>NC_063359.1:31282215-31388066 GCF_021869965.1 Rhincodon typus | reverse complement strand
GACGACATGTCCATCCTGGGCCTCCTGCAGTGCCACAACGATGCCACCCGAAGGTTGCAGGAACAGCAACTCATATTCCGCTTGGGAACCCTGCAGCCCAATGGTATCAATGTGGATTTCACAAGCTTCAAAATCTCCCCTCCCCCTACCGCATCCCAAAACCAGTCCAGCTCGTCCCTGCCTCCCTAACCTGTTCTTCCTCCCACCTATCCCCTCCTCCCACCTCAAGCCGCATCTCCATCTCCTACCGACCAACCTCATCCCGCCCCCTTGACCTGTCCGTCCTCCCTGGACTGACCTATCCCCTCCATAACTCCCCACCTACACTCACCTCTACTGGCCCCATCCCCGCCTCTTCGACCTGTTTGTATCCTCTCCTCTATCCCTCTTCTATCTGCCTCCCACTCTCTCCCTATTTATTTCGGAACCCCCTTCCCCTCCCCCTTTTCTGAAGAAGGGTCTAGGCCCGAAACGTCAGCCTCTCTGCTCCTATGATGCTGCTTGGCCTGCTGTGTTCATCCAGCCCTGCACCTTGTTGTCTCGGATTCTCCAGCATCTGCAGTTCCTACTATCTTTGATTAGATTATAGTTTTCCAAATGTGCTGCTTATACTTCCTTAATAATTGATTCCAATACCAATCCAACAATAAACTAAAATCGGTCTGCCCGTTTTTTGACTCCTTTCCTTTAAGGTTTTCTTTTTGAGTAAGGGAGTCATTTGCAGTTTTCTAATCCTCTGATACTTCTCCAGAATACTTTTACTTTTGGAAAATTACAACCAATGCATCAACTCTCTCTCAGAACTGGATTTCTCTTCACAGATGCTGCTAGACCTGCTGAGTTTCTCCAGCAACTTCTGTTTTTGTTCCGGATTTACAGCATCTGTAGTTCTCAACTATCTCTGTTGGGACCTTAAGATGCAAGCTATCAGGGCCAGAGACTTCTCGGTCTTTAGCCCCATTAGTTTGTCTAATACTACCTGAGTGATGATGATGGTACTTAATCTTTTCCCTGTATTCTTTAGAACTAACGGGATGTTCAAAATATCTTGTACCATAAAGATGCAAAATATCTGCTTACCTCATCTACCATTTGCTTATTTCCCAAAACCATTTCTGCAGTTAGTTGATTGTACATGTTAAAATTAAAAAATCCTCATTATTTCAGAAAGTGGAAGGGTGACTCAAGTAGTAAAAATATTCAGGCACTTCCATTAATTGGAGAAGACTGGCTGAAAATGAAACTTTTAGAAATTAACTAGTTGAGTTGACCAGGCATTGGAGATTCAGTTTTTCCAGAAGGAATATGAAAGAGTGACTGCTAGCATTCTGGAGGCCAATGTTTGAGGTGAACTGAGGGGAGGCCGGAGCAAACAACAGAAAACCACAGAAGAAATCTTTTGTTTTTTTAAAAAAAGTATTTCCTTGAAACTTTTCAAAGAAATCATAGAATAGTTACTCAGAAGCAGTTTCTCTTTGCAGTAGTTTATTTATTGCATCTGGTTCATAGATGCAGCACTTCTAAAAAGGCTGTGATAAACCTCACAATACAATAACTTCCCAATGTCATTTGTGCCTTTGATAGCAGTCCACATTGCAGTTCATTTGAATTTCTTTGCAAATACAAGACAAATAAGAGACTTTAGTAGAACAATAAGTAATTAACTAGTTTCACATGATTCAGTATGATTCAGTATCTCTACCAATAGTAGAGAATGACAACTTGCAAATTCCATGTTTCAATCAAATACCTGTTTATCCAAATATGAGCTTGTGTATTGCTAAAGAGGATCGTTGAAGCTTTCCAACTTGAATTCATTCAGGACAATTTGCAAGAAATACCAATGCAAAAAGGAAAAAAACACATTTGCGCTGTATGGAAAGAAAGTGTTGATTGGTTGACTAGTTGGCCAATAGAATACACCCACTTGCCAACCAATCAGCACGCTCCACTCACTGTATAAATATAGTTTTCCATTTACATTGATATTGATATTTCTTTGGAATTGTACTATTGGAGGGAAAGGCAGAAAGATTTGGTAAAATGTGTCTTCTTTCAGCAAACTCGAGCTCTGAACGACTAAACCACAATTATGAACTTAATGACAAAAGCAGGCAAACTTTTTATTTTAATTAGGCTTTAAGTCATTTATTCAGAGACTGCATAGATGAAAAAACATGTTCAAATTAAGCAAACTCTGTATCCACTATTGTTATGTAATCTTGATAAAATGAGAAAATAAACATTCAGGATTTCTGATGAGGCCCAACAAAAAATCTCTTACTCTCCCAGGTCTTGATCCCTGGAGACACTACATTATGCTTTTGAGCACCAAAGACTCTCAAAAATTAGCCTTATTTCATATGACACCTGCTTAATCTTGTACAGTTAACGAAGTTAAGAGTCGGTGTCTGTCATTTTATGTCTGAAACCCTTTTCCATCTCTTCAGCGACTTGAAGTATCAGTTGCTCATTTAGTAAGAATTGCAATGAGAACTTTGCAGTAGTGAAAGACACATAACTTAAACAAAGAACAATAGTTATCTGTATGGCTATGCAAAACAAAATTACCTTGATTAATAATCTGATGCAAACTCCTCCTACAATTTTAGTTCTAGACCCTTCATCAGAAAAGGATGATGAAGGGTCTAGGCCCGAAACGTCAGCCTCTCTGCTCCTATGATGCTGCTTGGCCTGCTGTGTTCATCCAGCCCTGCACCTTGTTGTCTCGGATTCGCCAGCATCTGCAGTTCCTACTATCTCTGACTACAATTTTAGTTGTTTATCTCTAATTCAGGAAGTACAAATCGAAGTTCTTGATCATAAGTTACATCATCCAAAACAGCCAACATGCAATGATTTAATACTTTGCTCTCCAAAGCCAAACTATTTCAATCCAGTCTGACTTCCTTTTGGTCCAGCTAAGGCAAATGGAGGCATGCTCACACCGAAGATCACAAGACTTGAACTTTAGTCAGCACACTCACCGAAGATGAGGATAAGGAGTTGTGACGACTCAGGAAGGAATTGGAGATGGACATGCTGATACTGGTAGCAGTATTGGCGCCTTCAGGTAGGACAAGTACCTTCGACTGCTGAAGGTAGAAAGAGGAGGAAGAGAAGGAAGAGGAATAGGAAGGTGAAGCAACAGCATAGGATGCCTGCTTGTAACAAGTGGAGAGACAGACACACACAAAGAAATAGAGACAGAAAAGTCAATAGTAAAAGGGAGGAAGCTGCAACATGGAGGACATTTTGTTTTACAGTCAATTGTTAAAGCTGAAATATTTACACCACCATACAAATCAGAAAGGGTACTTATTTTTTGATATTTGCTGTAGTTCTAAAGAATGCCAAAGGTGGTATGCTGCAAATGCTTGCCAATAGGTTTCACGTGGAATTTATCCAAGCAAAAGTTTTAATGAAACATCACCTTGACTTTCTTTTTTTGTCCCCCCCAAGAACAGAGTGAATAGCTTTTACAAAATGCTCAGCCACAGAGCATAATTGACCATGTTGAACATTTTATTCTTGAAGCATAGTTATTCACATAATCAAAAAAGAAACTCAGTTTTAAGTTCTGGATTCTTCAAACAAGATACAAGATACAACTTTTCCTTCCCCATATAACACTTACAAATGGTCCATGTTTCATTTGCTCAAGGAAATGAGACAGTGCAAAGCTTTGTGAAAAAATGCAAAGACATGCATTTTCAAAGACATGTTTTCTTTTCAAAAATGTGTGCCTACAGTTCTGATTTATTTCAGGTCCTGATTTATTTCAGTCACCTCCATTCTCACAAGCCCTTCCAAATTTAAAGATAATAATAATGACTCTCGATTTCTGCTAAGCATCCACTTTCTTTGGAGAAGCGATTCCACTCAGCAGCTCCTCCAGACAAATTAGGAATTCATTGTTTATTCATCTTCATACAATTCACTGGTGGCAAGACCACATTTGGCATGCTTGCAATGGGCTCCCAACCAACCAAAATATGAAATGAATAAGAAAAAGGCATCAATTCAGAACATTTTGCAGAGCCTAGACACTCAACAAAAGCACAAGACATCTTGCTTTCAAAACAAATTTTGTAAACCACAAAATAATATCTGTATCACTAACAGTTTTCTGAAATCCTTCAATAGTCAATGGACTTATTGAGCCTGTGCACCGAGGAACAGAGCTGCCAATTTTAACTGTGTAACTCTTGCATGGTAAGCTACAATGATGATCAGCTGCAGCTGTGTAGTATAGTATTTTAGTACACAGTGAAATCTATTCAATCGTTGTTGATGCAGTGTAAACAGTAATGTGGGTGCAATTGTAAGCACTTTCCTGGGTGAAAAATTGATTCCAAGTGAAAACATCTGATGGTAAATATGAGTTTAGCCAACCTTACTCAGTTATCAGATTAGAAAGTCTGAATCTTTCAGCACTGGAGGCAACCATTCAATCTATTCTACTTGAATTAACTTTATTGCATTTATCCAATTCGTTCCAGTTGTCTATTCTTTCTCTCCAATCCTGTAAATTACTTTATTTTATATCTAATGCCTTTTTGAAAGTTACTATTCAATCTCCCTTCACTTTCCTTTCAGACATTGAATTCTCAATCCTATGATGCTTAAGAGCATTTCTCATCTCCTTTTGTTCATTGTATTAAACAGTGTCCTCTGCATAGTGTCAGCAGCTTTTATCCTCTGTAAAACCATTTCAGAATTTTGAGCACCTGTATTTCACCTCTACTCTGTTTGGAAAAGTCCCAGTTGTTCCTAATCTCTCCAGATATTGTAACTGAATGTCCTCATCCCTGGGTCTAGCAAGTCTGCAGTACAGCAGAGCACTGCTAATGATTGACTTTTCTGGGAGCTAGAAAGGAGCAACCTGTCACTGGTAATAAAATTCTTCTGTTGCAACAACTAACTCAACAAATTCTCAGATGAGTACAATGGTCCCAGGTGAACACCTAGCTGGAAGCTTGCCTATGTGTGTGCCAATAAAGGTGGTGGTTAAACCTGAAAAATACTACACTGGACTACCCTACATGCATTATATAATCAAACTATGGATTTCTCAGTAATTTGATTTAGATTGTGCATAGTTTCTACATCAAACACTTGGTGTGATAGCAAAATGAAATTCTTGTGAAAACAAATCAACTTCTAAAAAAAGTGTTCTATAAACAGTTTAAATGTATTTTGAAAAAATCAGCTCACAATGACAATATTTAAAATGCATATTTCACAGTGGAAAAACGTCAAATTAAAGCGTTTGATTGGAACGGTGCCTCTACACTTCAAATTGACAGTCTTTAGCCTTCTCAGATCTGTCTGCCATTGGAGGAATTTCAGTGTTCACATCAGAGAAGTGAAGTTCACTTCCCTGTATACTATTTCAATAAATGTGCAATTTCAAAAAAAAAGTAGTCTATTTACGACACCACACCCATTGCATTCAAATATTTCAAGTCAACATATGTATAGCACAATTTTTTCAATTACCTATCAGAAATTGACACCATTCTTTTGTAAAGAATGTGAAGTGCCAGTACGACAGTGCAAAAAAATGCACTGCATGCTCAAACATGAATTACAGCACTTTAATTGAATGCAGAACCATCATTTAAAAGGTTTCTTTGTAAAATCCTTCCGTTTAAATTATTCACATTCCAAAATTATGTCCAGAGGCTTGCTCCATTTCCCAACAGTATTCCAGTGCTGAATATCCTAATGTTTTCATTGACTAGAAACTAAGCTGGACTACCATTATAAATTCTGCAACAACAGCAGTAAGAAACTGGGAACTCTGCAGCAAATAACTCATCTTCTGACTGCAAACCATCCCCAGCAGCCCACCAAAAAAGTCATATGATGGAGTATTCTCCACTTACCTGGATGTGTGCAACTCTAACCACACGAGAAGCTCAACACCACGCAAGGCAAAGTGGCCTGCTTGATCAGCATCCCATCCACCAGCCAATGCACAATGTCAGCAGTGTGTACCATCTACAAGATGCACTGCAGCAACTCAAGATTTTTTTTTTTTAAAAAAAATAGCACCTTCCAAACCATGAAGTGTCTGAACGAGAATGACAGGGCAGCAGATGCACCGGAATATCTCCAGTTACAAGTTTCTCTCTAAGCCACATATCATTCTAATGTAGAATAAAGGAATGCCTTTATTGTCACGGGGTCAATATCAATGAGTTCTTTTCCCAACAGTACCAAATGGGTTAAAGAAGTCATCACCAGCATCTCAAATAGTTAGGGATGAGCAACAAATTCTGGTCTTGCAATTGACCCTTGCATTCCATAAAAGCAAATAAACGAAGCAGCATCTAAATGAAAAAAGTGATTAAAAGATAAAATGACATCAAAGCAGTGCAAATTATAAGAAAAGGTCGTCTCCCAAAATGTTGTTATTAGTCCTTCCCACTCCAAGCTACAAGTAAATATCATTTCTCAGGTTTAAAATTAGAAAAGCTGCATCTTTCTTATATCAAAAAACTGTCACAAATCTACAATATTTATGTTTGAAGGTGCAAAGAAAATGCAACACTCCACAGACTAATTGTCCATAAAACTCATCCTGTCAATACGCATGTTCTATTCAAACTATGTTGAGTTCAAATGTTGCCTTAAGGCATATTTTTTGGCAAGAAACTTTATATGTTACCATTCAGAACCTAAATGTAATTTTTTTTAATGGTGTATTAAAAAGTAAAGGACAGTTACTGATACCATTCAATTGCTGAACAAATGCTTTCACACAAATCTGAACTTATGCCATGAGTGGTCTTAATCAAGTACTCCAGTTGTGATCTCATAAATCTTAACCATCAACTCAGCTCTGAATCTTGACCATTTCTAGTATATTATGGTAATACAGAAGCACAGCATGACAGACGGTGAACCAGACAAACCATGGTCATTTTCCACATAGCAGGTCCTATGTTTTTGTTTTCAGTAACACTACCCCTCTTAATCTGTAAATACGACTTAGTTATAACATTTAAAAGACATATAGATAGGTTCATGAATAGGAAAGGTTTAGAGGGATATGGGCCAACCGCAGGAGAATAGGGCTGGTTTAGCTTGGGAAACCTGATCGGCATGGACAAGTTGGACTGAAGGGTCTGTTTCCATGCTGTCTGACTCTGACTCCAAATAACTGAAGCAGCAGCAATAAGCTTGCATGTGCTTATAACTAAAAACGTCCACTACTGCTTTGACAGTATCAAATCAAAAATCTTATGTTTACCTGCAGATGGCTTGAATTCAATGATACACATACACACAACAGCAATGGACCCCAATACACCCAAGTTTAAATAACTACACAAAACATGGATTTGTATTGACTGGTGTGGAAATAATTTAGGACTGAATGACCAACAAAGGGTGAACTGATCATAGTATTTAAGACTGCACATAGCATCAATATTATTTTCCACAAGATGTGCTATTTAAAGGTAATGACCAATTGCATGTTAACATAGAAAACTAAGCTCTATTAGTCAAATTTAATGTTTTTTTAATCATCGAATTAACTGAAGTATCATAAATACTTAACTATCTGGAGACATTAAGCCAAGTTATTACAAGCAAGAAGTAATCATGTAAAGCAAAACTTATCAGAAATTTTAAAAAATTAGTCAGGTACATCTATTCATTCTAACCAATAACTATAAAATTACCCCAAAAATTTAGTGAACATTTGAAGCAAGCTTCTCAAAGAAAATAGGAAAAACACCTATTAGCTAGCTCACTAAAGAGATTCCTTCTCATCAACTTCTCTTCATCTCCTCCCTAAACCTGATATATACAAGCTTTGTAACTAAACCCTATTACATCTAGATTTTATGCATTCCTGGCAAAACAATAAAGTCAAACTCACCAGTTGCCTTTGTTTGGGTGGGAGAACTGGAGGAGGCAGAATCTCAAGAGATGAATCAGTGCTGCTGAAAGAGTCATTGAATCCATAGACTTCCTGAAATCGTTTGTTTCTTTGCTCATAAATATGCTCATTCTGTGGTGTCTGGTAAAAAACATGAGGCTGCGGCTCAGAATAATCCTCCACAAACTGCATATATGCGTGAACTAAAAAAAAAATTGGAGAGGGAAGAAAGGGAGAAAAACAAATCAGTAAGCTGTATCAAGATGGATTTATTTTAATCATCAGCAATAATGGGAACTTTACAACACAAGTTAGACAGCATAAAAACTGAGATAATGGTGAGATAATTGAGATAAAGTCCCAGGTAAGGTATCCAACACTGATGAAACACCCTACGTTTACAACATAGCAGAATAAGTGTGGAGGTAGAAAGGAGGTAAGAAATAGGGAGGGCTATAAATACATAGGAGCAGAATTAGGCCATTTGGCCTACCAAGTCTGCTCCACCATCGATCATGGCTCATATGTTTCTCAGCCCCATTCCTCTACCTTTGCCCCGTGACCCTTGATCCCCGTGCTAATCAAAAAACTCTGTCTTAAACACATGCATTGATTTGGCCTCCACTGCCTACTGCGGCAATGTGTTCCACAGATTAATCACTTTCTGACTGAAGGAATTCCATCTCATCTCAATCCTGAAGGGTCGACGCTTCACTCTGAGGCTGTGCCCTGGAGTCAGAGTCTCTCCTACTAGCGAAATCATTTTCTCGAAGTCCAGTCTATAAACTCAAAGTAAAGTTCCACTTGACATTGTCCCCATCAAACACTCCCAGGACAGGGACATCAAAGTGTTAAAATATACAGTAAGGATTTCATCATTTGTTTGAACTTAAAGTAAACCAAACATTAAGCCCCCTCAACACTGCCCCCATTGAAAACTTCAGGGATAGGGACAACAAGGGGTTAAAATACAGAATAAACCTCCCTTGAGTCACTCAGGGAGTCCAAAAATAAATAGTAATGAGCAGCCCCTGCAGGGGCACCATATCAAAATCAAACAAATGAAAAAGTTGAACAGAAAGTTACAAAACTAAACAGAAACTTACTAAATCAAAATGACGTAAACCAGGCTGATGGTGCACTCTAGCCCCTGTAGTGCCCACTGCTCTTGGAGGGCCATGGCTGTGCTGGTCAGCACCACGAGCTCCCTCTCCAGGGACACCCGAGTGCATATCCAACTGTGAAATACAGGCAGACAGGCAAGAACAATGAGCACCTATCCACGTGGTCCACTGACTGGACCTGTTGATGGTCACCTTGGTCAGGCACGAGAAGGCCCCTGACTGGTCTGCCCCTCCCCCTACCGGGTGCCTGCAAATCAGGAGCATAAAACTACAGTGCTACCAAAACTTAAGGAGCAGCCCCCTCAAAAACTAAACAGGGGCTGCAAACGGGACCACTCGGTGTAAACGTGGAACACAGTGTCTTCCAGGCTACGAAAACAACACGTGGTCTAGCACCTGAAGTGACTCAAACCATGGTTGCACGGGCTCACCGCGTGCAGTACTCTCCACCCCGGAACCAGATGGAAAAGTGGAGAATTTACTTCTCGAGGGCCTTCCAGTGGGGATCTCTATTGCCAGAGGGCAAAATGGCATGCCAAGACATATCCAAGCGGAGTGCAAAACTGCAGGAGTGGAGAGTGTGCAGCAGCTGTCTGAAGATGCATAGGCAGGGTCTCCATGAGATGGCTCAGAAAGTAGGGCCCTCCACATGGGGCTGATGTCAAATTCCGGACTGCCAAAGGTCAGTCCATCCAGAAGCCCATTGCACGTCTGAGCTGTCTTGACATATGACATGTGAGGGCCAAGCACCTTGTTCCTCAGGACCTGGATGGTTCAGGCCACAAACTGGACGATGACTGACACGCTTGTGGCCAACTGCGCCAGCGTCATCCAGCCCACTCTTCCGCCATTGTGTGTCCCCAAATCTAGTCAGCCCAGCATCCCAAGTCCTCCCCTCCTTCAGCCAGCAGAGACCACATTGACGGAGGAACCCATTCCTGAGCAGTGGCTCCCTTCCACATGCTGCATATTAATCTTAAAAGAATCCATAACTAGGACTCCCAAGTCCCTTCGTGCTTCAGATTTCTGAAGCTTTTCCTCCATTTAAAAAATAGTCTACACCTCTATTCTTCCTACCAAAGTGCATAACCTCACACTTTGCCACATTCTATACCATCTGCTACTTCTTTGCCCATTCTCCCAGCCTGTCCAAGTCCTTCTATTGCCTCCTCACTTCCTCAATGTTACCTGCTGCTCCACTTATCTTTGTCTCATCTGCAAAATGCCCTTAGTTCCTTTGTCCAGATCATTAATTTTTAATGTAAATAGTTGTGGTCCCAACACGGACCCCTGCAGAACTTCACTAGTCACTGGCTGCCATTCTTAAAAAGACCCCTTTATCCCTACATTCCACCTTCTGCCAGTCAGCTAATCCTTATCCATGCCAGTACATTGCACCTAACACCACAGGCTCTTATTTAGCAGCCTCCTGTGTGGCACCTTGTCAAAGATCTTCTGGAAATCCAAATAAGTCATATCCACTGGTTCACCTTTGTCTAAATTGCTCCTTACCTTAAAAGGACTGTAACGGATTTGTCAGGCATGACCTCCTCTTGATGAAGCTGTGCTGACTCAGCCCTATTTTATCATGCACTTCCAAATATCCTGCAATGTCATCCTTAATAGTGGATTCTAAAATCTTACCAACAACCAAGGTCTAACTGGCCTATTATTTCCTGTCTTCAGTATCCCTCACTTCTTAAATAGGGGTGTTACATTAGTCATTTTCCAGTCGTCTGGGACCCTCCCCGACTCCAGTGATTCCTGAACAATCGCCACCAAGGCCTCTACAATCTCCATCAGAACTCCAAGTTGTAGTCCATGGACTGGGTGGTTGATCCACCTTCAGACCTTTCAACTTCCCCAGTGTCATCTTCCTTAGTGATGGACACTACACTCACATCTGCCCCACTCCCACCCTCACCCCCCCCAAATCACGAAGTTTGGTATGCTGCTGGTGTCATCTATTGTGAAAAACTGACGTAAAATACCCATTTAGTTCCTGTGCCATTTCTTTGTTCCCCATTACTACTTCTCCAGCCTCATTTCCAGTGGTCCAATGTCCACACTCTTACTTTTCAGATGTCTTAAAAAAACCTTTTGCAATCTTCTTTTATATTACTAGCTTACTCTCATATTTCATCTTCTCCCTCCTTATTACATTTTTAGTTATCCTCTGCTGGGTTTTAAAGGATTCCTACTAATCTTCACCACACTGCATACTTTTTCTTTTGCATTTATGTTATCCCTGGTTCTCTCGTCAGCCAGTTGCCTCATCCTCCCTTTAATATGTTTCTTCTTCTTTAGGATGGATTTCAGCTGTGTTTCCCACATTACCGCAGAAACTCTGGCCATTGCTGCTCCACTGTTTTCTCTATTACACTCCTCCGCCAACCAACTCTAACCAGCTCCTCCCTTGTGTCTTCGTAAGTACCTTTACTCAATTGTAATATCGTTACATCTGATTCCAGTTTCTCCCCCTCAAGCTGCAGGATGAATTCTATCATATAGTGGTCACTGGTCCCTAGGATTTTCTTCACTTTCAGCTCCCTAATCAAGGCTGCTTCATAGTACATCAAATCCAGAATCGCCTGTTCCCCAGTGGGCTCTAGCATAACTGCTCCAAAAGAACCATCTTGTAGACACACCACAAATTCCTTTTCTTAATGGAATTTACTTGCTATTATGCTCTGGGGACTAATTTGTCTATGCACCTTATTAACCAAATAAACACGGCATTTTATTTTATTTTCTTTTTAGAACTAATTGTGGAATATTACATCTGTTAATTTTTGAGGGAGATAGAAAGATAACTAAGCAACGTCCTTGTGATAAGCTGCAAAATTGTCAGTTTCTGATGGAAACAAATAGATGATTACTAAACTTGGCAATTTTACCCAAGGCTTTTGCAGCCAATTATGTTCTTGATTTTATTCTAAAGAAAGATTCTCATGCGAGTCAGAATTTCATTATTTAAGCACCTTTTCCAGTTTGACACACATGTAAATACTGAACATTCACTGCATTGCTGGAAGTGCCATCATTTAAAATATGACATTCAACTATAAGCTGAACCCTCTGCAAAACAATCCTGAAGAACAGGCATATGTTTCTGCTGCTCTGGCTGATGTATACTCATCAAATGTCATCAAGATGACTCTTTCTTTCACAAGTTAGGGACCTCTTTACATGTAAGCTGGCTACCATATTTGTGTACAAGACAAAGTAACCACACTTTAGAAGTAACTCCGCCTTGAAAATCTTGCAAACAGCCACAGTGACAATCATTGCAGAGACTTTGACTGTAACTGTAGGAAAATGTAAGTGATAAAACAATTTATATTTGTATCCAAAATAACATGCAAGCCACACAGAAAAACAGCAATTACTAGACGAGAAAGCACCACAGCCTTTCAAATATCCTGGGCGTTGGTTGATGAACTATAATGGAATTGTTGACTAATCACAATAACTCATGTCAAATTTGATGGGATATGGGCTTCACTATCAAGTCCACAATCTGTTGTCCATCTCTAACTGCCCTTGAACTGAGTGGCATTGCTCAGCCATTTCAGCTGGCAATCATGAGCCAACCAGTGCCATGGTTCTAGAGTAACATGTAAGCCAAACTTGGTAAAGATGGCAGATGTTTTGCACTAAAGGGCGTTAGCCAATCAAATAGCATTTTAAAATTGATGACTGTTCTCCTGGTCAACATTACCGAGACAAGCTTTCTATTCCAGATGTATCAGCTGAATTTGAATACCACCAGCTCCCGTGGAGCGATTTGAACTCATGCCTTAGAGCATTAGCCTGAGCCTCTGGACTACTGGTCCAGCAACATCATCAGTGCGCTTTCATTATGCCACCATTCCTCTTGTTAATAACAGCATCAGACACAACAGGGGCAAGCCCATGGTGGAAAGTTTTAAGTGACATGTCCAAAGTCATCAGTCCACTCTAAGCATGTGACACCACATGGTAGACAAAAGCACAGCAGAAACGCCACTGGTCAAGTAATTTAGAGGCCCAGGCTAAAGGTCTGGAGAGACTATGTGGTAGCTGACGGAATTTGAATCCAATTAATTAAGTGATGCAACATATATGCTTCAAATATATTTTAACATCATTTATTTTAGAGTTTGGATTTTGAACTAGTGGTCTGTGCATATGAACAGGCTGTTAGTAATTAACTGACCAGCATTTCTGAAGCCCTAATTTTAAGAGGAATATGAGAGGGGAGTCCATAGGATGATACTGTCTGGATTATTTGCATCTTTTAATGCAAATGTGACATTTTTTCCTTTTCCATATTGAATATGCCATGCCACCAGTATGCCTAATTCCCAGAGGAATTCAATTCATAGAATCTACAGTATGGATACAGGCTTTTCAGCCCAACAAGTCCACAATGACCCTTGCAGCATCCCATCCAGACCCATCCCGCTATAACCCACCTAATCTAAAAATACCCCTGAACATTATGGGCAATTTAGCATGGCCAATCCACCTAGCCTGCACGTCTTTGGACTGTGGGAGGAAACTGGAGCACCTGGAGGAAACCCACGCAGACATAGGGAGAATATGCAGTTGCCCGTGGGTGGAATCGAACCCAGGTCCCTGGCACTGTGGAGGCTGCAGTGCTAACCACCGAGACACCGTACCACCCTAAATTCCTGCTGTTCCTTAGCCTGTTCAGCGTTGGAACCTACCAACTTCATCTGTTTTGGAGCATTGGCAAATTTAGTTATCAAGTTTGTGACAACTCAGTCCAGGTCATTTATTAAGATATTAAGGAGAGAATTCTTCAAATATTTTAATGGGTTTAATGGGTTTCTGGCACTCTAACGAATCACCACTAGTTCTATTAGTGAACCAATTCAGTAACCGCTGTAGAATATTTCCTATTTCTGACATCAGCCTTTACACAAGAGAGGTATCAAAGCCTTTAAGAAAGCAAGCACACCACATTAACTTCGTCACCCCAATGAAGACACACTGTCACACAAACAAAACCCACTAAATTAGACTGACAAGGTCTTACCTTCAAAAACCCATATTTGACTCGATTTTCCCACCCAGATACTCATTATCTTATCACATTTAAGGGTTTCCACATCTCTACTTAGTGTGCCATTTCTTGGCTCATTTAAAAATTGAGTAATATTAGAATTTCTCCATTCACCAGACAGTTCCCCGGTCAGTGATTTACACAGTTTTCCTGTAAAGTCCTGTTTTGGCACAGGCACCCACCAACCAGAAGTTAGCTCCTTGGATTGTCCAACCCATAACATTTATTTCCCTTCAGGTTGCACAACTGTTCTAATTATTTAGGAACCACTATGCAGCAAATATACTACATTTGAAAATGCCCTACAAAAATCAAATACACAAAAAACCAGGTGACATGAAACAGCCAGGTAACTTTCTAGGTTGAAAACCAGTTTTCAGGAAAGTCAGGAGTCATTTAGACTCAAATCGTTAGCTTGTTCTCTCCACGGATGCTGTCTGTCCTGCTGTAATTTCCAGTATTGTGTGTTTTCGGTATAGATTCCAGCATCTACAATAACTTGCTCCTACCTGAGTTGCACAGAAGATGGCCCATATGGATTATCCATGACTAATAGCATGCCATACAGGAGGCTACCATACATCAGTCTATGATTACTATAATTATCTTAGTTATTCATATTGTGATACACAAATACTAACAACATTTTAGCATTTATTAATTCTCATGACTTTTGCTGCAATTTGTAGTAGGAGCTATTTGCATTCAGCTTCCTTTTGTCTATGGGACTTAGGAGACTTACTGCGCTGTGCTTTTTGACTCCCCATTTACAATCTCCTTGGCTGTCAAATGTCAGCTGAACAAATTAAATAAAATCCCTTCCAGCATGAGAGAGTGTCCACTAGATCATGGAAGAAATGAAAATTAAAAACTGAACTGCTATGTTGTACCTTTACTGCTGAACTTTTTGAAGTACATTGTGGTTGTATAACAAAGGAACAAACTCACAGCTAATCTTTCTTCCTTTTCGGCTCCTATACAGACAGAGGCACTGTTCCGGGACCAGTATTCATTCAATTGGAATGTATACATGATTTTGCAATTAACCACATTTATATCGTCTCAGTTCCATACAGATGGTGTCTGAATCACATCCTATTCAGTTCCTGTGTAAAATGGGTGCAATGTTTCATTGTAAACCAGGACAAAGCTTCAAGCTGTTGCATATAACATTAAGTGAAGAAAATCAAATTCTCCATGTTATCGTACTTTGAACAGATGTTCATTGACAAAGTGCCTTTTGGTGATGAGTGGAAAACTGAGAGCAGCTGTATCCGAATTCCAAGACTAAATCCACATTCCATCTGTAGTATTGTTGCATTATATCACAGATGGAGATATAGAAGTTCAAGAGAAACAAGACACATTTAGAAGTATATACTATATCTATGATTACTCCTTCATTGCTACATGATACAGCTAGGGAAAAATTGCTTTTCTATATATTAGGTGGGCAAATATAGATTGTGCACCAGTGAGGAGTGGTAGATGGAGTTTAATTTAGATAAATGAGAGGTGTTGCATTTTGGCAAGTCAAACCAGGGCAGGACTTGTACAGTTAATGGTAGGGCCCTGGGGAGCGTTGCCAAACAAAGATACCTGGAACTGCAGGTGCATAGCTCCTTGAAAGTGGAATCGCAGGTAGACAGGGTGGGAAATGCGGTGTCTGCCTTCATTGGTTAGAACACTGAGTATAGGAGTTGGGATGTCATGTTGTGGCTCTACAGGACACTGGTGAGGCCACTTTTAGAACACTGCATAAAATTCTGGTCACCTTTCCACAAGAAGGATTTTGTTAAACTTGACAGGGCGCAGCAAAGATTTACGAAGATGCTGCTGGGACTGGAGGGTTTCAGTTATAGGGAGAGGCTGAGTAGAATGGGGCATTTTACCCCTGGAGCATCGGAGGCTGAGGGGTGGCCTGACAGAGGTTTATAAGATCATGAAGGGCATAGATTGAGTTAATAGCCAAGGTCCTTTTTTCCTAGGGCAGTGGAGTCCAAAACTAGATGCTATAGGTTTAAGATGACAGGGGAAAGATTTAAAAAGGATCTAAGAAGCAACTTTTTCACAGAGGGTGGCGAGTGTATGGAATGAGCTGCCAGAGGCACTGGTGGAGTGGATACAATAACAACATTTAAAAGGTATCCAGATGGGTATATGAATAGGAAGGGTTTAAGAGGGATATGGGCCAAATGCTTGCAAATGGGACCAGGTCAGATTGAGGTGTCTGGTCGGCATGGACGAGTTAGACTGAAGGGTCCGTTTCAGCACTGTATGATTATGGCTCAGCAACTTCGTATGGACACATTTTTCAGTAACCAGTGAAGGCAGCTGACAGCATGAATTATTTGTTTTACATCCAACTGGTGAACATTAGTCCAACCTGATTAAGTATTACCAAGGGGCCAGTCAAGTCTTAAAATCAGAGGCTGGACAATCCAAGATGCCTAGAGAAAAGTAGTGGGGATTTTCAGGAACACTAAATAATGGAGAAGTAACTATAGTCTGGAGAAAGACGAATGCTTCTTTAATTTTTAGAAAGAAAATATGAAAAAGCAACCCAGGAAATGGAGGATAAATTGAACAAGTTGGAACCATTCTTGCAGAGAAGAGGACTGAGATGAGATTTGATAGAGGTTTCAAAAATCTCAAGCAGGCTCAAGAGCATATAGGTCGTAGCTCCTGCTCATAAGAGGAACAAGAAGGAGATGGCATAAATTTAAAATTACATACAAAAGAAGCGAGAGTGGAGAGAGAAAAACTTTCCATTCAGAGAGTATTTAGGGTCTGGAATGCACCGTTTGTAAATGTGGTGGAGACAGGTTCAATTGAGGCATCCAAGAGGGTACTGGAAGATTATATGGATTGAGATGTTATATAAAGGGTATGGCAGAGAAACAGGAGTTAGCACTAAGTAATAGGACTGTGAAAAAGATTAGTGCACTTCTTAAAAAGCAAGTTACTTAACACTCAGATTAAGTACTATTTACTCTGTGCTCAGCAGGGGAAGTTACTGCAGACAAGCTGGAGCCCCAAGGGCATGCACAAAGGGAGTTTCAGACAGCAACAAGGTCCCCTTGTCCTCACTTTCCACCCCACCAGCCTCCGCATCATCCTCAAACACTTCCACCAACTCCAATTAGACCCCACCACCCAGAACATCTTCCACTCCCCTCCCCTCCCCTCTCTCCCATCCACAAAGACCATTCCCTTCGTCACTCCTTAGTTCACACACACTCCCCACCAACCACTCCAACCTGCCTGGTACCTTCCCGTAACTGTAAAAGATGCAACACCTGCCCACACATCACCTCCCTCACCTCCATGCAAGGTCCTAAACAGCTCTTCCAAGTAAGACAGAGCTTCACCTGCATCTCCTCCAACCTAGTCTATGACATCCGTTGCTCCCGATGTGGTCTTCTCTACGTTGCAGACACCAAATGTAGACTAGGTGACCATTTTGCCAAGCATCTCTGCCTGGCCCATAACAGCCAACCTAATTCACTGCCCATTTCAACTCCCCGCCCCACTTGCCCCTACCCCCCCAACACGTCTGTCCTTGGTCTCCTCCAGTGTAACAGCAACTTGGAATGCAAATTTGAAGAACACCACTATTTTCCGCCTGGGCACCCTACAGCCTGGAAGACTCAATGTTGAGTTCTCCAATTTCAAATAACTCATCCCCCACCTCCTCCCTTCCATTCCACGTTCTGACCCTCCCTTCCAGCCACCAACCGGACCCATCCCTCCCATCAACCAAACTGGCTGTACCTACCACCAATATCCACCTATCGCCACCATTCCACCTCCACCCCTACCCCCACATCCAGTTCTGAAGAAGGGCAATATCTGAAATGTTGACTGCTCCTTTCCTCCAGATGCGGCTTGCCCTGCTGTGTTCTTCTAGCCTCCTGTTTGTCTACCTTGGATTCCAGCATCTGCAGTTTTTCTGATCCTAAATAAGTAGGCAATTGGGCTACGAAATGGTGACAAAGAACTTCTGGCTGCAAACAGCTGTGAGATTCACTCCCAGGCAGCTGAACAGCTAGGCAGAAGCCGTCAAACCTCCAAAGCAGACAGACTTGTCCACTTCATGCTGCATAAACATCGAAAACCGGATGAAAGCCAGTTTATTTCCTGTCATTAGTTGCTGTAAACAGCTGCTTTTAACCAGGAAGTCAGAGACTTTAAGTGCAAGCCAGTTTCCCTATGCTTCCTGCAAGCAAGTGCAAGTACCTGGACAAGGAAGATCAAGCAGCAAGTTCTAACAAGTCAAAAGAAGCATCTCAGTGAACCCTGTTGACAGAGACCATTGGGAAGACAGTTCAGTCTTTCCCTCCATCTATTACACCTATATTTTGTGCCTGTCTGCATCAAGCTACCTGCGTCTGTAGGGGGAGTTTTAAAAGAGGGTTAAAGTTTTAGCTAAGAGTTGTATGTCAATGGTTCATAACTGATTACCTACAGCTAGATTCTAAAATAAATTGTAAACCCATACAAGTATAGAAACCTAGGTTTTAATTATGTTATATTGGGGAAAATGTAGTCTACTTTAATAAAACCTTCAACTTTTGTGACAACTTTTAAGAACAGCAGAGCTTGATTTCTTGCATGAACCCAGGAAAGTGTAACAATATGTAATGAGATTTAGACTTGAGAGTATAAAAAAATCCAGCACACACTCATGAAATCAAAACTACCTGGCAGATCTCAAACTGAAAAGGTGAGTGCACTCAGGAATAGGAACAACTTTCTTTACATGCTGACATTACGTTCAGATATTTATTCAACTTATACTGCTGGAACGTTGCCAGTTGGGGCCAAAGTCATAATAACCATTAAGTTATGACTAGCTACAACAAACATCATTTTTAACAATGCACTCAGGGCAGGTTTGAAATGAAGGTGGTATTACAAAAATATCTTAAAATGAATACAAGAATGACAAGAACCATTTTTTGAGTTTAAAGCTTGGTCTCACTCAATATCTGAAAAATGTATCCAGTATACAACCCTCCAAGAGCTTAGCAATCTAATGACTCTAGCCTTATGTACATTCTACTCTATGTCCCACTGCGAATCTTAACGCTCATGCATAGTAGCCTAGGTGTTAAATTCTAAGCTTTTTAAAACCAGTCAGCTTCACCACCTCCCTCTCCTTTTGACCATCCTTAAAATGCACCTGACTAAACTTTTAAGTTATCTTTCCCTAACAGGTGCTGAAACAAAGACGAAAACAGTTTTGAGAAGCATCTGGGAGACCTCTTCTACATTTATAGTTATTGTTTATCCATTTTCTAAAAGTAGCTGTAAAGGATACATCCTTCATAAAGAAATGAATGTTTTAGAACATACGAGGAACACCACAAGTTAGCAGTTGCATTTCTGATTCACTTTGGAACTAATTCATATAGTGCACAATTGAAGAAAAAAGGCACTTGTTTTCTCCTTTGAATAGTTTATTTGTAAGACTAATAAGATATGAAGAACAGAAATGCAAAGTTACCATTAGGAAAAAGCAGATCAATGTTATTTTCAAGTAAATTCAATGAATGTACTCCTTTTGTGATTAAATTTATAATAACCTAAAATGATTTTATACTCCACCAAACACAATCTAAACTCCCAGGAGTCAAAAGCTTCCAGCTTTGGGGAGAATGGACTGTGCTTACAGTTACGATTTTATTGTGCTTTACTGAGTCATCAGGGAGATTACATCTTTGCCCAGAAAGTGGCTTCATTCTTCAGCATTCACAGCCTCAATGCATGTTCAAGTGAGGTCTTCAGATATCTTCATATAGTCATTTCATCAGCCTGCTTGAACCCATCATTATACATCTCCAGGGCAGATGGAACTTGAACCTGGACCTTCTTGCCCAGAGGTAGGGACACTACTGGTGCATCACAAGATACAAATATTCTAAATCAATGTGTGCTCAGACACAATGACACACCTTTAGAACAGGGGGGACTAGAACAGGTGGGGCTTGAACATGGGCGTTGTAGCCTACTGGTAGAGGGACTATCACTGTGCCACAAGAGTCCCTCAAATACCTCCTTATATTCAGGTCTACACCTCTGATCAGTGATACCAGTTAATTCATGCATACAAATTCTTGAGTAGTGCTCAAAACAAAGTAAATGATAAACTGACCTTTCTGATGCTCCTCATAACTTGCTTTTTGAACCAACATTTGCCAACCTGTCCTAACTGCCCACTTAGCTCAGTACTTTTGTCTAATTTCACTCCTCCCCATACAGAGACTTGCCTTTAATTCAATATTTAGTCCAAATTTCAGATTTGCACAGATGTTATAAAATTTAAACACTGCATGAAGCAAACAATTTCAAAGTTTTCAAAGTAAACAGAATCTCAAAACAATTATGTTGCAGACTGGAGGCCATTTGCCCAACTGAGTTTGTGCCAGCTCATAATACTCAAATAGATAAAAGAGCGGATATATTTGACTTGGTCAGACAACCAGGCATAACAATGAGTATCGTCTATTTGATTTCTCTAGTCACAAATCACTTTGAAATAGTATCTTCCCATCCCCACTAACAACTGTAAATGAATTTCCTCAAATACTCAGTTAAAATGTAATATTCCTTCAAAGCACCATAGAAAAATAAGCAATTAAGCTCACCTAAGATGCCAGGACCAGATGAAGTGCATTCAAGGGTACCGAAGGAAGACTGTGGAAATTGCAGAGGCAGCAGTCAATCTTTCAGCCTTCCCTGATGCAAGAGGAGGGGAAGATTGCAAACAATACACCCTTCTTCAAAAATGGTTGAAAGGATAAGTCTAGCTATTACAAACCAGTTATTTCAACTTCAGCTGTTGGGAAACTTCTAGAAACAAGAATCTGAGTTAAAATTAACAGTCACATGGACAAATGGAGATTAACTCTGGAAAGCTAGTGTGGAATTAAGGAAAAATCATGTTTAACTAAATTGGGCATCTTTTTAAAGATGTGTAAATGAGGTGGTCTACATGGACTTCTAAAATAGTTGAACACAACTCCACCCAATAGACTTGTGAGAACAGTTACAGTTCATGGAATAAAAGAACAGTAGCAACATGGATACAAAATTAGCTGAGGTGACAGGAAACAAAGTATGGCTAACAGATTTTGTTTAGCCCAGAGCAAGGTTTATAATGGAGCTTCCCAGAGGTCAATATTGGGATCCTTTCTTTTCCTGAAATAAACAAACAGTCATGATCCAGATCTTGGACAGCAGAGGACAACATCAAAATTTGCAGAAAAAACAAAGCTTAGAAGCACTGTAAACTGAAGAGAATTGCACAATACTTCAAAAAAAAGACATGGGACAACTTAATGGATTGGGTGGACTGGCAGCAGACAAGTGCAAAGCGGAGAAATGTGAAAGCTACATTTTGATACAAAGAATATGGGAGAGACAGTATAGAGGACTACGCTGAAGTATGTGCAAGAGTAGAGAAGCATGGTGTATATATGCACAAGTTAGAAAAGTGTCAGCACAGGTAGAGAGCAGTTAATACAACGTCTTACGTTTAATTAATAACAGAGTACAACAGCAGAGTTATGTTGAGTGTACAGACGACACTAGTCAGACCTCAGCTTAAGTACTATGTAGAGTTCTAGTTGCTATTCTTTTGGACGGATGTGAACACATTGGAGAAAGTGCAGAAAAGTTTACAATAATGGCTCCGGGGATGAAGCACTAGTTATGAAGATAGACTGGAGAGGGTGGAATAATCTTCATTGGAGAAAGCCAAGAGGAGATTTGATACAAGATTTCAAAATCACGAGGGATAGGGACAGAGTAGCTGGGGAGAGACTATTCCCAGTTATAAAAGAATTAAGAATCAGAGGGTTGGAGACTGAAAGGACTGCAGATGCTAGAAGCTAAAGTCAAAAACGTGGAGCTGGAAAAGCACAGCTGGTCAGACAGCATCCGAGGAGCAGGAAAGTCAAATGTTTCAGGCGGGAACCTTTCTCCAGTCCTGAAGAAAGGTTCAGACCTGAAACGTTGACTTTCCTGCTCCTCGGATGCCGTCTGACTTAGTGTGCTTTTCCAGCTTTATGTTTTTTGACTCTAAGAAACAGAGGGCACAAATTTAAAAGTGATTTGCAAAAGTAGTAAATGCAAAGAGAGAGAAAACATTTTTGCACAGCCATTGGTTTGGGTCTAGATGCATTGCCAACTGTGCAGTGAAGGCAAGTTCAATAAAGACATTCTAAAAGAAATAATGTGTGCGGTAATGGTGATAGGGTATGAGAAGATGGCAAAGTCACAATGCTTATTCAGAGAACCAGTGTGGAAAGAGAGCCAAATGGTCTGCTTATGCACTATGACAATCATTTGATTCTTGCTTGGGAAATAAGTTATAAAAATCCAACTTTTGGGACAGTCCTTGTGTCTGAGAATACCTTACTTCAACACTAGTGCTATGGATTCTGAGATGATTGAGGAGTCCTCAATGACCTTCATAGTCTGGCACATGGTAGGCAGTGAACTTTGAATGACTGGAAAGACTAGTTGTTTGGAAGTTTGCGCACTCCGTCCTACACCTCAATTTCGTATCTGTATGTCCCCAAAGTCCCCAGAGTTGTGCATCTTCCTAAACAGGCTTTATTTTTGTCAGTTGCATGCCAAGGTTTTCAATGAGTTAGTGATTTTGTTTGACCTCTTCAGGGATACCTGGAGGCTATCCTTAATGTGCTTCTGCTGTTCATCCAGAGTCTTTTGTTGCAACCAAGCTCAGAGTAGAGAAGTAGCATTATGAGTCTAGTGTCAGGCACATGAATGTCATGTGCCACCTAGCAAAGCTAGTTTTGCATAATTAGTGCATAATTCTGGGAATGTTTGTTTAGGACAGAACATAAGAACTAGAGGTATGAATAGGGAGAACTAGGAACAATTCAGGCCCTCAAGCCTGCTCTGCCATTTAATACAATAATGGCTGATCTCATCTTGGCCTCAACTCCATCTTCCTGCCCACAGGCAGTGACACTTTAACTCAATACTAATTAAAAATCTGTCTATCTTCTCCTTAAACTTATTCAATGTCCCAGCATTCACTGCACTCTGGGGTAATGAATTCTACAGAGAGGTCTTTTGAGAGGTGTAATTTCTCTTCACTTGTTTTCAATCCACTACCCATTATCCTAAAACTATGATCTCTCATTCTAGACTGCCCCACAAGAGGAAGTATCCTCCTCACATCTACAACAATTCTCCTTTTGCATGTTATATAGGAACACAGGAACAGGAGTAGGCCACTTAGCCTCTTGAGCTTTCTCCACCATTCAATGAGATCATGGCTGACCTGTGGCCTAACTCCACATATCTGCCTTAGGCCCATTTCACTTAACATCTTTGCTGAACAAAAATTTCTCTGTCAGATTTGAAATTAACAACTGATCCACCATGGAGCTCTTGTGGCATAGTGGTCGTGTCTCTAGCACACAGCCACAAACCTGGACTCAAGTCCTATTTGCTCCAGATGTGTGTTATATGTCTGAACAGGTTGATTATAAATAGCTCCGCTTGCCAATTGTGGGACAGAGTTGCAAACATCCACCACCTTTTGTATTTGGAGAACATGACTATTGGATTGCTTTTCTTGCTACCAGGCCTGAAGGTCTTGTGACGGCATTATTGGTAGCACTTCTTCAGTGCTTTAAAGATGCCTCCTGTAGATTGCCTAAATATCCAGAACATATCGAAGTCTTGTGAAGTGGTGTCTACTGTAGGCCTGTAAACCATGACCCGAGTTCCAGGTTTCAGATCCTGGTCTTCAAAATATTTCCTTCTGTCTGGCACAGGCTGAGTTGCCAGGCTGAAAATTATGAATTTCGTTATCTATAAAAGCTGTCAGTACAAAGACTCAAGTTATGGAGAATATGGATCATTTTCCAGGATCTCACCATTGATCTTAATTGGTAGAACTAGTGTTTTGCTGTTGGCGCTGGTTGCAAGAGGACCCGAGTTTTCAGGGTGATCAGTGAATTGTGAATGCTCACCTGTGCTTCAGGGGAGTTGACAATAACCATAGCTCAGTTTCAGCGAACACCTACTGTCGTCATTTTCATATTGAAGATTTACGACAGAGGTGGCTTAATGATTACTAAGGTGTTACCAAGCATTAAAATGTCCTTTAAGACTACATTGGTTGATACGTACTTAATTTTTTTCTCACAAATTAGCTTTAATTTAAATCGGTGACAGTGGATTAATTATTTTGCCAATAATTACATTGGATCAGAGATATTGGACATTTCATTCACTGTCAAGAAACTGAAGATTAGATGTAGTGTGGACATTTTTTCCACCTCTCACACCACACCCCCTTCCCCACCATGGGAGACTGTACTTAATGTACAATACGTTTGTAACTACAAATCATGTAACATTAAATGAGAATTGTGTTGCAATGACGTTATAGCATCTAAGAGGTAAATAATGTTCTCCACAAGTTTTTGAGCATTTATACCAACAGGACAATGTGTCAACCGCACAATCGGGACATGGAAACATTCAAGATGAATTCTCAAATTAGGTCAACCTTGGCCGTTCTTACTATGAGACACTAATAGAATTCTTCATTAAGATGGAGAGGGACATAGGTCATCCAGAGACTAGGGTCCTGAATCTAAATAAAATAAACTACACTACACTGTCATGAGCTACTAGCTGGCTATGGTAAATTGGGGAATGTTACTTAAAAGGGATGATGGGATGATGGGATAATGGTGGATAGTCAATGATAAACATTTAACGTGAACTGCAACAACTGTGCATTCTTTTTTAGCACACAATAAATTTAGGAAAGGTGGCTTGACCAAGGCTAACAAGGGAAATTAAGGATAGTATGAGATCCAAGGAACAGTGTGATATTATAGACTTCAGAACTTTAATAACGGTTCATGGACTGAATGAATCAACAAAAGATTAGCTATCTGGAATAAACTGTTAAAGGAACAAAGACAAGCCGTTACACAGAGATTCAAGCAATTAGCCAGATTACATAAACAAAATGCTTTGACAGCTGCCTGATAAAACTGGATGCCTTATGGCCACAAAGGACAACGACTGCTTTGCAGAATTTAAGGAGTTAATCACAGGAAAGCCGTGTCTTTGAACAGATAGTCAACACCAAATAAGAATAAACAAAGAAATTACTTTTGATCAGGAAGCCAACTAGAAGACTCTCAGTAATTTGGTCAAAAAAAAAATCATCACCCGAGACCGAAGGATGAAAATATGTACAAGAACTCAACTCCAGAACTTCGAAGAACAACACTCTGCAAGGATTGAACCCTGGGAGAGACTTCCCCCAGAGACAGACCATCGTTGGCTGAAGTCCTGGCCCGGTTTCACCATTGAGTTGCAGGCTTATATTTGCTTCCTTAAGGGTTGTTTGATTGCTACAGGCAATAAAGTTTGAATTATTGTTTCAGTACTTGATTGTCTGTGAGATTTCTTAATAAATAGCCCAATTAAAGGTAACTTGTGGAGATTTCCCCCACAACATGGGAGAAAAGTTGGCCAGTATCTGCCAGCAACATTTGCCCGGGGTGATTACTCTCATTTCCCATAATAATGCCATCCTCCACTGTGATCAGGTCTCTCTGGGTCCAAAAAGGTTTCAATTCTGGTTGCGACAGCCCTTTGGATTCCCTCATCATCACCAGCCGTTTCAATTTTGCCAGGACTGGATCCTTCTGCATCCTAAGTCTGATATCATCAGCTGAGACTGAAAGTGTCTCGAGAAAATTGAGAACCATTACAGACTCTTCCAGTGGCAGTGCTTGTGCAGTATCTGCCAGTGGGAGGTGGCTCAACGCATCTGCATTTGCCACTTGGCCTCCCAGACAGTGTGGCAATTTGTAAGTATACGCACTTAGTATTATCAAGTCATTATACAGCATGGAAACAGCCCTTTCGGTCCAACTAGTCCATGCCATGTTCCCAAACTAAACTGTGTTTGGCCCACCGCCCTTCAAACCGTTCCTATTCATGTACTTATCCAAACGTCTTTTAAATGTTGTAACTGTACCTGCATCTACCACTTCCTCTGGCAATTCATTCCACGTACAAACCACACTATACAAAAAAGTTGCCCCTCATGTCCTTTATAAATGTTTCTTCTCTCACCTTAAAAATATGCCCCCTAGTTTTGTACTCCCGCACCTAGGGAAAAGACCTTCGCTATTCACATGATCTTTGCCCTTCATGATTTTATAAACCTCTAAAGGTCATCCCTCACCCTCCTAACCTCCAGTGAAAGTCGTCCCAGGCTATCCAGCCTCTCCTTATAATTGAAAATTTTCCAATTCCCAGCAACATTGTGGTAAATCTTTTCTGAACCCTCTCCAGTTTAACGATATCCTTCCTAGAGCAGGGCAACCAGAACTGTGTACACTACTCCAGAAGAGGTCTCACCAACATCCTGTACAACCTCAACAATGATGTCCCAATTCCTATACTCAAAAGGTCTGAGCACTGAAGCCAAGCGTGCTAAACATCTTCCGAACCATCTTCTCTACCTGTGACACAAATTTCAAACAATTATGTACCTGAACCTGTAGGTCTCTCTATTCTACAACGCTACCCAGGTCCTACAATTAATTCTTCAAGTCCTGCCCTTTTGTTTTACCAAAATACGGTACCTCATATTTATCCAAATTAAACTCCATCTGCCACTCCTCAGCCCACTGACCTAATTGATCAAGATCTTTCAGTAATCTTAGATAACTCTCTTCACTGTCCACTATAACACCAATTTTGGTGTCATCCAGAAACTTACTAACCATATCTCCTAAATTTCTCATCCAAAATTATTTACATAAATGGTAAACAATGGACGCAGCACCAATCCCTGCAGAACACCGTTGGGTCACACATCTCCAGTCTGTGAAAAACAACTCTCCGCCACCACACTGTCTCCTACCGTCAAACCAATTTAGTATCCAAGTGACAAACTGTCCCCGAATCCCACGTGATCTACCTTTATTAATCAGTCTATCACGCAGAACCTTGTCAAAGGCTTTACTAAAGTCGATGTAAACAACATCTACTGCTCTGCCCTCATCAATCTGAGTTTTTTGAGGAAATAACCAAAACCAAGTTTGAGAGACCCAACTTTCCTTGCACAAAGGCATACTGACTATCCTTACATCAGTCCTTGCCTCTCCAAATGCACATGAATCCTATCTTTTAGTATCACCAAGAACTCACCCAATGTCAGACAGGTCTATAGTTCCCAGCTTCTCCTTAAATAAAGGCGCAACATTAGGCACCCTCTAGTGCTTTACAGCCCACCGTGGAATTCGGCCTGAAACTATGCATGGCACTGCCTTGTCCTCTTAAGTGGACCAAGCAGGAGTTTGTGGTCCATTATGATTACAAATTTACATCCATAAAGTTATTACTGGAACTTCCTGACTCCAAATATGACCGCCAAAAACTTTCCTTCTCTATCTGGGCATATTTATGCTCTGCACAAGTCGAAGTCCAGGATGCATATGCTATTGGGCATTCCTCTCCATTGGGCAATCTATGAGCTAATATTACCCCGATGCTGTACAGGGAGGTATCGTATGTCAATACCAGAATCTCACTCAGGATCACTGTGTGCCAAGAGGGTAACAGCTGTTTCTTCCCCTCCATGAAAGCTACAGCCTAGCTTTGTGACTATTTCCAAGGATGACCATTTTTTAAAAAGAGTTGATGCAAAGGTGCCAGGATGGAGGCCAGGCTTTGTATGAACTTTCCATAATAATTCACTAGCCCAAGGAGAGACCTAAGCTCTAATACAGACGTGGGAGAAGGGGCACCATTGGCCAATCTATCTTCCAACAGGTGTAACCCGATCTCGTCGACTCCGTGGTCCAAAGTAGATCATTTGGGGTTCCTGGAACACACATTTTTGCCTTCTAAGGCATGTGTCTGCCTGGAAGAAACATCTAAAGACTATGTCCAAGTTCTCCAAATGCTCCTTATTGGTGTTCTCTGTTAGTAGCACATCATCTAGATAAGTGGTGACGTGGGGTCGACCTTTGTAAAATGTTCTCCATTGTCTGTGGAAAAATCTCACAGGCTGACTGCACCCCAAATGGCAGTCTCGTATATTGATACAAACTAATATGGATATTAATTGCAGCACATTTCTGGGAATCCTCGTCTAATCGCAATTGCAAGTATGCATGGCTTGTGCCCAGCCTCGTTAAGAACAGTCCCCCACTACTACTTTTGCACATAAATCTTCTGTGCGAGGAATTGCATATTTATCCAGCTGCCAAAACCTGTTTATTATTTGTTTGAAATCCCTACAAAGGCTAACCAACCTGTCAGTCTTCACAAATTGGTACAACACGTGCCACCCGTTCCACAAACTGGACTTGTCTGATGATTTCTTTGCTTTCCAATCTTCTGATTTCTGCTTCTACTTTCGCAGAGGAGGCAAATGGCACTGGGTGAGCCTTGCAGAATTGTGGAATTGCTTCCTGGTCATCACGCAAGGTGGCCTTGGCTCCTTTGATAATCCCTGGACCTTCCTGAAAAACTTCCAGGTATTTAGTTAGGACTTCATTTTCTAATTGAAAAACGCTGAGCCAATCTTTCACAACCAATCTCACCCTAAACTTGGGTTCGAGCCTTTTTCTTTTCCAATCAGTGGAAACTGAACCAGCTGCTTCTCGTAAGAGCTGGAGTCCAAAACGAATTTTGGTAAAGACTGTTTCTGCAATTACTGATACAGCCACGGTGGTTGTTACCTCCATTAGAACTGGGTGTCCATTTAAACAGATGTTTATTTTAACTGGTTCTAATTTGGATGTTGGTAAGCAATTCAACTGTTCTAAATCAGATATAGGTGCACCGTCCTGGATACCAGCCTACAAGTTCTCTTGCTCAATTTAGGTCCAGTGGGACATTTTTAGCTGTCGAGTCCGCACAGCGGCAGCAACTACAATGGCGTGACGCTCGAATCCCAAAGAAAATTTTAACAGTTTGACTAAGGCTTGGCTTTGTTTTGGGGTTTTTGCTGTGGACTGACCAAGACTCCCTCTATTCAGGATATGTTCCGAGTCAGGCTATGCAATTGTGTTCACTCAAGCAGTGTTCACCAAGCTCAGTCAGAGCGGCGAGGGTGTCCACTTCCATCAGAATACCCTGCAACTCATAAGCTCCACTTGCTGTATTTCCCAATGATAAAGTCAGCTGCAGTGCCTGCGTGAAATCCCATTGGGCTTCAACAAGTAGGTACTTTTGCATTGCTACATTAATCCTAGTCTCGTCGCCACTGAAATAACTCCACAGAGACCAGTACACCGTCATCAAGTCACCCTTTATTTACATGTGGAGAATCCTTGACATTGATCCAGCTCCCTCTCAGCCAACTCAGTGAACAGAACCTCGGACACTCCTGTTTATACTTGTCAGCCAGGGCTCCCTGATTGAGGCTGTTAATCTGGTCCAATCAGGGAACTCAACCTATGAGGTTCACCTTGCTGACCTCATTACAATCACTACATGTATGATTATTTTAAGGATTAAAACGGATTTATAAAGACAGGGTATGTCTAATGGGAACATGGTTGTTATAAAACTGCAATACTTTGATTTCCTTAAATCCCCTGCTTTCCTTCCATCTTCCAAAGTGCACTCAAAACCTACTTCAACAGTGCCTACAAATCGGTTCTTAACTGTCTCTCAGTTTCTTCTCATATATGGAAGTGTTATTTACGCAGCACTGCATTATGCACTGCTCTTTTTATCCATTTTTAATTTGGAAATCTTTAATATTTATTAAGATTCTGCACAGCTAAGAACAACGTAAACTGAACACTACTCACCCCAAGTCTTAGCAAAGCTGCACATCACCGTAGGTGTGAAACGGAAGAATTTTGGAAATAAAGAATGATTGCAACGAAAGTAATTGATCAGTATCATAGAATTCTAACTGGAATAGACAGAATAAATGCAGATAAGAGGTTCCTGATGACTGGGGAGTCCAGAACTAGGGATAACAGTCTCAGAATATAGGGCAGGCCATTTAGAACAGAGGAGCAGAAACGCCTTCATCCAGTGATGAGCCTGTGAAATATTCTGCCAGAGAAGGCAATTGAAGTTAAAACGTAGAGTGTTTTCAAGTAAAAGTTAGATGCGAATCTTAGGACTAAAAAGTGACCAAAGGACATGGGCTGAAAGTGGGAACTGTGCATTGAGTTGGATGATCACCCATGATCATATTGAATGGTGGAGCAAGCTTGAAGGGTTTACTCCTGCTCCTATTTTCTATGTTTCCAGTTGCATAAGAAAAGCAAAGTTGCTGATTCAATAACAAAAAATAAGCTAGGATAATCAATTTTTTCTTCAACACAGACTCCTTTCACAAAAGCGAACATTGGGTAACTTGCGCAGATAGCAGTTATTATAACCTTGCAATGCATTCTGATGTTTGAAGATACAGATAGTAATATGACTATTCTGCGCTCAGCATTTAAACAAAAATAATCAGGCATGAAATGCAAGTTATCGCTTGGGACACATACCCAAAATACTTTACATTTGGTCTTCAGGAACAGGTTCCAATTTTAAAAGTTAGCTTTAAAATACCACAATGAATTCACTAATATTTTTACCGCAGCAGCCAACCATAGCTATTATAGTAATTTCAACTTGTAGGATTTTGGTTAATTAGCAGTAATTTTTGAATAAAAGATGGAGTTGCTATCCTAGCTGCAATCAGTAATAACATAGTAGAATGATTTCTGTCAGCTGGTGTTATACTACTACTTGGATATCAAAAATTAATATTCAATGCCATCACCAAACCTTTCATACTCTATGGACTCAAACAAATGAAAAACCTCTTGGAATACAGCGGTAGACTTTATCCTTTCAAATGGGGCTCATATTTGTTGCTATTATTTTTAGCTTTATATCTCTACATCCTTCGAATGGTGGTAGCAGTAATGAAAGCAATTTGATGAGATAAATAAAGGAGAATCACAGAGGATGCACTCATTAAAGTATATTCTCCACAAGGACCAACGTGAGGTCTTGAAGTCAGGGGTATAATTAACATTATCCTGTAGATCACAAATTCAATATTGCATATTCTATGAAAAAACATTACTTTTAACAAAATAAATATATCGAATACATATTTCTTCACATGGTTGCAAAGTTGAATACTCACTATTCCTTTTCTTCTTCTCTGGGAGTGGAGGAGGTTTTTCTGGTATTTCTGCTAATTCTGAAACATCAATATTTGGAAATCCCACTGGAATTGGTAACATTCCTTGTGGCCTTGGTGACACCACAGCAAAAGGAGGATGCTGAATTGCTGGTACAGCAGAATTCTGCATTTCTTCCTCAGAGATATTGTCGTATTGCGATGGAAACCGTTCATACGAGACTCTATATCCTGAATTATCTGATGAGGCAGCACTCCGACGCTTCTTTTCTGGCAATGCAGGTGGCATCTGCAAAGGTTGAACACCAGTTTGTGGTACCTGCCTCCATTCGGGCACTGTTTGTGGAGTACAAAGTGGTGAAGTAAATGTCTGTCCAGGAAGGGGCGAACTGGATTCTACTGCTGATTCTGGAAGTGGGCTTAGTGTGCCAGAAAGGTGCTGGGAAATCTGATCAACAGTTGAAAGGTCCTGATGCAGGAAATCATAATCGGGATCATAGCTTTCTGGATTATCTGAAAGGGGATCAAAGAATATTTTATGAATGAAATTCAGCCAGTCACACATCTCATCCTTAAACACAACAGCACTTATTACGCACAAGTAAATAACTGAGCAGCAGTAATGTTAATTTAAAAAAGCCATTCATCAGTTCAAACAATTGAAACATGATTTCCAGCACAGGTTACTCTCACGTCCAAACATTTCACCAATTCAAATTAATTTCTTATTTAGAGATTTTTTTCCCATTCTTGGGAAGAAAAAGGCATTGTAACCCAAAATGAAGAAATACATAGACATAGCTCATATTTAAATACTACTGATTTACTGACCAAATATGGATCAACACTGACCAAGAAACAAATCCAGTAATCAGACATTTTCAAAGTGCATAAACACCTCAAATGCTATTCAGCAGTGAATGTGCTTGTATGCCTGACACTGTTATTGCTCTTCTGTACTTGTTTTACGAAGTATTAGTTAATACACTACAAGAATGATGCCAATGTATTTCACACAAGTTAACAGCAACAAATCTTTTGGCCCAAAGGTTCTGGTCAGTGTTTACAATTCATACGAGTCGCTTCATAATCTGTTTCATTTAACTCTATCAGCAGAGGTGACTATTCCTTTCTACTCACATACTTGCGTCAATGCTACATGACTCAATTATGGCTTATGGTAGCAAGTGCTCTTTCTAATCACTCCCAGGATAAAAAGGGGCTTCTGCTCAAACTCTTGTTAGCTTTATTAGTGATTCTTTCTGGCTATACCTCAGTATTCTCTTTGCCACAGAACACAGCCTGACCTTGTCCAGTACTTCCTGATAGTATACGATCTCAATTTGGATATTATTCTTTAAAACCTTTTGTTCAACTTCTCCAGCACCTCTATATGCCCCATTTTGTAAAAAAGGGGAATGTGCCGAGTTCCCACCTCCCAATCACTGTTTCTTACAAGTTTAATATGTTAAGCACTTTCATTTCTATTTCTCTAGAAATGATTCCCAGTGCTGTATTTGCATTCTTAATCTGTGTGACTACTTCTTGAGAAGATGTGCCACTAGATGATTTAACTCTCCTACTCAATTTAGACTCACTTCTCTTTTCCTATGTATGTACTCCTTGTCAAAATGCATCACTGCACACTCATCTACAAGTGAAACTAATTTCTCAGTATTCAGCGAGTTTATTCCTGTCCTGTATTATGTCACAGAATTCCTTGGTATTATCTGTACCCCAATTTTGTGTGAACTGCAAGTTTTAAAACTGCACAACTGTTTCAGAGTACTGATCAATAATGTAAATTAACAACAATGGTCTCGGGATCAATCCCTGTGGAATAGCACTTCCCAACTTTGAGTGGATAAATACTCCTTTAACGATTTATTCTCGGTTTTCTGTTTAATAACTAGCCTGCTGTCCACTTTGCCAGCTGACTCAACAGCTATGACTCTGGAGCAATTCTTTTTTGATACATGCCTCTGATTACACTAATCCTAGAAGATCATAGGATGATGCAGTAGGGGAAGGCATAGGGAATGAAGGGAGGTCATGTTCAGGCAGGTCAGGGAGTGGGGTCATAAGTAATTGGATAGATCCACTCAATTTTTAGCATTTTTCAGTGGTTAACAGTGGGACATTATTCTGTATGCAGAGGGGCTTTCACGGTGTAGTGTAGCGTGTAAAAAAATTGGGTCATCTTTTACACTACTTCTGGTGCTTTGCCAAGCACTTTAAATTTAACCCTTCTGGATACCAACTGTTTGTCACTGGTAACAGCTTTTCCTTCCAAAATCAAACATTTCTCGAAGGAGTAACAGAGTGGGACAAGGTTACCTTTCAATTTACCTTCAAGCAGCCAACTTGAACAAATGCCAAAGACATATAAACAAATTATGGGATGAAAAGAGCAAGAGTAAGAGTAATTCCTTTCAAACGGAAGAAAACATATTGAAAAAGTTTAAGGATGAACTATCCTGCAAAAGAATAGTACGGTAACTTTTCAAAAAATATCTTACCAAGTGTTTCACAACTTGTATTCTGCGAACACTGCCCACTATCATTGTCTAACGATGATAGCTGTTCATCAGATTTGCTTAGCTTTCCCATGCTGTTACATGGAGATACCCTTGGTGATTCTCCACTATATGAGTGGCTGCCACCAGATAGCCGCCTTTGCAGATAGCAATCCAATCCTTCAAAGTCCTAAATATAACAAAATACTTCTATAAAATATTGACATTTTGATGTTAGAGTGACGTTATGATGCAAGAGAAATAACTTGCTCTCTCATATTTGCAACATTTACAAATAAAGGATAATTGGAGACTATACTGTAGCTAAGAATTCCAAAACTAAATTACAAAGGAGAAGCTTAAGATGAAAACTCCTGTGAACAAATTAATATTTTCTACATCTGCTAATATCTTTAGATTCAAAATACATGCAGCACATGGAGTGACTCAGAACACAACAATGGAAGGTTAACAGAACATTGTGACAGAACCAGAGGTAGGCTTTGAAAGCAAAACTATTGTTGAATAGCAATTAGTTATTCAACTAATTTGGTTTTGCAAATTGTTACTGGGAGGTATATCTTTGGCATTGGCTTCCTATCATCAGACCAAGACCACTGACACCACTCACTCCAACTTGCTTGCGCTGGTTCTTTTAACAATTATAATAGTCTCTTGACTGAATAACTTCCCTTGGCAAAGCATTCCATGCTCTATTACAAGGAGATTTCTTCCGAAGTCTTGCCCTATTCTTGCTGTGACAATTTGAATCAATGCCCACCTCAAAACAGACTCCAAAGCAGGGGGAACTCAAGTTTCTTGTTCATCAGCATTTTTTCAAAAAAAAAAATCTCACCTTTGTTTGCTTCAATGAAAAATAATTTTATATTTCAAGCCTCTTCAACTAAAACAGGTTCACATTTGTGATGGTATCCTTTACATCATGTACCATCCAGGGGATTGATACGTAATGAGGACCAATATAGTACTTACAGTACAACTGTACAGTTACATTTCACATCAGTTCCTTCAGAAGGAATGATATAGTGTATTATCAGCATTAGGTAGTTTAAGCAACTAGAATATTTGCTGTAAAGTGCATTTAACATGGTCAAGTGCTTTCATTATTGTCCACGGTATCACTAGCGTTAAAAGAAGATGGTCAAGCATAGTTTGTAAGCAGCTGGTTTCTAAATTTTTATTTGTAGTCAGGAAATGTGAAATTTGTGTGTTCTCACGCATCTAGCAAAGACTGGGAGACTATTGGAAATGACCCTGCTTCAACAGGAGAATCAAATATCCTACTGTACATATAGCTGTGCCTATATCCAACATGCATTTGTATCTATCAAATGGTAATAAACCGACTTTTGTTTAGTAATTGCAAACCTTAGTCAATCTATTTATCCTATTGTGTTTATTCCTCTCGCACCCAAACAATGAAAAACATTTCTCCATACCTGTTTGGTATTGGGTAAACTAGAGCCACTGGCAGCTCGACTTATAGGAGATACTACTGCCACTCTTGTTGGGGAGGGTGCAGACGTCCTCTTCTTGGGTGGTAGGGGCGGAACACTACTGTTGCGGGCAAAGCACGTAATGATTAAAACTGCAAAATATTCTGGCTTGCAAACAAATCCGTGTAGATTTAGCAATAGGGCAGTTAAAAACGGTTAACTAGAAACAGAAACATCTTGGTATGACACCAGTAATAGCATTTTAAGCCACAATTTTAAAAAATGTTCAATGCCCGTATATTGGCTTTCACTGAACACCACTAATCAATACGCAACAAAATTCCTGTCAGGACTGAACAGATGACCAAAATGCAGAATAGAAAAAGGATCAAATTGGTGAGAATCTACATCCCTGCAGATATACAGATCACTTCCACAATCCGACATGCAAAATAACCAGCAATTGTACCACTTCCCATTCAGATGCAACCTGAAACATGTACATATTAAAAGCATAATACACTAAAGGCAGGCAAGGCTCTATTTCCTCAAACTGTACTTGGTTCAAAATCCTCATCATGGCCCCTAACCTTTAATTTTTCCAGAGAGCAAATGTCCGGTTGAGATGAGTATGCTCAATAATTCAGCACCGAACACAATCCAATTCCAAAGATACACACTCCTCAGTGAGGAAATATCTCATCTCAGTCATAAATGAGCAGTCTTTACCCTGAACTGATGCCCTGGATTTCAGATGCTGCCAGACCTGCTGAGCTTTTCCAGCAACTTTGTTTTTGTCCCTGGATTTCTAGATTTTACAGGTGGAGAAATAATCTCCTAGTGTTCAGTTTATCATGCCTCTTCAGAATCTTGCATGTTAAAAAGAGAGGGATCATCTCTATTCTAAGCTGCCAATGTAATCAGCCTGCCATCATCAACCAATGCCTAATCCAAGGAACATCTCTGGTGAACCTTCAGGTACATCCTTCTTCAGATGTGAAGATCAAAAGTGTACACATTACTCCAGGCGGAATCTCACTAAAGCCCTTTATGCATTGTAGCAAGGCCTTTTTCAATCCTTGGACACCAAACTCCTTGTAAAGACTAACATACCATTTACTTTCTTAACTGCTCTCTGTATCCACGTCAACCTTGTAACGTACAAGTTGCCTCTTGGAACATTAACATATGAAAGTTTAATACCTATTAAAATAAAATATTATGCTTTTTAATTCAGACTGTCAAAGTGAATCATGTAAAACTCCCCCACATTATTAAAGTGCATTGTTAAGACATCTTTAACAGATTTCCAGCATATCACCACGACAGCTGATGCTAGCTAACCTAACCAACCTGTAGTTTCCTATTTACTCTCACAGCATATGAACAGCATAGTTGCCTTTACCAACTTTCAAACCTCAAGGACTGCAGCACAGCCTACGGAACTTTGGCAAATCATAAACGGTGTATCCACTATCTTCACCACTTTCAGAACCCTAGGACGAAGGCCATCAGCTCCTGGGCTAGTAGCTTTTGGTCTTTTATGGGTCTTAAATTATAACCTCAAAGTTCCATATTCTTACCAGTCTCTTGATTACCCTTGTTTTCTGTGTCTTCTACTGTGAAGGCAGACAAAATATTTAAATGTCTATGCCAGCTCCTCATTTGCTACGATAGGTCTCTTACAAACAGGAGAAACTACGCTCATTTCAGCTACTTAATATACTTTGAAAAGCTCTTGAAATCCTTTTTTTGTTTTCCTCACTACTTCATTCTCATTTTAGTTTTCACCTTTTTAAAATCAAATTTTGGTCATCCTTTCTGGATTACTCCTAATTCTTTTATCACTTTTCTTCATAACGTTTTAATCCTCGTCATTTATTCTAATACTACACTTAATTCCCTAGTAAATCACAAATGGATATTTCTTGCCAAGCTTTTATTTTTTGGTCCATAAGTCACATCATTGCAAAACATACTGTGGGCAATAATGAGATACATTACTTCAATATCAAGATAAACTAGAGAAGAAACAGTAATTTATGATGAACAGCATTATTCACTCATTTCAATCATTGCTTATTTGGTAATAATACCTTTAACGATCAATATTTCATTGAAGAAATAAATACATGTAATATCAAGGAGGATTGCCTCTTTAATCCATTACCTGTGGTCCATAATGCGAATACCAGGCAGTGGTGGTTTTGGTGGAGCACATTCTCCATCCACAGAGTCTGGAATTATCTCCAGTGATCTTGTCATTGGAGTAGTTTTAGTAAGAATTTCCTTCTCCCTGTCAGTCAGTGGAAGCTCTGTTGCACTGCAAGAGTTAAGCATCAGATTAACATAATTAGATAAAAACCACCTACTATAGTCTGTAGTCTAGTGGTTGAGATATTGGACTCTCAATCAAGTTTGAGGTTGAGAGTTTGCATCCCAATGCACTTGAAACAGAACTGAAAGAAACCTGCTAATCTGTAGGCTAATGACAGAAGATCATGATCAATAAACTCACTAATGCTACTCAACATCTAGTCTGGCCTACGTGCAATAATTGAGTGTAAATGGGATTGCCATTCCCGGCCAGAAGGAATTAAATTTAAAAACCCACAAAAACATTACTGCAGAACTTAAGGAAAAATACACATCCAAGATCGAAAATACCTTGGACTTTACTTCTATAACATTGAGCAGCATTCTCAACATTTTCCATTGGTCATTTCTTGAGTCTGGATTTTTTTGAAACTGGCATTTCTTCGACATCTTAGAATGCCGGAAATCTTAGAATCCCTACAGAGTGCAGAAACAGGCCCTTCGGCCCAACAAGTCCACACCGACCCTCAGAGCAGCCAATCCAGACCCATCCCCCTATAACCCACCTAATCTACACATCCCTGAGCACTATGGGCAATTTAGCATGGTCAATCCATCTCGCCTGCTCATCTTTGGACTGTGGGACGAAACCGGAACACCTGGAAGAAACCCATGCAGACATGGGGAGAATGTGCAAACTCCACACAGACAGTTGCCAGAGGGTGGAATCAAACCCAGGCCCCTGGCAACGTGAAGCAGCAGTGTTAACCACCGGGCCACCATCGAGATGAAAATGCTTCATTGAAGCGCATGGATGGAAAAAAAAACTTCCAACTCAGTCTTCAGATACTTCATTGTAAGGGGAGGCAATGGCCTAGTGGTATTATTGCTGGACTATTAATGCAGAGGCCCAAGTAATGTTCTGGGGACCTGGGTTCAAATTCTGCCATGGCAGATAGTGGAATCTGAATTCAATAAATATCTGAATTGAGAATTTAATGATGGCTATGAACCCATTACAAATTGTCGAAAAAAAACCCATCTAGTTCACGAATGTTCTTTAGAGAAGGAAACTGCCATCCTTACCCGGTCTGGTCGACATGTGACTCCAGACCCACAGCTACGTGGTTGACTCATAACTGCCCTCTGGACAGTTCGGGATGAGCAATAAATGCTGGCCTAGCCAGCAATACCCTCATCCCGTGAATGAATAAAGAGAAAAAAATCCATTGAAATTATCTTTCTGGTTTCAATGCAGGTCAAGCAAATATTTGGTTCATTAGTCATGTTTATACAGGGAAGCAGCTCTTACCTGTCAGTTTTAGATGTTGGTGGGCTGGGTTTCATAGGAGAGGTAGGGGATGGCTGTTCTTGCTTCTCTATTGTCAGTTTCACAAGCTCCTAAACATAAGCATCAGAGGGTAATAGAACTGATTATTTGATCTAGCAACATTTGGAAAATAATGTATCTTCAAGATACATAAAAATAAAAGATATTGATCAGGAACTGAATCAGCTGATAGTTGACTAAGATGCTAAACTCAGGATCATATGGCTGTTACACTCAATAGAAATGTGCACGTGGATTGGAAGAGCAAGATTAACCCAACATGCTGTAGTCAGTACTCACTACAGTTTTAAGGATACAATGCCAAAATCCCAACACTGGAAGAAACAAGGACGTCAAGGAAGTCAACGACAATCATGACTGGTGACTTTGTTTCTTGTAATTCCAAATTATGCTCTATAACAATTTGATCAAATTGATTTCCCAGCAATCATTTATGCAAGACTTGTTCATGAAAATTTACAACTGCCTTCATAAAGGAGAATGTTAAAAAGTTACTAGTATGCATCACTTTCTGCAGTTTTAGAATCTCATTTCCCATGAAGAATTATTCAGCCATGGTAAAGGCAATTGACAAGACTTTCTGCGCTGAATAGGAAATCAGGGTACATTACACTGGAACTTCAAATCATATAATACTATTTTCAGGTTTTAATCAGGTATATGCAATTTTCAAATTTTCACTGCGCTAGGGAAATATGATTTTACCAAATTTAACTTCAAAATCAGCATGATTAGTTATCTATAGGATAAACATCTCAAATAAAATTAAAAAACAGTCCATATACTGTATAATAGTTGGTAGCACAAGTGCATAAGAAAGAAGACTACTGCAAGTAATAGAAAATGACGACTCTAGAATTTGACTGAAATATGAAAGTCGAGGTGAGATGCTGGGATTTAACCTACAATTAAATGGCACGAGGACCAGGCCTTCTTCAACAATAACTATCAATTCAGAAAAAATACTTAAATTAATGGATTTTATCAAAAACAAAGTGCTTGTATGTTTGTGCTGTCTTATTTATAAAGGTTATTGCACTAGTTATTTTTCATTTGATATCATAACTGGGATATCAATTGTTTGAGTGGGTTTCAATCTTTCTGTAATTAGAATGACAAGGTGAACTTTAAAATAAAGCCAATTCCTAAAAATGCATACTATCAGTTCGTACAGCTTTAAAAATAATCAATCATTCTGAAGTTCCACCTGTTTATGCCACCTTGATTTTGTCACATCTGATTATAAAAATATGTTCATTTTCTTGGCTGACCAGAATATGGAATTTCTCCACTACGAAAGGAACAGTTATTGCAGAAGCCACAAATTCTGGTTCCGAGCAGCAAACCATATGCAATATTAGTCGCCTGTTAGTAATTTATTAAAACATTAGAACTCAAATCAGTAGGAAGATAAACTGGAATTCTAATTGACATATACAGATTTTCAGTACAACAGCATTTACTCATTCTAAAAGAGTCTTCAATTGTTCCAAATTCATGCTTCTCTTTTTCCATCACTGCCTTGAAGATTTAGTCAGTTCAATTTGTTAATTACATTTTCATTAAGAGAGCACATCGAACATATTGGAAGGAAACAAACAAAATAATTCCCTTGTACCAATTTAAAATTAAGTTTATACTGCAAGATCTGATTAAATAGGAAACCTAACCTCTTTGGAAAAGAATCTTTATTTCAAGTCACATCAAACAGCGGTCACAAACTTGCCTAAGGAAGAAACGGGACCGAGTGGTCTTCCACACTGAATTTATACGATGAACAATTGTTTTCAATCTTGCTATTGTGGGTATTGCCAATCTGGTATCAAGTGCTGCTCCACAAGGAAACAGAGTTGAGAATGAACATAACCTTGGGTAGATCAGGAAGTTTTGGAATATCCTGGCAAGTAGTTTAGTGGCATGCAGATTCAAACCATTCAGACTAGAAAAACAATTTCTCTTTCTTCCACCTGACATCCCATTCCCACAGCTCAATGAAAGAGGATGTTGAAAAATACAGAAGTTTTACGTGTTCCTTTTTTAAAAACTAAAACTTACTTTTATTCCATCAAGCACTGCTTTAATCATCGCCATGACCCTTTCCTTGTCATCTAGATTCACATTTTCTAAGATCACTTGATCAGACCAGCGAATTAGATTGGCCAGGCTCTGGTATACCTGGTTTAAACAGGATGAGATGGCTGAGCTGAAAAAAAAGAAATAGAACTAGTAATCTTGTGTCTACTTTATATTAAAGCTCCAATCCCAGGTGATTCAAAAGAGCCAGGTGGCAGATTAGAAAGCAAAGACAAACTGCAAGAGCTCAAATTCAAAATAAAACCAGGAATTGCACATTGGGCCAGTCAGTATCTATGGAGAGAAAAGAAAAATAAGCCGTAAACAGCCATACACCCATACACCCATTTAATCAGAAGCAGTTTACATGAAAGATTGTACACCAGAAGTATGAACTCTCCACAGGTTTTGGCTGGCCTGATGTGCCATTTCCAGCTAGGTCACCAATCTGAGCCCTTCACCAACAGCCCCCTGTTGAGAAATTTAAACCAAACACCTGCACAGGAAAGAAGCCATTTTAATTTTTTATACAAAAAGAATGAAGCAGCAGACCTACATTTAAGTTATCCTAAAAAAAGTGCAGCATAAACAGCTACATAGTGTACACTTTCTATTATTTCTACTCATTCATCAACTCAGTTGATTACTTCTTCCATCAAACTTGAGCGAATCGTGCAGCACGTCCTCTGCTACACAAAACCTCACAAATAACTCTGCCTAGCCCCAGCCATACCGGATTCCACGTGCCACATCTAATTGTCATCTAGATTTTGTATTGTTTTAAAATTTCTCTTATCCCATACCTCCCTAATCTTCAAGAAATCACATCCACTGAAATGTCACAGCTCTTGGTCTTTATTGTCTCATGAGAGAATAGACATGAATGTCATGGAAGGCCAGCATTTACTGCCTGTCCCTAGTTGTCTCCCCAAAGCCTACAGAATGTGAATACTCGCTACAGGATTCGTAGCTTCTGACCTACTCTTGTAGCCATAGTGTTTATATAGTGAGTCCAGTTTAGTTTCTGGTCAATGGTTATCAACACTCTGGGCATTAATGGGGGATTTGGTGACAATAATGTGGTTGTTAGCTTGTCTCTTATTGGAGATGGCATTGCCTGACATTTGTATAGTACAAATGTTATCAGACACTTGTCAGCCCAAGTCTGGATATTGTTCAGGTCTTGTTACATTTGAACATGGACTGCTTCGGTATCTAAGAGTTAGGAATGGTACTGAACATTAGTGAACATCCCTACTTCTAACAAAAAGGGGAGGACTCTAGTTATGAGCACAATAATTAAAAAGGAGGAATTGAGATGTACAGTCTTTCAAGTCATCTCATTGTTGACTAAGGTCACAGATGATGGTCTACTTCACCACCACTTTCTTGTCCTATCCTGGATCAATTGATTCCTTTACTGTTCAAAACTCAGTCTTGAATAGTTTGGATGACTAAGCATTCAAGTCTTTTGGAGGACAAAATTTCAGATTCAGAACCCCAAGTGAAGACATTTCTCACCTCAGTCTGAAAGGATGATCTCTTATCCGGAGTCTATAACCTTTTGTGCTAAATCCTTCAGCCAAGGAAAAATAATCTTAGCACCTAATTTATCAGGTACTCAAGACTTTTAGTTTATTGATTTTGTTAATTAATTTAGCAAAACTAAACCAAAAGCATCTGGTTGCATTAATAATGCAAATATATTGTCTGTATAGCTGTAATTCCTATTCTTTTTCATGATACGTTGATCATTAGCCAAGTACAGACAAACTTTTATGCCTCCAACATAGTTAAAAGTGAACTATTCATACAAAGCAACCACTTTAAACATTTTCAGTATTGCAAGAACCAGTGTTAAATAGGAACTCCTGAACTGGATAAATTTCCAAAAAAGACAAATGTATGAGCCTACCACAAATACATCACTTGGTTTCCGCTGGTTAGCATCCTGTAATTAGCACAACAGAGTATTTATTAATTGTTATTTGTTTTACTTAAATTAGGGTTGATGGTATTAGAGAATGGTATATATACACAGTGGAACGCGAGATAAAAGTGCAACCAAGTACAGCATTATACGACAAATAAACAAACACTCTTTACTAGCCCAGTAATATCTTCTTCCAGCGTTTAAAATCCAACACTATTTTCATTTTCCACATCAACGGTCCCTCTGACACATTGAAGTGCTCAAAGAAATTCGTGGAACATTAAAGTTACACAGGGAAAATGCTGGTCAGGATTTCATTGAAATACTAATTCCAATAGCAAAAGGACAGTTCCAAACATTCCACAATCTTGTCCCTTTTGGATACTTTAAATATAATCACGTCACAAGCAGACCTCAGACCTTTCAAATGGGAGTTCACAGCTCATAACAGAAATGCACTTGCTTTTAAATAAACGTTGCACGTGAATTAGGCATTAATTTCAGTAAGCATTACGAGAATTAAAAATAGTTACAGATCAGCATTGCTCTATTTCCTTCTGCAGTTTCATCCATCTGTTAAAAAATGAAGGATAGGTTTTCCAAAAGACTGATGTTGATAAAAGTTTACAAAATCAACTTTTCATTTGATCAAAATTAAATAACCAATGCCCGACTAGCAGCATTTTTAAAAAAATCTTTGATGCTTAGCTGTCTATGCTTATAATTTTATACACAAGTTAATATAAACACAAACAATGTAATATTTTTAAACTGGATGCTTTTAAATAAGTACAAAGTATTTACAAACATTATCCACAGAAAAATGGAATAAGCTATAGGTGCCTGCTGAATTAATAAACAAGTGGAATAGCTTTTCAAGATACTTTAGAGGTAACATGAACACTGCCACAAACCTGCCTTTCTATAGTAACTGTTGTGATGTGCAAAGTTCCCAGATGCCTCAAAAGAGACAAAAATTAACACCATGTCTAAGATGTTATCTGGAGGGCTGACTATAAAGTTGGCCAAAGATGTAGGTTTCAACACAGTCTAAAAGGGGAAGGCATGTGGAGACCATGTGCAACCTGTGCTGATGATCTCAGGCATATTGCGTGCAAGAATAACAAAAGGAACCATACTGCTGTGAGGCTTTAACAGGTGTATTTTGTGCTCATTTATTTTGAGAGAGAGATTGAATGAGAAGTGGCAAGCAGTCTGTGGTAATGTAAATAGCTTGAGGTCTTGGGTTGTCTCCTCCCCCCGGAGTTGAAATAATAGAAGCAGCCTGAATGGGTGTGGCCAGCTCTCAAACTAGGATTTTCAGTTTTTCATTTCAGGCTTTTAGATTCAGAAGCTGCTGGAGTTTAAGAGGTAGCACCTATTTTTTTCCCCTCTCTCAGTTACAGCTAGAAGCTGGGGTTTCTCCATGATGCTGTGTATCTGTGAGAAAAATCAATTATTTGAGTTTTAACAAGGGTGTGTTTATGGGATTTTACTATACTGTAACAGTTAATTAATATTAGTTACTGTATCTATTATTCTAGTTTCCCAATAGAGTTAAATTATTCTAAGTTCTTTCTTTTGTTGTATTTTAACTAGTGTTTGAATAAATTGCATTTGGCTTAACAGCGAGTAGTATGACTAGTCAAATTGCATCTGGAACACAGTACGTAACATTTGCCTTTAAAATAAGAGAAAGTTAGGGTCTAGGCTACCTTTGTAAAATTTTTCAAGAGTGTCTGGTCTGGTTCATAACACTGCAAGGCTAAAGTTACCATGTATGTTAAAGAAACTTAAGGGGTAATGATTAGATTGGGAGATTTAGTTAATATCCTATTTCACAGTTAAAGTTTTTCTGTATAAAGCTACTTACAGTCAGAAAGAACAACAAATTGTGTAAAGATTATGACATAACCAATATAAAATAAACTGACATCTTTAAATCTCTACATCATCAGAAAATACCTTAAAAACCAAGATCACTAATTAAGTCCTCTGATAATGACAGTTGAGAGATCCAGGAAGAGTTTGTTACCTTCGCAGGATTTTTCAAAGACAACACCACAAAATTCAAGACTTCATTAACAGAAATAGAAAATCCCAGCTTTCGTTTTAATGGCACTAAATAAAAAGAAATGGGAGCAGGTTTAAGAAGTTAACGCAGAAGTTCCACTGCATCTGAAGAAAAAGTGGTACTATTTCATTTGGTTTATCATGGAGATCAGTACATTTGCCAAACCTTATAAATATTAATGTAACACTGATTGCAACATACATCAGCTACATACCAAAATATTTTCCTTCACAAAGTCACGTTCTGATCTATGACAGTCAAGTTTGATCATGAAACAGGAAGAGTGAAAGGATTATAAACTCAAGCCAACTACTGAAACTTAAACCCCATGTTTTCACAGGTCCTGTGGTGGTGATATCACATCTTTGGACAAACAACAATTTGGGTAATCTGCAACTTTCATGAGCATTTATTTATCAAATGCTTTTCAAAGCAAAGTCAGATTCAAATACTGGTTGAAATCAAGGTATCACCTCATGTTCGCAAAAGTGTACTCATTCGTAGCTTGCTTAGAAAGCTTTGTGCTAATTGATTATTTTCCCCACAAACCAGCTGCAGTTGAAAGCCATGTGTTAACACTAAGAAATAACCTGTCAGTATGAATTAAATTCCTAATACAATGTTCAAAAGTGAGATCAATTTGTTTTATTTGAACAACTATCTAAGACGCACTTGTTCAAATATGCAGTAAAAGACATGGACTGTTTAAGAATTTGGTAAGGTCAAACATTTAACTCTAGAATCAAAAACATTTTTCTGTTATGACAAATGGCACAGTAGTTTAATTTCAGTCTTGCACAGTGCAAGTGAGTTATAGTAATCTTGATCATAGGAACAAGGACGTCATTCAGTTCAAGACTGCTCCACCATGTTATTATATCATGGGTTGATTATTATCTCAAATAATTTGCCTTCCTTTGCTTCACATTCTTTAATACTCTTCCCTAAAATTTCAATTGGTTCAGCATCCACAATGTTGGCAGAGCAGAGTTTAAATTTTGGCTACCCTAAGCAAGGGAAAAAAAATTCTAACTTCACTCTTAAATGCCACAACTTAAATTTAAGATTACTCCCTCAAATCTGGGTTTCATTGCACTGCTCCCAGTCTCAAACAGCTTGTTTTCTGGTTGGTTCCTCAACATATTGGTCGAAAAATAATCTAATACACAATCCTCCTCCACAATATCATTGCAAGTTTGGTCCAATCGATATATAAATTGAAGTCACCTACGATTACTGTTGTACCCCATTATTTGAGATCTTGTTTAACGCCTTCACTTATATCTTCACTATTGTTTGGGGGCCTAATCAACAACCCCAACAATGTTCTGTGCTCCTTAATGTTTCTTTCCTCCATCCAAACAGATTCCACATTGTGATTTTCTGAGCCAATTTTTCCTCACCATTGTTCAATGTTACTCCTTTAATAACAATGCTACTTACCTACTTTCCATTTTGGTCCGTCCTGCCTAAATAATGAATACCCCAGGTGTTCAGTTCCCATCCTTGGTAACACTCTAGACAGGTCTCTGTAATCGCAATTATAGCAAACTGCTCATATCTATTTGTGCTACTAACTCATCTGATTGTGAATGTTCTGCACATTAAGACATAAAAGCCTTAAACTGTACCTTTTTAAAACTTTGTCAATCATCTTGGCTTCAGTTTGGACTATGGCCCTGTTTGTTTATTGCTCATTTATTTCTCCCTTCCACTTTTGCTTCTTACCTTTATCTTTTATTCCACCCCACTACCACCCAATCACCACAAAGACATTGGGCCTGTTCCTGCCCAGATGCAATATGTCCTGTTTGAACCAGTCCCACCTTCCCTAGAACTGGTCCCACAGTACCAAGAATCAATCTTTTCTTATCTGATCAATTTTCCATTCCTCCCACAAAGCTGCCGGCTTCTGGCCATTTTATGTTTATACAAATGTCACTATCCTCCATTTAGTCAGTAGCAAATAAGGTTAAAGACAATTTCAACACAAGTGCATCAAGCCAAGCCTAAAAATCTGCCCTCACCTGATGGCAAACCAGATGCAGACCTGAAAATTGAGCAGTTGGTGATTCAGGTGGCACCAGTTGTCAACAAATTGAGAAAGTTAGACATGTCATCTTATTTACTGCCTCAATCCAAACCTTGTTGAATATGCTCTTTTAGTCAAATGTGAAAGATAGCAAATGCCATATTACCAGGATCATACAGACTAATAACAGAGCACTAACTGAGGGTAGAACTACACTGGTACATTTATTCAGCACTTAGATAGGAAAATTAATGCATTGATAGAGGAAAATGTCAGGACATAAAATTGCATTAGTCTAATACAACAGAAATTGTAGCATACAAGAACAAAAGCATTTACAACTTCATACCAATGAATCAAGAGGTAAAAAAATCCAGTGAAATTCATATCTGAACCTTAAACTGCTCATATTAGACAGTGGAATGCAGTTCTTGAACATTTGTTAACATCAGCAGATAGTTATGTCAGGAAAAAAATATTTTGAACCCGGTATCAGCACTAAAATCTCTTTAAGTACATACATCATAGACGTATTACTGTTCTCTACCCCCATAACAATGAAATATCATTCAAATCCCCGAACAATATACTGCTTTCCAGTCAGAAAGACCAATTCCATATGTTGCCTGCAACAAGCCAAAAAAAGTTATACTAATGTCCTAAATATACCCAATTACAGGTAGATCTACTCATATCCACTAGCAATTGAAGAGGTGATTTCATATTGTGATATTAGCCTAAAAAGATGCCCAATTTCTGTAACTATCACATTATACCATTCCAGCTTAAAGCAGTTCAATACTTTCATTAAAATTGCAATCAGAGGGATTGTATAGACTTTAATGCTAATATCACACAGTTTAATTTCACCTCCAAGGTTGTAAATGTGCTACACTCAGGATCATCACTGAGTGTTTATGGAGACTTCAGTTCAAACAATTTGCTGGATATGAATCCTATTCCTAGGACTGAAATTATTCAAGCACAAGTTTACCTTTCCTGCTTTAAAATTTGGATCTAAAACATGTTGTAACAGAGGCTGTACTTTGCAAGTCAGCATAGTGTATTCAAACAAGCTTTGGCTCAACTACTAGATATTGGTACTATGGTACTTTTGTCAGAAGCCAGAAAAACAAAATACACAAAGATATTAGAACTTGCACAAGGCCATCACAAACAATGAAAAATCCAAATGAAATGAAGAAAACATTTCTAATCTTGCAAATGTTTTTAATTTTGTAATTCAGTGTGCCTATACAACAAGCATTTAGGAAGGCAAATGGAATGCCGTTTACTGCAAGGGACATGGAATAAGGTAGGAAAGTAGGGAGGTTTTGCTACAGTTGTACTGGGAGTTGATGAGATCACATCTGGAGTACTGTATAAAGTTTTACTCTCATTTTAGAAAAGGACACAATTACATTGGATGCAGTGCAGAGTTAGGTCACTGTGGATGGTTTGCTAGGCAACAGAGTATTGCATTTCTTCAGAAATGTGCTCATTACTGGACAAAACAGGATGAAACATTCAACTGTTCGGATAATCTTTTTACAACAGAGCTAATAAAAGATTAAAAAAACTTATACAATTGTCTTTTTCTGCAATGGTCGAAAAACCCACAAAACCTGATTTCAGAAAGAGCCATTGAGAAAATATCAGACAGCTGTAGTGAGTAGTTACACAAGTTAGATTATGAGAGCGAAAAAATGGAACTTGGGTTTTAGGAATTAGGGTGAACTAATTTAAAGAACATGTTTAGCCTCAATTCAAAAAATCTTAAGATTTCAAGCTCAGCTCTAGGTCAAGCAGCAGACTCCTGTTGTGCCCAAGTTCAGCACAGTCAGACAGAAACCGTGGGACAGCACGGTGGCACAGCGGTTAGCACTGCTACCTCACAGCGCCGGGGACCCGGGTTCGATTCCACCCTCGGGCGACTGTCTGTGGGAGTTTACACATTCTCCCCGTGTCTGCGTGGGTTTCCTCCGGGTGCTCCGGTTTCCTCCCACAGTCCAAAGATGTGCAGGTTAGGTGGATTGGCCATGCTAAATTGCCTGTAGTGTTCAGGGATGTGTAGATTAGGTGGGATGCTCTGAGGTTCGATGTGGACTTGTTGGGCTGAAGGGCCTGTTTCTACGATTCTATGATTCAATGGCAACTTTTGGTGAGAGCTGTGTACCATGGCTCCAGGCTCGTCAAATGTTCATTTGGAGAAAATCCTAGTACCTTTAAAAGGAGATATCAGATGCAGTTTAACAGAACAAGGTAACTGAAATCAAGGGAAGCGCTTAAGCTGAGCAGCAGGAATCCTACTGAGTCCTAAGAAGACACCACTGGTTCAGAATTGAGGATGGAGACAATGTGCTTTGCTGTTATCTCCAAGGTTCTATGAGGCAGAGGTGGGAGCTTGCTTTATCTCTTTCCAACAGATAGCACAGCCATTCAAGTGGTCAGCTCAACTTTAGTCATTATTACTGCAGAGTAAGCTTTCAGGAAAACCTCATTAGGTTTACAACCTCTTGCCTAAGGAAGGTGCAAATGAGCAATAAATATTTTATGTCCATACAAGTTAGTTCTAAAAGTATATTGCCAAGAAATCTATATCCTCAGAAAATGGCCCAACTAGACATACTGGAAGTTGAAACGCTTTAAGCAACCTACTTTTGACCAGTGGGTACAGACACTTAAAGCTGAAAACATTTATGAAAACCTGCATGAAACAATTATCCTTGAGGAGTTTAAAAACTCCCAACACCTTCACAATAACAACGCATCGGCAGGAACAGAGGTTGATTGGATCTGGACAGGCAGCCAGATTGACTGATCACTGATTTGATCCACAAGCCCCTGTTTCTTAAGAAATCTTCCTCTGGTCACTATAGCCAACTAGAATGGATAGAGGTGGTAATAGTGATAGGAACTTGAGACCCATGGGAGAGATGGAAATACTGGCAGCCCTCCTCAGGGCAGAAAGGGTGGTGCTGAGATGAGGTGAGGCCAAGACACCCGTGTTTGAATTGCGCAAAAATGAGTGGGATTTATTATGGTACATACACTCCAGGTTAAAAAAAAAGAGCATAGCAGACCAGGCTAGGGGTTTAACTGCAGATGTGAAATTCCGTTAAGACACACCCAAGCGTTGATGGGGTTCAACAAATCTCAATGTAAATTGGGATTTTGTATATATATAGGAGGGGCCACATTTCCCCAGGGGGAGGCAAGCAATTCTGTCATGGTAACTGAGGGAGACCAGGGTTAGTCAAACTCTACTCCTGGGAAAAGGTACTGAAGGGCCTTTAATGGGTGCATTTGGAACGGTACCACATATTGGGATCAGGGACCATGGAAGTCGTTCCAACTCTGTTTCTTGGACAGGGTTGACCTGCTCTTTAGGATTAGAGGCAGAAGCATCCCCAGGGGTCTCCAAGGCTGGAGAGGGCTGACCTACTGCAGGAGAAAACATCTGGTATTTTCCCCTCACTGTGTGGCAACACGGTCTATGGACACCCAAGCTTAGGAAACAGGCACTGAGGCAGAATTGCAAACGGAAGATGCTTTTGTTATCTGAAACCTTCTTTAGTAATGGCACAAATGTGAGGCTCGAACCTCAACTCAGGTTCAACCATAGTTGCATACGGTCTAGTTCAGCTTTAACAACTGTCAAGGATTGGGATAGAAGTGGTGGCTCAGAAGCAGTGGCTCAGAAGCAGAGCTTGTATTGGTAACTTAAGATCATATTTTCAGTCTTGTCAATGTTTACTTGGAGGAAATTCTGTTCATGCGTAGCGTCTGACCAGAGGTAGTGGCGCATTGAGAGAGATAACAGTGAGGGAAATCTGGATGCCACTAACTTACGTATGAAATCTGAATTTTTTCCCCCTAGATGATGCCTCAGAGGGAGAGAATGCAGGTGAGAGACATGAAGGGAACAACAACTGTGCAGGAATAGAACCATTGCTTGTGATTCTCTAGTTACCATTAGATAAACAGGGATGAAATCAACAACAAAAATGCCTTTGCATAGACAGCCAAGAGTCTGTGGCATTCACTTCAGGGTTAATGACTTAAGAAGAAATCATCAGCATTCAAGACTAAATTGGAAGCTGAAAGGTGACAAAGAGGATAAGGTGATGTGGGAACAAGGCAGCTAAATGTATTTAGAATAATGCTCATATGGCAAGTGAACACTGACTGGATTGATTAAGTCAGATGACTGCTCTGTACGTTAAACGCAAGATTTCTATTGTGGGTTATCTCAATATCTACACAAGGATGGATTGACCTGGTTGAAACAGCCTGTGCAATTTCTAATCAAAGCAACAAACTTAGATAAAAATAGAACATGGGGAAGACCAAAGATGACTGCACAGAGGAGGAGGATAAGTATTGTTGGACATACAGAGCTTGCACTGGGAGAGCTAAAAATGGAAAGAGATAAATGATTAACCAAAGCATAAACAAAACTCTACTGCTCAGGTGGGTTGAATGAATTAGAAACTCTGCACAATAAAACACAATTTCACACTGAAATCAGCTTTATCTTTTAAAATGGAATACACAAAAAGAAATCACATCAGCCAAGCTTGTGTATCATCACTAATTAACTTAAGAGTCATAGAATTATACAGAATGGAAATAGACCCTTCAGTCCAATTTGTCCATGCTAACTTGACATCCCAATCTGACCTAGTCCCATTTTCTTGTATTTGGCCCATATCCCTCTAAACCCTTCCTATTCCTAATAAAAGGTATTTTGATCCATATAAAATATCGTAATTGTAACTGCCTCCACCACTTCCTTTAGCAGCTCGGTCCACACATGCACCACCCTCGGCATGATTAAAGGTTACTCTTTTTAAATATTTCTATTCTCACCTTAAAACTATGCCCTCTGATTTTGCATTCCCCCACCCTAGGAGACTTTGGCTATTCACCCTATCCACGTCCCTCATTTTATAAATCTCCAAGGTGATTTCTCAGCCTCCGACGCTCCACAGAAAAAAAGCCCCAGCCTATTCATCCTCTTCCTCTAACTCAAACCCTCCAATCCCGGCAACATCCTTGTAAATCTCTTGAGTCCCCTCAAGTTTAACAACATCCTTCCTATAGAAGGGCAACAAGAATCACATGCAGTTTTCTAAAATTGGCCTCAATGTCCTGGACAGCCACAGCATGACGTCCCAATTGCTATACTCAGTGGTCTGACCAATGAAGGCAAGGCTTTTTCACTACCCTGTCCACCTGCGACTCCGATTTCAAGGAATTACGCACCTGCACCCCTAGGTCTCTTTGTTCGGCAACACACCCCAAGGCCTTACCATTACGTGTACAAGTCCTGCCCTAGTTTGCCTTATCAAATGCAACACCTCACATTTATCTAAATTACACTTCATCTGTCACTCCTCAGCCCACCAGCCCATCCGATCAAGGTTCCACTGTACTCTGATAATCTTATTCATTGGCAACTACACCACCTATTTTGGGGTCATCTGCAAATTTGCCTCCTATATTCGCATCCAAATCATTTATGAAAATGACAAAAAGCAATGGACCCAGCACCAACCCCTGTGGCACACTGCTGGTCACAGGCCTCCGGTCTGAAAAGCAACCCTCTACCACTTTCAAGCGAATTTTGTATACAATTGGCTAGTTGAACGCTTTGTTGAAGTCCATTTGACAACGTCTACCACTGCCTTCAATCTTCTTTTCACCTCTTCAAAAAAAACTCAATCAAGTCAGTGAGACATGATTTCCCACTCACAAAGCAGTGTTGATGATTGCTTCCTTGCCTTTCCAACTTCCGACTACCCAGCTAACAGAATCTTAGGAGTCAGAATGCTCCTCACTCACCTTTGTTGTATGCGTGGATCCACTTGTACTAATGGCAAGATGGCCTCAAGGACTTTACTGGCTGATCCTGGCAACATCTCTAGTACTTTTTTGTCAATCACCATTTTATCCACAATGGTTTTGAAATACCGCAGCGCACTCACCACTTCCTTTTCCTGCTCTTCCAGCCGGTTTAAAGTCTGCATCAAGCAAATTAGAAAGGAAATCAGGTGTAATTTAGAACAGTTATCATTTATGAATGATTCGTACACAAACATATATAAAATTATGACAAAATATTTGTAAAGGATTGAAAGATTCAGTTAATTTTCCATTAAAATGTCTTTTCACATTTCATAATCCTGCTCACATTACTTTATCAAAACAATTAACAAAAAAACTATAAACAGTACAATCCAAGTACATAAAGGCATGTTGTCCCCCAGTATATGAACACAGATGCAAATTGATGCAGACAAAACCTAAAAAAGAAAACCCTTGGGTTTTTTTGACACTAAATCTGAATTTATTTTCTGTATTTCAGAGATTAGGTTATTCGGTCATTAAATGACTGACAATTGTTGTGATGACTCCGTCTTATTTTCAAATATAGTCAAAAGCAAGCTGGAAAATGAAGGGTATAAAGCAGTTGCAAGTGAAACGTTCAATTTTGTTGTAAAATTTAAGTACCAGTTTTCTGGAAATCCATAATCCAAAAAGATACCAGATAGTTTAATAACTATGTCACATTTATTGAAAATACTGGTGCATGAAAGTTGAATTACCCATGTTCATTAAACAACAGAATAACAATTTCTAAAACATAAAAGACTAAAACAGACCTCAAAATGTGACAATTTTCAAACAATGAAACATAATACCAGAATATAAAAGTAACTTTTGACTTAAGAAATTGCATTCATAATTTGGATTGTATACCCTAATTCATGCACAAATTATCTTGCTTGCCTGTTTCCATTCACAGGTACTTTGTTATTTCACTTGGTTCCAATATGCTTCAATTACAAGTTCACATATATTAAATTCACCTCAGATAGCCTACAGAACTGACTTTATGCAAGACACGGCAGGGCTTAGAATTAGCAATGTTCAGTAAACCAATGATCAGTACATTTAAGACAGCAGAGAGCTGGAACTTGTCTGTGAAAGGAAAATTAAGAACAAGATTCCATTTGCACACAAACGGTCAAGAATGCCTTTCTATACAGCTCGTTTCTGTGCTGTACGACTCTATGACTATGACTTTATAAGCACTATATAAATGTCATCAAACAAGTAGACACTACAATTGAGGGACAGAGGAGAATGAGTCATCATACACAAGATTAAAAACAGGAAAAGTACATGAACACAGTGAATACCTCATACATTATGCAACTATTTTTAGCAGTCTAGCAGACAAAAAAAGCTTATTGATGCAAACTGCTTTTTGAAACAGTACCAATACTAAAACTGAACAGGGTAACAACGGACCAGACCAAATTTCAGTCTTGAATACACTTAACCACCCAGCCTCTACAGCCCTCTGTGTTAAAGAATTTCTACAGATTCACCACATTGAAGAAATTTCTCTTCATCTCTACTTTAATCAGAATCCCTAATGCTGACATTATGCCCTCTTGTCCTAGACACTCACATAAGAGGAAAACCAGCTCTCTGCATCTACCCTGCCAATTCCCTTAAGTATATGTTTCAGTAAGTGTCTAACATTCTTCTGAAGCTTTGTGACCGCTCTTCAACCTCCTTTGATAAAAAAATGTTCCATACCTCGAATCAACCTAGTGAACCTCCTGTGGTCACTTAAAAACTGAATTTTCCTAATATTTACTGCATAGCATGATTTTCCACTTTTATTTCATTTATTACAACAGTATTTAGTGTTCCCAACATCTAGCATGGGAAAACAAAAGGAAAGAATGAGAAACAGATGTCACAAAGCGCTTTGAACTAGTATCAACTGGTGCCAAATATACCATTATCAGTGTGTCATTTGCAAAAATAAGGTTGTATTCATAGAAGGAATGAAAATTTACCTCCAAAATGGAGGTGGGCGAAGGGAGAATGGTCATCTTATGTCATTTGTGTTTGTCTCACGCCCATTTGCCAAAAGGACTCAAACAATTAATCGTCACAGAAAATAACCTGCCCCTTGAAATATCATATAACAATAAGTGCTGAGGGGCAGAGGTGAATTCTTTTTGGGGGCAGTCCTCTCAAGCAGACCTTACAGGCAGTTCTCACTTGGTGGCCCCCAGGCAATCTTCATCAAGCAATCCTCATCAGGCAGATGGAAGACTCATTTCAAGTGGAAGACCACCTAGGAAAGAGTTCCCCAACAAGGTTGTGAACACAGGAGGTATGGTTAGTAAGTTTGCAGATGACACCAAAACTGGAAATATAATGAATAGTGAAGAACGTTACCTCAGAGTAGAATGTGATCTTGATCAGATGGGCCAATGGGCCAAGATGGAGTGCAATTTAGATAAATGGGAGATGCTGCAGTTTGGAAAGGCAAATCAGAGCAGGACTTATACACTTAATGGTAAGGTCCTGGGGAGTGTTGCTGAACAAAGAGACCTTGGAGTACAGGTTCATAGTTCCTTGAAAGTGGAGTCATGGGTAGACAGGATAGTGAAGGCGATGGTTGGTATGCATGCCTTTATTGGTCAGTGCATCAAGTATAGGAGTTGAGAGTTCATATTGCGGCTGTACGGGACATTGATTAGGCCACGTTTGGATATCGTGTGCAATTCTGGCAGAATGCTGCCTCCACCAGACCAAAACATTCTATGCTGACAGCCTGTTTGTCTTCTGGTAACAGTGACCTATTGTCAGAGGTCTACCTCTACTTTATCGAATTGAAGAATGTATCATATCGGCACCTTTCCCTGCAACCGTGCTACCACATACCCTGACGCCTCCCCTCTCACCTCCATCCGAGGCCCAAGACCTTTCCTTATCCAACAGGGGTTCACCTGTACATCCTCCAACCTGATCTACTGTATCCGTTGCTCCCGATATGGCCTCAACATCGGCGAGACCAAACGTAGACTCGGTGACAGATTTGCGAAGCACCTGCACTCCATTCGTTATAATCAATACCACCTCCAGTTGCTAACCATTTTAACACTCCCACCTCCCACTCCCTTGGTGACATGCCCATCCTGAGCCTCCGCCAGTGCCACAATGACACCAAACGCAAACTGGAGGAACAACACCAATTTCAAAATTTCCCCACCCCCAGCCTCATTCCACGTCCAAACCTCCCTCTCTTTCCGACTTGACCTTACGCTACCTGTCCATCATCTCCACCACCTATCAGTCCCACCCTTCCCTCTGACCAATCCCCACTACCCCACCAGCATCCACCTATCGCCATCTCGCCTACCTTTACCCAGTCGCACCCCTCTTCCCCCATTTATTTACCATCTCCCTTCCCCCTCCCCAGTCCTGTTGAAGGATCTAAGCTCGAAACGTCGACTCCCCTGCTCCTCTGATGCTGTCTGACCTGCTGTGTTCCTCCAGCTCCACACTGTATTGACCCATATCTAAATTGGTGCTTCTTAAACTCAATAAGATATCAGATACTTGCTTACAAATCGTCAACTGCCTAAAAGTGATCACAAGTTCCCTAAAATTAACAACTACTTTCAATGTCAGTATATCGAAACCTTGAAGAGACCCAAAACTGTTCACAGTATTCCACGTGCTTTTAGTTTTAGCAACACGCTCCTATTTTATACTCCACTCCCTTTGAATGGAAAGCCAACAGACCATTTTCCTCCCATTACCCACTGAAATTGAATGCTTGCCTTTTGATTCATGCACGAGGACCATAAAATCTCCGTGTTGCAGTTTTCAACAGCCTCTCTCTAGGTCATCAAGACTTAACTCTTTTATTCTTTCGAAGTGCACAACTTCATATTTTCCAACACTTTATTCCACCAAGATCTTACCCACTTACTGGACCGGTCTACATCCAACTGTAGACAATGTCAGTGTCATTCTTACTACTTGCTTTCTCATTTATTTTTGTATTTTCCACAAACTTGGTGACAGTCCGTTCATTTATCGTCCAAGTCATCTAGAAATTGCAAAGAAAAAACTCTGCAGTCCCAGCACTGATCACCATTCTGAAACGGCCCTATTTACCCCAACTCTATCTTCTATTAGTCCGTCAATCCTCTGTTCATGCTAATATACGACACCACCATGGACTCTTACCTTATTGTGCAGTACCTTATCGAATGCCTTCGAGAAATCCAAATATATTACATCAACTGAATCCCCTTCAACTATCCTGCTTGTTAAGTGGTGTTTTTGTCTCCTTTCATTTTTAAATACATGTCCTAAATTGGAGGTTTTCACATCACTGGGACCTTTTCCAGAATCTAAGAATTATTCGAAGATTACTACCTGTGCCTCCTTTCCTTAACATCCAAGGATACAACCCATGAAGTCCAGGGGGCCTGTTAAGTCTTTAGACCCATTAGTTTCTCTAGTATTTTGTAACTAGATAATACTTGCTTCTTTATTTCCTTCCCCCACTTTAGCTCTTGATTATTTTGCACTTTTTGAATCCCATCAGTGTCTTCTCCCGATGCAAATTATTTATTCAACTCCTCTGCCGTTTCCTGGCATTCCACTGTTATTTCCCTAGCTTCACTCTCTAAGGGCCTATCACTTTGGTCCCTCTCATTTTGTGTTAAAAGGAGTTCTTACTATCCATAGTGATATTGCTTGCTAGCTTACTCAGTTTATTTTTTCCGTTTTGGTCATCTTTTAGTGGCTTTCAAAACTTCCCCAATCCTCTGGCACTAATTTTTGCCACATTGTATGTTTTCTATCTCAAATTTTGATAATATCCTTAACTTTCTTGGTTAACCATCGCTAGTTTATTCCCTTCCAAGAATCGTTCCTGCACACTGGGATAAATCTTTGCTGTGGGTGATGCACTATTTTCTTAAACATCTACCCTGGCTTCTCAACTATCTTTTCTGTTAAACCTCTTTCCTTGTCCATTCCAGCCAACCCCGTCTTCAGCCTGATGTAATTTCCCATATTGTAGTTATTTTTAACACAAATTTCTTTCACTCAAACGGAATGCTAAATTATAAACATTGGTGAAAAAAACACCCTTACCTTCAGAGGTGCTGCCCTGTCTACCTCTAATTTCAACAATGACTGCTGCTAGAAAATACTTACCAGCTCATTAACAGCCCCACTGATGCATAAGCAAAGTGGATCATTATGGTTATTTATAGAGACATTTTAATTACCAACATGATAATTTCTCCTACTATCAAGTACAATTTTATTTTTTTTTCTGACATATCTTTTGCAGGAAGCCATAACCTTATCTTTCTTCTCCTGCCCTCCTCCCGATTTTACCTTCACATTAATCATATTTATGCGCTCATTAAGTTAAAAGTTGAAGTTTTCAATACAAAATGATTACTACAATGACACTATGTCTTCATTCCACTTCTTTGAACCAATTAGCTGACTTCTCTTTGTGGTTAGTCTTGACTAGACTTTACATCAGTTCTGTTATGAATATCAAACGCTCTTGCATCGTGAAGAGCAATGTTGCCAAAGACATTGGATGCAACAGTCAGGTCCATCAGTAACCTTGCTGCTCACCAAAGAAAATAGCAGTAATATCAAAGTTTGAATTAGAAAGTGGGAAAACTAATAACAAGCATTTGGCCATGGAGGACAAAAATTAAAAGACTAAAGATAAACTCAATTACAGCATGATTATTTAAGAAGCATTTTGTTTGATGATTGAACTGTGACAAGAAAAATGAAAATACTCTCTTTAGTTGGTGCATTTTGTAACTGCAAGTCAAGGTAAACAAAGTTGTTGACATTACATTTTCTTTGCATAATGCATAGATGGAGGAACAAACCTTGTTTGGAGGTTTTTCTGGGTTAGTTTTGATAGTTATCTCCACTGGTTTTCCCTTTTTTGATGGAGTTCGTTTTATTTTCGGCGAGTGAAATTTGTCCATCAACTTCATGGTGAACGAGGTCAGGTGGGAGCGTTGGGAATCTGGAAGAGTGAAGGTGCACACAGTAACCAATAAATGTACTACTCCAATAAAAATTTAAAACAATTGATTTTGTGTGAATTCAACATGAACTCAGGACACTGAGCAAGTAAAAGAATAAAGCTAGAATACAGCTTGCTCTATAACATAATTAATAGAAAATTACTACACTAATTAGTCAGAACATATAGCAACAAAACAGGATGTTCAGTCCAACCAGTCCATGTATGTATTTATGCTCCATGTGAATCTCCTTCCATCTTATGTCACCCTTTTGTTTTTGTGCTTACATGGCTCTCTCTTCAATATAGCAAACTTAGATGTCTCCACTCATGTTAGTAGTAGTGTTATACGCTCATTAGTCGTTGGGTGAAGATATTTCTACTGAATTGCTTACATAATTTATTAATGGCTCTGTCATACTAGGGTTCCTGGTTTTGGTAAGCCCGCAAGAGAAAATGTCCACCTTATGACGCAATTTCATCAAGCAGTCTTGGTGTTAAATGCATTTTACGCTTAATGATCTTAGCTGAATACAGCAAAACAATTACTAAACAAATATTAGCCTTCTGTTACGAAGATGCTTTACGTTACCAACAAAGTCTTGTACCACCCAGGGGGGTAGAGTTGTTAAGAAGGCATATGGTGTGTTAGCTTTAATTAATAGAGGGATTGAGTTCAAGAGCCATGAAGTTATGCTCCAGCTGTACAAAAGCCTGGTTCGGCCTCATCTGGAGCAGTGTGTCCAATTCTGGTCACCTCATTACAGGAAAGATGTGGAAGAGTTGGAAAAGATGCACAGGAGATTTACCAGGATGTTGCCTGGAATGGAGGGAAGGTCTTACGAAGAAAGGTTGAGCGCGCTAGGGCTTTTCTCTTTAGAATGACGAGGGATGAGAGGTGACTTGATAGAAGTGTACAAAATGATCAGAGGTATAAATAGAGTGGACAGCCAGAGACTTTTTCCTAGGGTGGAGGTAGCCTTTACGAGGGGGCATAGTTTTAAAGTGAGTGGAGGTAGATATCGGGGAGACGTCAGAGGTAGGTTCTTTACTCAGAGTGGATGGGGTGTGGAATGCATTGCCGGAGAGGGTAGTCGAGTCGGCCTCATTAGGGACATTTAAGCGGCTATTCGATAGGCATATGGATGATAGCGTAAGGTAGGGATGGAGATTAGATAGACCTTAGGATTAGGGCAAAAGTTCAGCACAACATGGTGGGCCGGAGGGCCTGCTCTGTTCTACGTTCTATAATGGCACAAAACTAGTTAACTGGACTTGAATCCAATATAAACGTGTAGATTGTATTATATGTTACAAAATTGTCTGATCTGTGCACTAGTTTGTCACTCACAATACAATGGTACATTAAAGGTTATGGAACATTACATATGACAAACTTTTAAATGATGCTGCAGCATCTCAAAACCAAATGGACAGATTTAGAAATGAATAATCAAAAGGGAGGGGTATTGTTTAATACTAACCATATCATTATAAAAAAGTTAAATCACTGACAGCATTTTTGAAAGTTTGCCTGACAGTCATCAGCAATTGTTTACCTTATTGTTTGATACTTGTAATGGTGCTGTCCTGGAATATGAGCAGGGCAGTTTTTGCCATCTGATCAAGGAGTTCGCAGAGCTTTTCACATATTCAAGTTGAGCAACGAAGGATGTTCGTTCATTTTTTTGCTCCCAGTACTAGCTTCAAGTTGTCTTATCAGCTATTACTTAGCTACAGAGTAGTAACTCACCTACATAATCTGCAATAATGTGCCTCAAGTTAACTTCAGAATACTGGTCCTGAACCACAATGAATTTTTGTTCCCCAAAAATGTACAAATTTCATGAATAAGGTATATACGTGCAGCACAAAGCACTGATTGAAAATTACAAACACTGAAATGAAATGCAACTGGTTTCCATAAATCACGTTCCACTGTTAGGTGTTAAAATATTCTTGATATTCATAATACACATTCCTTGTCAGGCATACAGCCCAAGGGATTCTACACAGAATGAAACCCCTCAATGCACTATGATTATAAGGCTTTAGACAACAAGTTTTCCCCATTGCATCCATGATGTCTGCTCTTGCTTTAGTGCATGACTCAGCATGTAGTCCTATACCTTGCAATGTGCCAGAGCTCAGCACTAAGTTGAGGACAAGTCTTTTCACTGGAAGACCAGCAGGTTATACGTAGAGCTTCACTGAGATCACAGTCCTTCAGCCAGTCAATGTTCACTTCAAAGAATATGCTTAGGAACAGATTGTAGAGCAGAGTCCTCTGTCACAAAGCTACTCTGGATGAACCTATAAAAAGCCATCACATTCCTCTCCAGACCTTCTAAGCAAAGGGAGGTTCTACAAAGTAGACAGTAGTCTTTCTCCCACCATTGCTAACTTGACAGCAGCAGGCAGAGGGTGTTAAGAATGTGTGCGCGCTGGTAAGGTCTAACAGGATGGGATTTTCTCACCACCAGCCAAAATATGCCTTGTCGTTTGTAAGTTCTGGCATTCTGTGGCTGATACTCAGCCCAAGAAAATATCCAACAAGATCCATCATCTCTTTTCCCATGCAGGGCTTTTAGGATGGTGCACGCAGATCACTACTTAAAAGGTCCAGTCCCAATACCTCTCCACAACCCCCAGCACCTTCCCACACACCTTCTGTGATTACAACACTTGCCCCTTTAATGCCCTCCCCCAAGATCTGCCCGTCACTATCCAAGGCTCCTGAAAATCTTCAAGGTGAAGCAGCAATTTACCAGCAGTTCATTCAATCTAGTCTACTGTATTTGCTACTCAAAGTAAACAATTCAGTAGAAATATCTTCACCCAAGGAGTGATGAGCATATGACATGACCACTTACATGCATAGCAACGGACTGGCAATGGGATTCATATCATATCATCCCTATCCATGCTGGTGTCATGGCATTGAGAAGTGCAAGGTGTAAAATTTCAACTTCCAGTATCGTTTTATCAATGCTCTGTACTTCTAAGCATTTAGAGTCTATTCTAAAGTATGGAACAGCAGAGCATTTAGATTTGGGAAGATATTGGGTTCTGCAGTTTGGCAGGATGAAGACAGAGCCAATTATTATACACACGAGAAAAATTGCAGAAATATGCAGTACTGAGTGATTTGGTGTTTCGCACCCATAAATCACGAGAATCTAGCATCCACATTCATCAGATAATAAGGAAGGCAAATAGAATAGAGTCGAGTCATACAGTCAAAGTAATACAAGCATGGAAACAGGCCCTTCAGCCCAAATTGGACCATGGCACCCACTCAGCTAGTTCCAACTGCCTGCATGCGGTCCATATCCCTCTCAACTCTTCCCATCCATGTACCTATCCAAAGGTTTTTTTAAATCTTGCTATTGTACAGGCTTCAACCACTTTCTTTGGCAGCCCATCCCATAAACACACCACTCTGCGTGAAGAATTTGCCCCTCAGGTCCCCTCTCATCTTAAACCTATGCCCTCTAAGTTTTCAATTCGCCATCCCTAGGCAAAGACTACATGCATTCATCTTATCTACGCCCCTCATGATTTTATACACCTCAGTAAGGTCACCCCTCATTCTCCGACGTTCCAAGGAATAAACTCCTATCCTGGCAATCCTCTCCCTATAACTCAGGCCTACTAGTCCTGGCAACATCCTCGTAAATCTTCTTTGCACACTTTCCAGTTTAACTATATCTTTCCTATAACAGGGTGACCAAAACTGTACACAATACTTCAAGTGCGACCTCACCAACAACTTGTACAACTATAATGTAATGTCCGAATGCCTATACTCAATGCCTCAACTAATAAAGGCCAGCACACTAAATGCCTTCTTCACCACCCTGTCCACCTGTGACGCTGCTTTCAACGAATTATGTACTTGTACTTCTAGGTCCCGCTGTTCCACAACACTCCTTAGGACCTCCTTGTTTACTGCACAAGTTCTACTTTGGTTTGATTGTCCAAAATGCAACACCTCACACTTATCTGTATTAAATTGCATTTGCCAATCCTCAGCCCACTTCCCCATCTGATCAAGATTCCTCCGTAATTTCTGATAACCTTCCTTGCTCACAATGAGAGCCCCTGATTTTGTCTCACCCGCAAAACTACTAATCATGCCTTCTACGTTCACATCCAGATCATTTATGTAAATAACAAATAACAAAGGTCCCAGTATCAACCTAATGTGGCACACGACTAGTCACAGGCCTCCAGTCTGAGAAACAGCCTTCAACCATCACCCTCTGCTTCCGACCATTGAGCCAATTTTGGATCCAATTAGCTAGCGCTTCCCTAGATCCCATGCAACCTAACCTTCATTACTAGCTTACCGTGCGGGACCTTGTCAAAGGCCTTATTAATGTTGGCCTTTATAAAGGGAAATGTAGTACAAAAGTAGAAATATCTTGCTAAAACTACACAAAGTATTAGCTAGATGACACTTATATATTCTGAAGAATTTTGGTCTCCTTATATTGGCAATGGAGGCAGAAGGTTCACAAGGTTGATCTGGGTATAGAAAGATTTTGAGGGGAGATTAACTAGGTTGTGCTTGTACATAGTTAAATTCAGAAGAATGAAAAGGAGACCTTATTGAAGCACATTAGATTATTTGAGGGCTTGAGAGGGTAGATGCCGAGAGGTAATTTCTCTTTATCGGAGAGTCTAGGACGAAACTGCATAATCTGAGAAAGGGGTTGACCAGTTGGGGTAGAGATGAGGAGGAATTTCTTTTTAGACAGTGCATCTGTGAATTTCTTTACAAAGAGCTATAGAGACTGGTTTGTTGAACATATTCAAGGCTGAGACACGTTTTTAAAATCATTAAGGCAGTCAAGGGTTATGGGAAAAAGGCAGGAAAGTGAGTGAGGACTGTCAAAATCAGTAGATGTCCTTGGATGACAGATGGACTCAATGGGCCGAATGTACCACTTTTGCTCCTTCGTCTTACGGTCTAGGATCTTGCGCAGTGCGGACAGAATGTGCTACTTGCTACCAAGAGGAATAAGTAGGGATCTCACATTGATGCTTTTAAGTGGCTAATTCACCATCAGGAGAAATGAATTAGTTGAATGTTAAGAGTTAGAAGAAAGACAGGAGGAACTTTAAATGGAGCGCAGGCACTGATCTGAACCTATTATGCTGTGAATTTTTTCAATGCTATAAATGTTTGAATAGCCTAAAATTGTAACATAATTCCATCTTTGTATCAAGTTATTAATACACTTTAATTAGAGACAGCTGTAATTTAGACTAATGCCTGTCAAGTAACAGGGCTTAAATGTGAGCATACAAAATGTAAATCCTGTTGTTGAGTCACAGTTACACATCAGCTATAAAAAGAGATATTCAAGCAGTTCTTCTGTATATTACAGATACCACAAAAATGAGCACTGACTAATCATCCATCTGTGTTGAAATCTTTAAAGATCAGCTCAAACTTCACCATTTTGCAGCAGTTTCAGCATCCATCATATATTTCACAGGAATAATAAAACAAACATCGTCAAACTGTACATCTTGCCTAAACTGCCAGGTGACGGGAAAAAGCTAGGATATTTTGGCAAGTCCACCTAACTAAACTGAGATGTACAACATAAATAGCTTTCCTTGCTCAACAGCTAACAGGAACTGCAGACTTGGCTAGTCCTATCATAATGTGGAATATTATGTGACAACTATAATCAACAATTGTAACTAAAACTTTGTCTGTGGCCTGGTTAACACAAAAAAATTGTGTGTAGCATACCCAAACGAACTACTGGATCTTTTAAACTATGGTCATCAGCTGCCACCACAGCTGACATATACAAACATGACAGGGAGATCTTTGCACAGGGTATTGTAATACCTTTAAACATTCAAATTTTTCATTCCGTATTTGATTTTTTTTTTTAAAAACAAAGGCTATCCAAAATATCACAGCAGACAGAGACATGATTGTCAGAGCATTTTTGCATCATTCTTTCACTTCAGCACTACGCAAGATCAGGCACTAAACATTTACAATGTTTCTGCCAGAATGCCTCCGGGGACAAAAGAAATTCTTCATTAGTGGCATTTACAATTAAGAACACATTGAATATAATCCTGAATGAATCCAGCTAATCTTTACGCAAACAGACATCTTCCACATACATCAAATTAACTTTAATGAAAATGGAATCTTACAGAGCTAAAGTTGTGCAAAGAACCCTGCCACAAAGAATAAATTCATCCCAGATACTCAGAATATTAATACAACATCCTCTCAACTCAACAACTTGTATTTATATAGTCTACTAACCTAGTTAAAACATTCAAGTGTGATGAAATCCTCTTTTTGCATCCATTTTGTACAGTGCAAACCACCAACCTGAACAGTATAACATTCAGGGAACAGGCAGCTCCAAAAAAAATGTTGCTTCATTTGACTGTTCCAAAATATTTTAGAACCTCCAAAACAAGATTAGAGTGACGAAACAGCAGTACCAACTTAGTAAATTAGCTGCCTGCAGACAGACTGAATTTGTGCCACAGCTGGGGCATAGTTTCCGGAATCCAAGAGAGAGCGCAGTCCCAAATGGGAGACTGAACCACCAAAATGAGAGCAGTCATTGAGACAGTCCATGAGAGACCAGTTTTTGAGGGAGTTCTGAAGCTAGATCTTCAACAGTGAAGAACTGGAATTCCCTTTAAAAATTTTAAATGAGATTTACTTTACTCTGCCATGTAGGTTTGGAGGGGCTGCTGAGAAATCCATGGGATCTGTTTTGACTACTCTTATTATTTGATCTATCTGTGAGGTGCTTAACCACAACCGTGTGCCTGTTACCCATATTTACCTTGCGTTAATTCTGGATGTGAGAATAAAAGTTGCATATTGTAGATTTTATTTCTGAAACTTTACCACACAAAATTTGTCATTTGTTCAAAACCACAGAATCTTGCAGCTTTATTTTCTTAGTGAATACTTAGATCTCACATACTGTCTACTTTTTAAAAAGTTTGGTGTTGGTCCTAGCAAGATCATAATTTAACTTTGGCAGGCGGATTCAGGACCATAATAAATAGGTGCTTAATAGAACAGTCTCAATAAAATACATATTTGCAATTTTTTCTCACTAATCCAAAAGGAGGAAGAATTAGGACAGATGACCAAAGCTTTGATTAAAGAGGTTATTTAAGTTGCTCCTTAAAACCTAACAGAAGCAGAAGATTTAGGGAGGGAATTCCAGAACTTAGGACAAGGACAGCTGAAAGCATGTCCACCAATGATGGACCAAATAAAACCAGACAGTGATCAAAGGCTTGCAGACCAACATGTGTAAAATAACCTCAAATATGGTTGCAAAAATAAACTTTAGCAGTGCTTCCTTTCCTCACCTTCTCCACTCCACCCAAAATTCGACATTAGGTGAATAATTTATATGAACAATGAATGAAAATCAGTGAAACTAATCACAGAATTCTTACAATGCAGACGGAGCCCATTCAGCCCTTAATGTCTGCATCGACTCTGAATGTTTTAAACTTAGTGTCAATCTCCTGTCTTTTCCCTGGAACTCCGCAGTGCTTCTGTTTAAATATTCATCCAATGTTGTCTTTAGTGGTTCAATTAAGAACATAAGAACTAGGAGCAGGAGTAGGCCATCCAGCCCCTCGAGCCTGCCTCGCCATTCAATAAGATCATGGCTGATCTTTTTCAGACTCAGCTCCACTTACCCGCCCACTCACCATAACCCTTAATTCCTTTACTGTTCAAAAATTTATCTAGCCTTGCCTTAAAAACATTCAGCGAGGTAGCTTCAACTGCTTCACTGGGCAGGGAATTCCACAGATTCACAACGCTTTGGGTGAAGAAGTTCCTCCTGACCTCAGTCCTACATCTGCTTCCCTTTATTTTGAGGCGATGCCCCCTAGTCCTAGTTTCACCTGCTAGCGGAAACAACCTCCCTGCCTCCACTTTATCTATTCCCTTCATAATCTTATATGTTTCTATAAGATCTCCCCTCATTCTTCTGAATTCCAATGAGTATAATCCCAGTCTACTCACTCAGTCTCTCTTCATAATCCAACCCTCTCAACTCTGGAATCAACCCAGTGAATCTCCTCCAGTGCTAGTATATCTCTTCAAGTAAGGAGACCTAAACTGCACTCAGTACTCCGGGTGTGGCCTCACCAGGACCCTATACAACTGCAGCATAGCCTCCTGGTTTTTAAACTCCATCCCTCTCGCAATGACAGACAAAATTCCATTTGCCTTTTTAATTACCTGCTGCACCTGCAATCCCACCTTCAGCGATTCATGCACAAGGACACCCAAGTCCCTCTGCACAGCAGCGTGCTGCAATTTTTTACCATTTAAAACATAATCCATTTTGCTGTTATTCCTACCAAAAAGGATAACCTCACACTTATCAACATTGTACTCCATCTGCCAGACCTTTGCCCACTCACTTAGACTATCTATATCCCTCTACAGACTTAGTGTCTTCTGCACACTTTGCTCTACCACTCACCTTAGTGTCATCTGCAAATTTTGACACACCGCACTTAGTCCCCAACTCCAAATCATCTATGTATTTAGTGCTTCAATTAAACCTGCCTCCACCACACTTCCAAGCAGTGCATTCTGTCCCTAATCGCTAGGTATTTTATTTTCTCACATTGCATTTGCTTCTTTTGCGAAACACTTCAAAACATGCGCCCTGTGGCTCTTGATGCTTGTGTAGGTGTGAACAGTTTCTCCCAATCAACTCTGTCCATACCATTGTGATTTTCAAAACTTCTAATCAAGTTTCCTCTTAGCCTTTTCCTCACTAAGAAAGGAACAGTCCAAAGTTCCAAGATTTCCTTATATCTGAACCATTCTCGTAAGCCTCTTCTGCACTTTCACCAATGCATCACATCCTCCCTATAAAATGGCACCGAGAATTGCACATGATATTCAAGTGGAGGTCTAACTGGAGTCCTATATAATGTTCGTCAAAAATGCCCTCCTCTTGTACTCTCTGCCCATATTCATGAATCTTTCAATAGTATAGACTTTAATAACAGCCCTCTCAACCTGTCAAGCCATCCTTAATGGCTTATACACATATACACCTAGGGGTCTCTGTTCCTACACACCCTTTAGAATAGTACTTTTTATAAGACCATATGAACATAAGAAATAGGAACAGCAGTTGGCCATTTGATCCCTCAAGCCTGCTCTGCCATTCAATAGGTTCATGGCTGATCTGATAGGCCTCACATTCACTTTCCTGCCTTTACCTCATAACCCTAGATTCTTGATCAGTACGGGAATCAATTTATCTACCTATCTCAGCCTCAGATATACACAAGGATTCTGCACTCTCAGCTCTCTGAGGCAAGGAGTTCCAAAGAGAACCCTCAGAGGAGGGATTCTTCCTACCACAGTCTTATATTGGCACGTCTTAATTTTGATATTATGGCCTCTGGTCCTAGATTCCCCCATGAGGGGAAACAGCCTCTCATCATACCCTGTCAAGCCCCTTAAGAATCCTACATGCCTCGATGAGGTCACCTCTCATCGTTCTAAATTCTGACGAATAGAGTACCAACCTGTTTAACCTTTACTTGTAAGGCAATCCCTCTATACTGGAGATCATCCTAGTGATCCTTTTCTGAACTGCCTCCCAGAATAATATCTTTCCTTAAATAAGGGGACCAAAACTGCTCACAGTTCAAATGTGGTAGCACCAGCATCTTGTACAGTTGCAGTAAGACTTCCCTATTCTCATATTTCATCTCCCTTGAAAGACTCAACCTTCCATTAGTTTTCCAGATTATCTGCTGTACCTCCTTGCTAGCTTTGTGTTTCATGCCCAAGGCCCTTTGTGTTGCAACTTTATAAAGTTTTTCCTCCATTTAAATGGTTCTGTATGTCTTTGCATGTTCTTTGTACCAAAGTATCATTTACACGTCTCTGCCCCAAACTTCATTTGCCACCTATCCGACCACTTCAAAGCACCAATGCCCTTTTGAAGTTCTACATTGTTCTCTTCAGTTTACAAGTCCCCTAAATACAAGTCTATAGAATACAAGTCTAAAGAAAAAGGGGTAAGAAATATGATAGAGTTACAAGAGGAAGTTAATGTCAGAGAAACTGGATAATTCTGAGAAAGTAGTGTTCTGTAAGAGGGCAAAGGGGCGCTCCATTTTGGACAAAAAGGAGCAGAAAAGGCAGCAGTAGACATGGGAAAGGAAGAGGCCAGAAGCCTGGATGTAGGCTTTTTCTATTTGGATCATGGACATCTGATTCCAAGTAGGCCAGCCCCAGTTTGTGATGTTTACCTAACTTGCATCTAATTTGAAGATAAGTAGTTATTGCTTTAAATGTAACTTGCAAAACTGGCACTTGACAGAAAAAGAGGGAGTAAGATTTAAATATGTATGATTTTTTAAAATCAAAACAGCAAATTTCTCAAATACTCAAATTCATATAAGTTTGTCCATCTGACTTGTTTGGATAACACGGACATTCCGATTCCATAATTTCAGAGTACAAAACTCCGTGCATCCCCTGTTTTTACTTGCACTTTGGCACAGGAGCAACACAATCCTAGATCTCTCCCAAGAATTTAAATTAGCTGCCTACAGGCAGAGCACAAATCTAGGATTGGGTTCCGTCCAAATTTTCCTTCTTCATTAAATAAGATAAAACAATACTTGATCTTTTAGCGTGTGCTGTTACATTGCAGATTGGGAATTATGGTCTTATATGGCTAAATGCCCATTTCAATTCAGCAGTGCGGTAACATTTCAGCAACATGAGTAAGAAAAACCACCTATTTCTTCAAAGTGCTATTTTATGGCAGCTTACATTTTTTTTTAAAAAAAGTGCTCATACTTATCATTTCAGTAAAATCATCTGTTTTAGAGTTGAAGAAAAACTGCACTATTTTTAAAAGACCATACCATCGAATAAACAAAGGATTAAAGGACTTTAAGTCCGCACACAACTATGGTATATTCTTCCTTAGGTAAGCTGCAGCAATCATTTTTCCAACAAGTTTTTACCTGCCTTTTTGCACAAGGGAGTAGTTTTTTTTCCCTCCCTGTGAGCAGACTTTTAACTGTCTCTAGTAAATCATTATTGCTAATTTGGTGCAAAAATATGTGAAATAGCTTTTACATCTTTGAATGCTCGGCTTGGATTTCAAAAGTCACAATATATTTCTACAACACATCATGTTTTCTTTTCTATTATATCCTACATTTCAAATAGGCCATCATCTTTATCAAAATAGCATCATTCATTAATGATTAAATTACTACAGTAATTGCAGCAGGCAAAAGGCAATACTTAAAAGGTGAACATACTGCACAATAGATTGGAGAACAAAGGTAACATTTTGCACTATGAACATCGTAATGCCATCTGAGAGTAGTTATTTGTACGTGGAAATTGCCTATATATGGCATTACCTTGCCATACAAACGTTAACTATAAACCCTCAGAAACAATGATTATTTTGATATTTTAATTTATTTTGTTTGCTGGCAAAATAAAAACTTAAAAATATTGTTGATCATAATTAATAAAGGAGCAGCATAACTCCATATCCATACAAAAAGTTCTAACCTGTAAAATCAGAGTAGAGCTACAAGCTGGGAATGCAGAACCAGAATAAACAGTAGCAAAGTAGAAATGGAAAAAAAAAATCACAAAAGGAATAAAAAGGCATTTATCAGCACAGTCATTGCTGACCCAGTAAGTCTTTGATCCTTTGCATTCTGCTTAAATTTTGTCCTCATCTCACATCTTTACTTGCTCCAACATACAATAACTTCCTCAGTAATATTTCAGTTTCCTATCTGATCACTGCCCATATTAAGCACATCCTTTGTCTTTCATCCACCAATCCTCATACTCAATCCCCAGCCAGATGACAGACATCTTGATTCGAAACTCTCTCCATAAACTCTATCACCTTAAAAAGTCTTCACAAAACTTGCCTTCCAACAAATCTTTGGCACAGCTCATCTATTTATTTCTTCTCAAAGTGTTCGTACTTTAAAACATTACTGTATAACAAATGCACTTTACGAATTTGTTGTCATAGCTGCCCTTTCCAACTTGATTAATCTAGTAATCATGAAGATTAAAGTCACCCTTAATTATTGCTCAATGCTTTTCACATGTTCCTATTATTTGATGATTTATAACCTGACGCGAGGGCTAGTAACTTGGAAATGCAGTGCCAATGAGACAAAATCGTGGAGTTCCCTCTCAAATGGCATTAGAGTAGAATCCCTCTCATGTGGAAACAGGCCATTCGGCCCAACTAGCCCACATCAACTTACCAAAGAGCATCCCACCCAGATTCACCCCCTATCCTAGTAACGCTATACTTCCCATGGCTAATTCACTTAACCTGCACATCCCTGGACAGTATGAGCAAGTTAGCAATGGCCAATCCACCTAACCTGCACATCTTTGGACTGAGAGGGGAAACTGGAGCACCTCGAGGAAACCCGCTCAGACACTGGGAGAACGTCCGTGTGGTGTTTGCACAATCGCCCGAGGCTGGAATTGAACCTGGGTCCCTGGCGCTGTGAGGTAGCAGTGAATTCTGGGTTTATGAACAACATGTAGGCTGCAGCGGCTCAGTGAGACAGTTCACCACTTTCATAAGGGCAATAAAAGGGACAGGCAATAAACGCTGGCCCAGCCAAGGTCCTACGAGTGAATAAAAAACGTAACCAATTATGATCCGAATACATCAGGGAAACCACTGCACCCATCAGTTAAGTATCAAATTAAATTCAGTTCTGAGGCACACTGATGCAGCATGGTAATTTGTCAACAGATCTCTCAACTGTAATTTTTTCACCAGTATTCTATTTTAATATAGAATTGCATCAGGCAATATTATAACTGATTCAGTATTAGAATCTTAACACTTGATCAATTCTGGTAACAGGGTAGTTATCAGTACTTTATTATTTAATGCAATAACTTCATGCAGCTGTAGGTATCAATTTAAATCTTCAAAATTCAGTTAATATTTTCATATTTTGCATAATGATTTTTCCATGGGAATTGAATTTGTCAGTATTGACTTAATTGATGAAATGCAATCCAGTTCATTTCTTGGAAATCTGACATACAGCTGTGAAATAATTCAGTTTACTTTCAAATTTACAACAGATTGCCCCTGAACCACTAAGAGTCATTCCTGCACCTATGAGAAAAATATTTTCCTTTTGATTTACTATGATAACATAACCAACTTTCAAAAGTAGCCAAGGTGACCAACATAAATCTTTCAGCTTCAGACATCTGAATCGGAGAACATAAACCTCAATTCTGACTTACAAAAGTTATTCTGAGAATTAAATAAAAAAGAATCTCTCTGCCCTGACTGCAACTCCTTACAATTCATATGCTTCATGTACCTGCACCTGAAGTACAGTACATGGTCAAAACCAATACAGCTATTTAACAAACATCTGTATTATTGCCAGGGTTAAGTTATGCACATTTTTGTAGAAATTAAGTTGATAACTTAGCGCCAAATACTTAAGCAGAAGGAGACATTTATAAAGGCACTAAAGTTTCAATTTAATTCTCACCAAGTTGTGAAATGACCAATTTCTGTGAAAGTGAAACAAAAATAGTCAGTTTCAGTTAAGTGAAACTTCACCCACACAACTTTTAAAACTGAACAGGACACAAATTAAAGTTGCAAACTCCTTTTTACACTATTTTAAAGGGACTGCCCTCAATCTTTGGTTGCACTACGCTCTTGATCTTTGACCACCCAGTGCAGAGTGATGGGAGTAGCTCAACGGACCTCTGTACGGGTCTTCTCCGGGGTATGGCCAAGTTGGTCACAAACTTATTCGGTCAAAAAGCTGTGAAAATGGTCATTAGCTCAGACTGTCTGCCTGTTTCCATAGCTACATCCACACCAGGATCTCCATGGAGAGGGAACATTCATTGTCTGATCTGCTTGAGTCCTTGCACAAACAATGGATACCACAAGGGCTGGAGTGCATTATCAGCCCCAAAGGCTCATACAAGTTCACAAAGTTTCTGTTAATGTTTCATTTTTGATATACTGTCTTTTAAAAAGAGCCCGAGCATTCCTTCATTTGTTATTAGCTTTACTTGTATACTGAAGGGAGTATAAAACGTACAAGCTGCATTAAGTTGCTTTCCTCCAAATGTTTCTTCTATCTTACCCTTGTTTTTGGTCTATCTCCCTTCTAAATGGCAAAAGACAGCTCATGTCTACCAGCAGCAATAAGGTTGCGATGGAGGTGGGAAATTGCACAACAAATTTGATGGGGAATCAGTATCAAAATTCCTGAAATCTATGCTAACTAGATAACATTGGTTATTTTTATTTCCGCTGTACCCTAGCACAGTGCCAAACTGCTGCAGCAAAATGTTTGAAGCACAGAGAGTTGGGAACTCGTATACGCTACATTTGAATAATGTATTTGGGAATTTCGGTCATTGGGTTAAGTCAAACTTTGAAATAATGAATGAAGGTCAACTGCCAAGCACCCAATATTTTACAAAAACACAACAGATCAAGAAGAAAAATCAGAAAACAAACAGGCCATTCAGCCTGTTGTGTTTGAGAGGCTCCTTAAAAAGCCTTCATTTTCTTTAAAAAAAAAAGTGGGGTGTGGGTAGAAAGAAGAGGGAAATTTAAAGCATCAGGAAGATGATACTCTCCAGCCCATGCTTTCCAACCGATTATATGGAATTCTGCTCCTCACCACGCAGCCAATTCTAGCCAGGTCATAGTTTCTTCCAAAAAGTGCCAAGATAAAAATGCATCAATTAATTCTATCAAAATAACATCACTGATATTCACTCATTATTCTAGTCAGCTAAAGTGAGGAAAGCAACTATTGAACAATCTCCTACAGTCACATTAACTTGACTTGTATACAGTATGGCTCATTTCTGTGCCATTACGGCCTATACCACACATCCAATATCACAAACTAAGACACAATAATAAGCCAGACCCAACTAGCATTCATCTGCAGACGGACCCAGAAATTCAATCTTACTCCTTGTTAAGCAAGGTAACATTTTTAAAAAGTGGGTGGTAAAGTAATTATTTTCAGCAACTTCAGGTGGAGGAAGTGCAGAGCAGGGGGTGTGGCTAATATTAAAACTTGAGCACAGCTATTTAGGAGTGAAACCTGAAAGCACACCCCCTCCCACAGAGGGGTTGGGAAATTTGACGATGCTGGGGCAATTGAAAACTTCACATTTTCAATTCAATAGATGATTTTTGTTTGGCAAGAGCATGAAATGAAAGCTTGATTGTAGCTTGTCTTTAACACAGCTTTCCACAATATAAAGTCCAGATGGCTCAACGCACAATGCCAATACTGCTAGAGAAAGAAGTAGGACCACAGTTGGACAAAAGCCAAGCTCAGAAGACTGTAAGATGTTACAGAGATAAAGGGGGGCAAGGTATGAAGGGATTTGAACAGAAAGATGATAATTTGCAATGATCTAATTAAAGTAGGTTAGTGAGCACAGATAATGGCTGAGCAATCTGCATCCCTTAGCCTCAAGCCAAAATGGGTGCTGTTGTAAAGTTACCAACAGGGTCTGTGTGTGTAAGGGGTGAAAGGGTGAATTAGCAGGTAAGTAGTTGAAGTATCACCGTGAATGGAGGACTGAATGCTATACAATTGTGGATGCAAACAATTAAAGTCTTTGCTACAATTGGGACAGTGAGATGAAAGTGCGATAAAAGGTCAAAGAATTGGCTGTGAATATGGGAAGAGAGCTTACAATGGGGGCAAGTGACTACTTCAGAAGATAAATGGCTGGGTGAGTTAAGCTGGAATTTTAAACAGCTGAATTTAAAGTCACTCCCTGCAGAAAGTTGCAGTAGGGGGCTACTTGGTTTAATAAAAAACTCAAGTGTACAACTTGAAAGTGGGGAGTGGGTCAAGAGAACCAGCATTCTAAGGGAAAGGTTGGAAATGTGAAACAAGGCCAGGTGCACAAGGCAGAAAATGCCAGATTAAAAGGACTCAAATAAAAATGAAATCTGAGATCTGAGCCACACCATGATTGTAACAATTTGGACAGTATTAGAAGGTACTGCCAAGCAGAAAAGGCTTTCATGGTAAAATCACACACAAAACAAGTTTCAGTTGGGCATATAATGTCAATACATACAATTTCAATAGGGTCATAAATGACAAGGGCTTCAATCACCACTGAGCAGACATCGGAAACACTGGTGTAGATACCTTTAGATCTGCTAGCTGACACGGATACCTGTCATTTGTGGCAAGGCTTACACATCAATAAAGTGCTACAAAGTGAAGTCGAACAGAATCACGGGCAACAATACATCACTACCCAATGAGCTCAGTGCATTCCACGGTTGCTTTGAACAGAAGGTCAGCGAAACAATGTCACTTGTCCCAACAGCCTCAGAAGCACCTGTATCCACAGTCACCGCGAAACCCATGGAAAGTGACTGGCCCTGATCGAGTGTCTAGCCATGCACTCAGATCCTATGTGTACCAGCTGTCCAGAGTATTCGCAGACATCTTTAACCTCTCCCTACTATGATCTGAAATCTCCACCTGCTTCAAGACGACCATCATCCTGGTGTCAAAGACAAATCATGCAGCATGCCTTAATGACTACCGCCCTATTGCTCTGACCTCCATAATTATGAAGGGCTTCAAGAAGTTAGTCATGGCTCACATCAACTCCAGCCTACCCTTGCCTTGATCCTTTGCAGTTTGGCTCCTGTTGCAACTGGGCCACTGCGGACACTATCTCCTTGTCCCTACACTCATCCCTATGAGCATCTGGGTAAGAAGGATACCTACATCAGGCTCCTACTCGGATTTCAGTTCCGCCTTCAAATACCATAATTCCAAGCAAACTCATGTCTAAACTCCAAGACCTAGGTCTCCCCTCACTGTGCCTGGATTCTTGACTTCTTGACCCGTGGACCACAATCAGCAAGAATAGGTGACAACACCTCCTCCACGATAATCCTTAACACCAGTGCCCTGCAAGGCTACATACTGTCCCTACTATACACCTTAAACACTCATGACTGTGTGGCTAAATTCCAGCCTAACTCCATTTAGGAGTTTGATGACACCACCATTGCAGAGTAGATCTCAAACAATAGTAAGACAAAGTACACGAAACAGACTGATAGCTTAGTGGCATAGTGTAAAAACAACAATCTTTCCATTGTCAACAAAATGAAAGAGCTGTTCAATTGACTTTAGGAAGCAGAGTGGAGGGCATGCTCCTCTGTACACAATAGTGCGGAGGTGGAGATGGTCGACAGCGTCAAGTTCATGGCAGTGATGGTCACCAACAATCTGTCCTGGTCCACCCACATGGACATGACAGTCAAGAAAGCACAACAATGTCTCTACTTCCTCAGGAGGCTAAGGAAATTCGATATATCCACAAAGACATAATCTATTTTTATAGATCCACCATAGAAAGCATCCTACCTGGATGCATTACAGTATGGTTTGGCAACTGCTCTTCCCAAGACTGCAAGAAACTACAAAGTCAAATACACAGCCCAGTCCATCACAGAAACCAGCCTTCCATCCACTGGATCCATCTATACTTCCCACTGCCTTGGGAATGCAACCACCACATTCAAAGACTCCTCCTACCCCAGTTATACTCTCTTCCATTAGGCAGATATAAAAGCTTGAATACATGTATGAACAGATTCTTCCCTGCCATTAGCAGACTTTTGAATGGACCTCTTTAATGTTAATGTTGATCTCTCTCTGCACCTTCTCGGCATCTGTAACAGTACACTCTTGTTATCCTGATACACTTAGTATATACGATCTGCCTGTATAACCTGCAAAATAACACTTTTCATTGCATCTCCATACCTGTGACAACAATAAAACAAATCAAAATCTTTTACATCTTCAATCCGCTATGGTGTCAGTAAGCAATTGATGAGTTTGACAAAATTGACAAACGTTTGAGATGAAAAGGCTTTTAAATTAATTTTAGTAGTCAAGCAGGAGAAGTGGAAGGAGATCAAAAACCAGGCATGATTTTATCAAACTATGATGCAAGCCAGAAAGCTCTATGGCTTACTCATGCTCCTATTTTGTACGGGGTCAACATGAGAGAAATGTGGTCAGGAAAGCAGTTAACAAAATCAGCTATTGGGAAGGCAGGTGAAAGAGGACAATATCAAAAGGAGAATTGACATATCAAACATCCTTGATCTAAATAAATAAGAGAAATAGCTTGAGTGGTGCATTGGTCTACCCCTGTTGTTATATTCTTGTAAACGATATCATTAAGTCTGCTACAGTTGGAGTAATGACTCGTCTCAAACAGTTCACCTAGCATAATGGGTAAAGTGGCCATAGTCTTATCAGACCAAAGGGCTGCTCTCTCATTAGGGGGAACTGGTGGTGGTTCAACCAGAAGATCACCAGGTCTCAGGCAAGGGGAGACGTTGATAAGGAGGATCCTTTATGAGAATCTCATTCGGGAACTGAACTCACGCTGTTGGCACCACTCTGCAATCCAACTAGCCATCCAACCAACTGAACCAACCATAATTTACCATAATATCTCTTAGAATTAAAAACAATTGTACTGTACTGAAAACATCCAGACTGAACAATTATACCAGAAAATTGCTGACAATTCATTCCCAGGATAAAAGGACTATTGGTACTCATGTTGAATTATATTAGATACATCTCAAAACAGATTCTGTCAACTGTGACAGCAGACAGGCACCCCAAAAGATCTCCTCAAACATCCTTTATGACTAAAGCCATGCAGCCTTGCATACAAGGCAGCTTTTCCATTCAAGAGCCAGAGCCCATATAGAACAATAACACAGAAAGATGGAGTGACGATAATGGTAAGATACACAAAATTCTAACAAACATTGACTAATGTAACTGAGTCATTTTCAGAGTGGAAACAGACCTTCAGTCCAACTCGTCCATGTCGACCAGATGTCCTAAATAAATATAGTCGTATTTGCCAGCATTTGACCCATATCCCTCTAAACCCTTCCATATTCATATACCCATCCAGATGCCTTTTAAATGTTGTAAACGTACCAGCTTCCTCCACTTCCTCTGGTAGCTCATTCCATTCATACACTACCCTCTGTTTGAAAAAGTTGCCCATTGGCTCCCTTTTAAATCTTTCCCCTCTCACCTTAAATCTATGCCTTCTGGTTCTGGACTGCCCCACTCTGGGGAAAAGACCTTGTCTATTTACTCTATCCATGCCCCTCGTGGTTTTATAAACTTCTAAGGTCCCCCCCTCAGCCTCTGACGCTCCAGAGAAAATAGCCCCAGCCTATTCAGCCTCTCTCTATAGCTCAAACCCTCCAACCCTGGCAACATCCTCATAAATCTTTCCTGAACCCTCTCAAGTTTCACAACATCCACCCTATGGCAGGAAGACCAGAATTACATGCAGTATTCTAAAAGTGGTCTAACCAATGTCCTGTACAGCTGCAACATGACCTCCCAACTTCTATACTCAATGCACTGACCAATAAAGGCAAGCATACCAAACACCTTCTTCACTATCCTATCTACCTGGGACTCCAATTTCAAGGAGCTATGAACCGGAACTCCAAGGTCTCTTTGTTCAGCAACACTCCCCAGGGTCTTACCATTAAGTGCATCAGTCCTGCCCTGATTTGCCTTTCCAAAACGCAGCACTTTACATTTATCTAAGTTACACTCCATCTGCCACTCCTCGGCCCATTGCCTCAGATCAAGATCCTATTGTACTCTGGAGGTAACCTTTGCTGTCAACTACACTCCAATTTTGATGTAGAAATTTACTGTTTCTGTATTCACCCACAAGAGCGCATGGCTCAATCTTATAAAATCTTCCTGCTCAACTGAAGGAGGCTGATTTTCTGGGGTAATCTTAAAAATATGCATAACAAAACAAAATCAAAAGTTGACAATTAAACCGAAAAACAAGCAAAGATCCACACAGGACAGCCACTTTGCATTTTCCAGCAGCGTTGCGTCCACACTAGTCCCAACAAGCAGTCCAATGGTTTTAAAGATTATCACAATGCAGTTAATCAGCCTTTAGAGAAGGCTGTTGGAGTGGAACAATTTTGGCTAGCAAACTCAAGACCGGTAACCCCACTGCTAAGAGGAAATTAGACCACCATCTCACCATTGATTCACCCGTATCCTGCTGAGCTTTTTGATGGCTTTAATTACTTTTGTGGTACAGATATCTTGCTGTACTACAATTTATTCAACCTTAACCCCTTTTTTGAAGCGGATTGTAGACCTAGAACCCAGTCTTGAAGTTTCAATACAGAGAGTTTAGTTTTAGAAATCTTAGCAAGTTTGTAACAGCTAATAATGGTTAAGTTCAGAATAAAAAAGTACAATGACAGCCTTTTGTTATTTTTTAAAAACTGCCCAAACTATAAATTTATGTAAGACAAAACAGAAAACTCTCAGCAACTCCTATAGTGAAATAAAAATTGTCATGCTATGGTCTAGTTTGGAAATTTTGTGTGCTTTTCAAATAGTTAAAAACTGCAAGAAAAGTTGAGAAAAAAAATCAGTTATGCATTTTTAATCAAGGGCTGCAATTAGAGAAATAACGAGCATTTTTACTTTTAATGGCTAAGAGGGGTAAATATGGGATGAACAAAGCTTCTGACGTAACTGTGCATGACTGAAACTATTTAAGCAATGAGGAAGTAACAGCAACCTGTCTTTGTGGTTTCATTTTTCATCTGAAAACGTGCACATTAGACAACCCCCATGTCAAATGTACTAAAGCCAGATAAAAAGGAGGTTAGTTGATAAAAATGGGACCTTGATCAGATGGGCCAATGGACTGAGGAGTGACAGATGGAGTTTAATTTAGTCAAATATGAGGTGTTGCATTTTGGTAAGGCAAACCAGGGCAGGACGTATACAGTTAAGGTTGGGCCCTGGGGAGAGTTGCCCAACAAAGAGACCTAGATGTGCAGATGCATGGTTCCTTGAAAGTGGAGTCATACATAGACAGGATGGTGAAGGCGGCGTTTGGTACCCTTGCCTTCACTGGTCAGAACAGTGAGTATACAAGTTGGAGCGTCATATGTGGGGTTCTACAGGAGATTGGTAAGGCCACTTTAGAATACTTCAGAGGGTTCAGAAAAGACTTACAAGGATCTTACTGACATTGGAAGGTTTGAATAATAGGGGAGAGGCTGAACAGGTTGGGGCTTTTTGCCCCTGGAGTGTCAGAGATTGAGGGATGACCTTGTAGAAGGTTATAAAAAAAGTGAGGGGACATGGTTAAGTAGGAGATAGAGGTGGTAACAGAGGGTTGCTTTTAGGACTAGAGGCCTGCAACTAGCAGTGTGCCGCAAAGATCGGTGCTGGGTCCATTGCTTTTTGTCACTTATATAAATCATCATAGAATCCCTACAGTGTGGAAACAGGCCCTTCGGCCCAACCAGTCCACACCGACCTTCACAGCATCCCACCTAGATCCATCCCCCTAAGCTACACATCCCCGAATACTGCAGGCAATTTAGCATGGCCAATCCACCTAGCCTGCACACCTTTGGACCGTGGTAGGAAACCAGAGCACCCGGAGGAAACCCATGCAAACTCCACACAGACATTCGCCCAAGGGTGGAATCGAACCCGGATCCCTGACGCTGAGAGGCAGCAGTGCTAACCACTGAGCCACCGTGCCACCCCGGTGATTGATTTTGATGTGAATACAGGACGTATGATTAGCAAGTTGTCAGATCACACCAAATTGGTGGTATGGTGGGCGGTGAAGAAGGTTACCACACTGTACAACGGGGCCTTGATCAGATGGGCAAATGGGCCGAGCAGTGGCAGATGTTGTTTAATTTAGATAAATGTGAGGTGCTGCATTTTGGTAGGGCAAATCAAGGCAGGATTTATACACTTAATGGTAAAGGTCCTGGGGAGTGTTGCTGAACAAAGAGACCTGGTGTGCAGGCTCACAGCTCCTTGGAAGTGGAATCACAGGTAGAAAGTGAAAGTGGCGTTTGGTATGCTTGTCTTTAATTGGTCAGCCCATTGAGCATAGGGGTTGGGAAGTCATGCTGCAAATGTACAGGACATTGGTTTGGCTACTTTTGAAATACTGCATTCAGTTCTGATCTCCCTGCTATAGGATGGATGTTGTGAAATTTGAAAGGGTTCAGAAAAGACTTACGAGGATGTTGCCAGGTTTGAGCTACAAGGAGAGGCTGAATAAAGGTTGGGACTATTATGCCTGGAGTGTCGGAGGCTGAGGGGTGAACTTACGTAAGTTTGTAATATCATGAGGGGCATGGATACAATGAATAGCCAAGGTATTTTCCCCAGGGTAGGGGGTTCCAAAACTACAGGGCATAGGTTTAAAGTGAGACGGGAAAGATACAGAAGGGACAACATTTTCCACACAGAGGGTGGTGCGTGTATGGAATGAGCTACCAGAGGAGAGGGCGGAGGCTAGTACAATTATAACATTTAAAAGGCCTCTGGATGGAGGCTAATAACTAGGATGGGTTTAGAGGGCTAAATGCTGGCAAACGGGACTCAACTTATTTAGGATATCTGGTCAGCATGGATGAGTTCAACTAAAAGATCTGTTTCCGTGCGGTATGTCTCTATGATCCTATGTGGCCCTGCATAATTGAAGTAGAGCCTCCCTACATTTGTAGCATTCATGGAGAGAGAGGAAGTAACTTCGAGTCTAGATGACTTCCAAAAACATTAGCTTGCTCTCTCTCCATGGATACTGTTTGACCAGTTGTGATCTCCAGCATTTGTTTTCAGTATGGATTTCAGCATCTGCAGTAATTTGTTCCTCCCTACTTTTGTATTCAATTCCCTTTGCAACAAAAGAATAACTATCATTAGTCTTCCTAATTATTTGCTGTAGCTGTATAGTAACCTCTTGAAATTCTTACAGCATGTTACCCAGATCTCTATCTCAAGAGCTCTGCAATCTCTGTCCATTGACGTAGAATGCTCCTCTTATTTTTTATCTCCAGAATGGACAAATTCATATACTCCCACATTATACTCCATTTGCCAGATCTTGTCCCACTCACTAACCCTATATCACATTGTAGCCCTCATATCTTCTCTTCACAACTTAGTTTAGTTGATTCCCACTGACGGGCAAGTCAGATCCCAAAATGAGATCAGGCCTGATAGTGGTCATTCAGTGGCACATTGTCACACAAGGCTGCAGTGTGTCTTTAACAACAGAAAAAGGTTCAAAGACAAAAAGCTATCTAGATACAAAACAGATTTAGGGGAAAAAAAAACAAAACAAAACAAAACATACAGCAAAACAAAGTTTTAATCTATTCCCGAATACCATCACTAAATAGCAATTCAAAAAAATGACAAATTACACATCTACGTCAAATCTTTAAATTTAAAACTTATCGGATCCTACCCAGTTTCTTTCCTGTGAACTATGGAGTCTTCTTACATTAATACCCACAAAACGGAGCACTTAGACTTTCTCAGTTTCAAGTATCCTATCGATATCTAACAAATCAACTCCAAAGATGTGCTCTTTACACAAAACGGAACAGCTTTTGCAAAGTCAACTAGTCAGAGGGAAGGAAATGGGAATTTATGAAACAAAAAAAAATGCGAGCTTGCATTTTGTATGCCTTTACAGCATTCCTAAGTGTTTCATAATGAAGTGGTCACTTGTTTAGGGTAACACCAATACACTATGGAGCAAGAAGCTACCCAAAGGAGTAGAAGGCTTGGTAGTAGAAGTGCTTGTATGATAAGAAATATGATAGAATAGTCAAGAGTCATATCTCATGTCAACATGCAGGAAGAACAAAATCTGATTTTTGCAAAAAAAAAAAAAAGACATGCAGAGTGGCAGGAACATTAAACGAGGCCTCAAAAACAATAACTCAGGATCAGACATTGAAGATACGGCCAAATGAGAGATGGCAATGTGGGGTGGAAGCACGTACAACAGGAAAAAGTTCAGATTCTTGCAAGTTTGGACCAGTTCAGATTGCAAAGTATGGCAACATCATCCTCTGATGAGTGTGTAAATAGTATGACTAGGCATATTTATTATCTAATACAGGATTGCCGTTTGACGCATTCTCTTCCAGAGACAGAGTTAGGGTTAGGGTTAACCGTAACCCTATCACTGCCAACAGCAAACAAATCAGTGGACGCCTTCACCAGCAGTTTTGAAACACTGCACAAAAAAGGTAAATAAGGACGGCAAATTAACATGCAAGAGAATCTCGGCACAGTGGACAAGCAAATTTGGATTTTTTTTGGCTATATATTGTAGCTCAAACACAGTAGATAAATTTTAAAAGGAAATTATGTATTTTTGAGTCACAAGGTAGGAGGGAGGTAGGTAGTGGACAAAATTACTAAATGAAGATAAAAATATCAGATACCGGAATGGCAAAACAGACTGTTTCTGTATTGTAACCTGGAGATTCTTTTCTTTAAAGTGGAACATAAAACAGCCTACAATCTGGCAGAGAACTTATCAACCTTAACAGACTGTTTCTGGCCATGGTGTCCAGTCTCTAATCCTAGATCCTGTTTCTCAACTCTTTAGGGGGTGTAGTAGTAATCCAGAACTGCAGGCTAATGCTCTGGGAAGATGGATCTGAATCCCAACCATTGCAGATGGTGAAGTCTGAATTCAATTTTAAGCACAAGTAATATAAATACGTTTAACAGCAGCAAGTAACCATTGTCAATTGTAGTAAAAATCCACTTGATTTGCTGATGCCCTTTAGTGAAGAAAATCTACCATCTTTACCTGGTCTGGTCTACATGTGGCTCCAGATCCACAGCAGCGTGGTACCCAGTTCTGAGGAAGAGTCACCAGCCCTGAAATGTTAACTCTATTTTTTCCTTCACAGATGCTGCCAGACCTGCTGAGCTTTTCCAGCAACTTTGTTTTTGTTCCTGATTTACAGGATCTGCAGTTCTTTTGGTTTTTATCTAAGCATTCAGGATAGGCAATAAATTCTAGCCTAGCAAGCAATGTCCATATTCCACAAATGGATTTTTAAAACAAACTCTCAAATGGCCAGGTTTCAGAGGAGGAAAAAGCAAACACTTTAAAAGGTCACTTGACATTCAGTTAATGGTGGCAGAATGACATTAAAACATGGAAGCACTTTTCTACTGATCATTCAGAATGATATAACGTGCCCACCAAGCTCAATCATACTCACTCACAGGATGAGGGTGAGCAGCAGAACAGAAGCAAAGAAAACTAAACAAATTCAGAATTCCGGATCTCACTACCGCATAGGGAGATTCTATTCCATGTGACCAAAGACTTACAGCCCAAGAATCAGCCTATTCAGTTACAAGGTGATCCATGACAGAAACGCATGGCCCACACTATACTTCTTCCTCAAACTTTGGGTCAGCGGACAAGCTGCCATCTCGCAGCTAAGACTACGTCTCTAACCTGATAAATTGATATTCTCTTCCTAGTTTGGGTTGGCTGAAATGGGTAGATATAACAAAAGGAGCCAAATTGGAAACCAAGTAATTATAGTTCAGGAGACAGCCATTACATCCATTTTGATTTCTGGTAGAATAATTCCCATTCTCCCACTTCTAGATCTACAGCCCTATTGGGATATTTGCTTCAAGCGTCAATCCAATTTTCTTTTGGATTCATTGATGGTATTCTTTTCCACCATCCTCAAACAGTATGTTACAGTTTTTTTTTTAAAATCACTCACTGCATTAAAAAGCTCTTCCTCACATCCCTTATCCAGTTTCGCTTGCCCAAAACTTTAAATCGGTGATCCCTAATATTTGGACCATCAACCAACAGGACCAGCGTTTTTTGGCCAACTTAAGCCGGATATGTGCATTCAACAAATTTTTCACTCAATCCCCTTCGTTCTAAAGGTGAATAATCTTCATCATAATGAGAAAGTTTGCAGTTTCCAAAGTTGAATTAGCCAACTCCACTTAGATATCTAGTTTCAGTGTGCCTGGGCTAAGCAGAGAACAAAAAACAAAATCTAAATTCCTGCAGACTTCAAACAACAGCAGGCCCAAAAGTAGTAGCAGCAGTTCCCCTCCGAGGAGGATATTCCATTTGTACTATCTAGGCTCAAAGCGTGACAATTTAGCCAAGCATGAGTCATCACTTTTACTAGAAGAGGGATAATAGGAAACGAAAAACACAAATTTTAAACAGTACATACAATTATGAACTTGACTTTTAAACGTCTTCACAATAGCACTACAGCAATAGTAAGCCATTTAGCCCTACAAGTCTGTTCCACCAGTGAGATCTTGCAGATCTTGGGCCTGACTTCATGTATTCAATATGGCTTAATACCCGTCGCACCCATTGGTTAACAAAAATCTTATTAATCACTGGTTCAATATTAAACAACTAACACATCATCTGATATTCATGGACCTGTTCCAATTGTCTACATTCTTCTGCATACATGTATTTCCTAACCATTGCTAAAGGTCTGTTTCTAACATTCAATACTCGCCCGCTCATCTGAAGCATGCAGCCTACTCTATTATCCAGAAAGCAATCACTGCTTGCAGATGCTTCTGTGAACTTCGAGAGGGGAATTTGTTCTTTGGTTTCTTCTAAGGAAGAAAACAGAAGGAAACAACTTAAAAAGAGAGACAGCAAAAACTGCAGATGTTGGAATCAGAGACACAGTGTGTGGAGCTGGAGGAACACAGCTTAGCTGGGTTAAGAAAGGAAAAAGCAATTTTAGCTTCACTTTAGATTGAGTTTTGACAAACCTGCTGCATTGTCTGGAATTTGTTCGCAGCATTTAAATGAGGCCTTTTTAAAAAAAAAAGTCCAAGGTGAATAGATCTAATTGGGATTTCCAAAAGGCCTCTGACAAGATGCCACAACTAAGGCTACTAAATAAGAGCCCATGGTCTTAAAGGCAAGGTACTGGCATGGATATTGGATTGGCTGATTGGCAGAGGCAGAGACAGAGACAGGGGTTAAAGGGGTCTTTTTCAGATTGGCAGCTAGTTACTAGTGGAGTTCTGCACAATTATTCATGGTATACACTAACAGTCTGGATGAAGGAACTAAGGGTTTTGTTGCTAAGTTTGTAGATGACAAAGATAGGTGGAGGGACAGATAGCGTCAAGGAGGAAAAGGAAGCTGCAGAAAGATTTTGGCAGACTAAGAGAGTGGACAAAAGTGGCAGATGGAATACAACATCGGAAAGGGTGCGAGATTACACACTTTGGTATGAAGAATCAAGGCACAGACTAGTTCCTAAATGAGAGAATGCTTTGGAAATCTGAAGCACAAAGGTACTAAGAGAATCCTGAACTAGGTCTCCTAAAGTTCAGTTAGCAATTAGAATGGCAAATGCAATATTAGCTTCATTTCAAGAGGGCTAGAAAAGAACAGCAGGGATGTTACTTGCACAGGTGACCTGGATGTGAATGTGTTAGGCATGATTAGTAAGTTTACGGATGATACAAAATTAGGGACACTCATTAATAGCAAGGAAGGTTATGAAAAATTACAGAGGGATCTTGATCAGATGGGGAAGTGGACTGAGGATTGGCAAATGCAATTCAATACAGATAAGTGCGAGCGTGTTGCATTTTGGACAGTCAAACCAAGGTAGGACTTAACGGTAAGGTCCTAAGGAGTGCTATGGAACAGAGGGACCTAGGAGTACAAGTACATAATTTGTTGAAAGCAGCGTCACAGGTGGACAGGGTGGTGAAGAAGGCATTTAGTGTACTGGCCTTTATTAGTTGAGGCATTGAGTATAGGCATTCGGACATTACGTTATAGTTGTACAAGTTGTTGGTGAGGTCGCACTTGAAGTATTGTGTACAGTTTTGGTCACCCTGTTATAGGAAAGATATAGTTAAACTGGAAAGTGTGCAAAGAAGATTTACGAGGATGTTGCCGGGACTAGTAGGCCTGAGTTATAGGGAGAGGATTGCCAGGATAGGAGTTTATTCCTTGGAACGTAGGAGAATGAGGGGTGACCTTACTGAGGTGTATGAAATCATGAGGGGCGTAGATAGGATGAATGCATGTAGTCTTTTTCCCAGGGATGGTGAATTGAAAACTAGAGGGCATAGGTTTATGATGATACAGGACCTGAGGGGCAACTTCTTCACGCAGAGAGAGTGATGCGTATATGGAACGGACTGCCAAAGTGGTTGAGGCATGTACAATAGCAACATTTTAAAAACATTTTGACAGAAAGAGTTGAGAGGGATATTGTCCAAATGTGGGCAAATGGAACTAGCTGAGTGGGCACCATGGACTAGTTTGGGCTGAAGAGCCTGTTTCCATGCTGTATTACTCTATGTACTGCTCAGGCTGTACAAGGCTCTAATCAGACCGCATGTGGAACATTACGAGCAATTTTGAGCCCCTTACCCAAAAAAGGATGCACTGGATTTGGAGGGGGTCCAGAGGAGGTTGAAAGGGTTTGTCATAGGAGGAACAACTGAGAACTCTTGGAAGGACTGCAGGGGGATCTCATGGAAACGTGCAGAATACTAAAAGGCCTAAAAGATGAGGTTTCCACTAGTTGGACTGACTGCAACCCGAAGCCACGGTGTCAGAGTGAAAACATGACCCTTTAGAATTGAGATGAGGAGAATTTTGTGGAAATATTTGCTGCAGAAGGCTGTAGAAGTCAAGTCATTGAATGTGTCTAAGATAGAGAATAGATGGGTTATTAATAAATAAAGAGTTCACAGGTCACGAAAAGAAAGCAGCAGAATGAGGTTGAGAAATGCATCAGCCATCAGCAAATGGCCTAATTCTGCGCCCCATATCTTAGTTCAGTGCTTTAGAAAGCAAGGACAGAAGAGAGGGGCAAAAGTCGTTGCCAACAAGCTATCCCAAAACAGAGACAAACAAGATTCCTTTTGGAAAGAGATTCAGAAGCATCCAGTCAGTCTGCAAGTTTATTTGCGAGAAAATCTGTAGGAGCAGCAGCACAGTTTAGTAGTTTCCAAAACAGTTAAGGCAGAAGTAAAGTCCTGAGTGGATTAGAAGTCAGCAAGAAAAAATACTCGAGAGAAAGAAGGCTTTAAAAAGATGTCAGAAGAGGTCATCTAACAAACCAAGGAACCAGTTCTGAAGAACAGTCACCGGACCCGAAACGTTCACTCTGATTTCTCTTCACAGATGCTGCCAGACCTGCTGAGCTTTTCCAGCAGCTTCTGTTTTTGTTCCTTATTTACAGCATACGCAGCTCTTTCAGTTTTTAATCAAGCATTCAACTGCCTTTTTATTTTAAATCAACCTGTTCAGAGATGGTTTTTCACAACTCTGAAGCAGGAGGTCTTGAACCTAGGTCTCCTGGCTCAGAGATAGGGACAACACCACTGTACCACAAGAGCTCCATAAACAAACAGTCTTAAGAAACACGCGTGAAAGCGAAAATGAGCTATTTCTTTAAGAGTCTCAGGAAGGGATATTAAACTAAAAATAGCATCAAGTGAAAGCAAATGTTTGCCAGAAAGAAACCAAAATACAGTTGAGCCCATTGAACAAGGAACTTTTAGCATAGCAGCAGGGTGACCCTTCATTGGGATTTAAATATCTGTAAGGTTGTTGAGGGTAAAAGGATTGAATGTTTATTTCTGATATTTGCAATGAGACTGTTTCAATTAGCTCTTGAACAGCTTTTTTTTTCTTTTGCATGTAATAAACGCTTACATTCTTTTGTTAAACGTATATTGACAGGCTCTCGTGAATGTGTTCAGCATTTTGATTCTAGCTGATGTTATCACTGGACAAGTTAGATCCCAAACTGAAATCTGGCGTGATGTGTCACTTTTTTTTTGTATTTGATATGATAGTCTTTCACTGAAACATAAAACCAAATCAGTAGCATTGCATACTTAGCAGTAAAAGAAAAGGTTTATTAAACACACAAACTGAAGACAAATAGAAAAGACCAAGTTATGGCATATAACACAACCTGAAAGTTTTTGAAACATATTGTAGAACAAAATCCCATCAATCCCAAAAGGATCTGTTCACAGTACTTAAATACCAGCGAATGTCCCCTTCTCTAGCACACCTATAATTCTGACCTGTTTCTTTCAATTCCTAGTTTGGAGACCTTAATAGCCTCTTTCTTAACTATTTCTGCAACTGAACTTAAATTTTCTTAGCTTCAAACAACCATCACAGGTTTCTAAACAAACACTTCTGGTCTGGAATTTTTCAGACTAAAACCCTTATAGTAAGGCAACCTATTTTCCCACACTTCCGAACTACTCCTTTCTCTGCTAGAAACAGCTCTTACATCAAACCCAAGCCAGGTCTTTTGGGAGCTGAAGCAAAAAGAGATTCCAATCTATGGGATTTTCCTAAACAAAAATCACTTGATTGTTCAGAACTAGAAACAAACTATTGTTGTTCAACAATGTTGTTGACTTGCTCACCGAACTGACTTGTCTTCGTTCAGACATTTTGTCACCATGCTTTATACTGTCTGGTCTGTTGTGGTGAGTAATGTCATTTCCGGTTTTGATCTATATGGGTTTGTATATGGCACTACGTATTGAAAACCATCAACAAACATATAGGATTGGACCCCATATACAAACCCATAGAGATCAAAACCGGAAATGATAGTACTCACCATTACGGACCGGACAGTATAAATTCCAAGTGGAGTAGAATAACATCGCTTCAATCGGAGGCCTCACTGATGATGTCACCTAGCATGGTGACAAAACATCTGAACGAAAACAAGCCAGCTCAGTGAGTAAGTCAACAATCTCACCCATAACCCAAGCTACAAATCTTCGCTAAAACTTTAAATTGTTGTTCAACGTTTGCTCTCTTCGATTTGAAATGTTCTTAAGATGCCATCTGAGAGAGCAAGTGAGTAACCCCAATGTCTTAACCATACTTTATCCCTCAACCAACATCACTAAAACCATTTATATGTTCTCTTGTCTCACCGTCATTTGTGTGAATTTGCTGTGTGAAAGTTAGTTGAATTTCCCTTTTAAAAAAAAAGCAACTAGGCTTCAAAAGTATTGCACTACTTTGAGCCTGAGGTTGTGAAAAGCATCATGCAAATGTAAATTTATTCTTTAAATCGAGGGCTAACAGACAGTCAACAAAAACATCCAAGTTCAAGTTGATAAATGGATAGTGATATATGCTTCTAACTCCCTATACCAATTTGAACTTTTCAGGACTAGTTTCTTAAATACCTCAAAAGATTTTCATAAGAATGTTAGAAAATGATAAAAGCACTAATTTGTCAAAACTAAGCTCATCTTTGAGTGAAAGGATGCACACTGCTATGCGATGACAGATTTTAATGTCCTTTGTCCAGCAAAAAAAAAATGCAGAAACAAAAAAAAAAATCTCAATGGTAAAGTTTAGACTTTAAGATTTTATAGGTAGTTGAGCCTTTCACAAATTGTAGACTTTGATAAGGAGTAATGACATGAATCAGGAAAGGGAGCATCATAATAAAATAACAAAAAATAAATATGATCAGTGCCTGCTTTTAAGAGGGTAGTCTCACAACGCACTCACAGCAACCTTATCAATACTCAGCAAACTGCAGTGAAATGGTTTTGGCAGAATTAGTTTAAGATGATAAAAATTTTTGCTCCCTTGTTTTAAAGTTATGTCAAATATATTGAGGCAAGTGTTACAATTGCAAGACCAAACACTAGAAATTCAGTTGATTTTTAATATACCTACCTAATACTTGGCTCTGATCAATGAACATCAGATAAAAATCTCTCCAATGTCAGATTTCCCCAAACATTCTTACGGTCTGGGGAGGCCAACTTATTTCCAAATATGAAGAGTCAGCATTTCTCAGGTGAAAAAGCATACATAACTCTACATTACCGAGCGCAAGACAATGAACAGAACTCTGCTGTAGTGTCCCTATCTCTGTGACAGGAGGCCTGGGTTCAAGTCCCACCTGCTTCAGAGGTGTCATAACAACTCCTCTCAACACGCTGATTAAAACCACCTCCAAGACACCCGAAAAGCACATAGTTGTTCCTTAACACCAAAACAACTTTGATTGCAGCCTTGAAAATGTCATTCTGATCCCCTCATTATTTACCTATGATTGTTTAGCTATAATTTATTTAGAAGTATTGCACTTTGCTTTATTATATTTGTAGGTGAAAGGCAGTACTGTTGCTCAGATCTCACCATTTTACTTCAATCTTAAAGAAACTTTGCAGTTGCTTAACCAAAAAGCTGCAGGACAGGATCTAAACTGAATCACTAAATTAAAATAACAGGCATACGTTGAAAAAAAAAATCAGCACAACCAATACAGTGCCATGAAGTCCACAATTATAATACCTGCCTACATTTACAGCTATTTAAATATTTATTGATATTAGATCTGCAGAAGCACAAACTCTAAGTGCAACCTGTGGACAGTGGTTTACTGAGGAATATAAAGACTCTGATGAACACACATGCATAAGAGTGCAGCTTTCTACAAGCCACTTACTTGACCGATTTCATATCCTTTCTCTTCCCAATAAGGCCTGATCAATTCAATGACACACAATCATCCTCAAATAAAGGACTACTTTAACTTATTGAATCACAAATCTGAATAAAGCATTAAAGTACTAAAAATTGAGAATTTTATGTTTTGTTCAGAAAGAGAAACATGACACACTTAGCAAATACATTTATAGATACGAGTGAGAAACGTAGACAAGATGTTTCCATCAAGATACAATTACTTAAAGAATTAAAATAAGACATTTCATGTGGTCTACCTTTATAATGCTTAAAATAAAGAGAACTGACATTTGTGCTAATACGATGACTTTTGGAAAAAAAAAACGAACAAAATAAACCTCTTAATGAAGAAAGGTTAAGACCGAGGCGTTGAACAGTCTGCTCAAAGCCAATGAAATAAACAGATCAAGAGGCCTTAGTTTTTTTTTTAAAAAAGAAAGTTAGAATGCTAGAAGCAGCATGAAGGGATGGAGTGAAGCTCCCACAGAACAATGATTTTTAGTTACTGCTTTCAGCAGTTGCTAGGGTCTTAAGCTGGAGTGGAGGGCCTTATTCCCCTCTCTGTGACAGCTAAAACATGGGGTTCTCTTCCTGCTGCTAGATTTGAATCAGAGGTAATCTATTTCACTGAATTTGCCTTTGCCAAGGGGGTTTATGGGATGTTACTGTATTGGAAAAGTTAATTAGTAGTTAATACACATTCTTTTGTTATGCATTTCGATACAGTTACAATTAAGCCAATCCCTTTATGTTTATTTTGTCTGTATTTTTACACTGCAGTTAAAATAAAGTGTGTTTTGTTTAACGTCGAGCAGTTTGACCAAACTGCATCTGGAATGCAACACCTTACACTTACCTTTAAAATAAGAAAAGTTAGGTTCTATACTAAAAAGAGTATATCTTAATATATTCTGAGGGGGGGTTTGGTCTGGTCCATAACGCATTAGGTTATTTGTTTGAAGAAATCACCAAATCAACATAACAAGGAAGATAAAGCAGCCAAGACAGTTTCTCTGACACTTCTACATTGTCTGTATTGTTAATGCAAGGTTCCTTACACTGCTGGATTCAGCAACCTTTTCAGGCAAGTATAAATAATGTCCTCTGTCATTTCAACAAAACATTTTCAAAATTTGCCACATATATTCTAATTCTATCCAACCTAGGGTCAGCGGCAGTTGCACTATCCCTGCAAAAGACTGTTATGCTTTAACTTGCATTTTATAGATTTGCGCTCATCTTCTAGACTGGCATTTTCAACACAAGCGAAAGATTGGGCCGTCATGTTTCAGTTGTACAGGATACTGATGAGGCTACTTTTAGAGTACTGTGTTCAGTTCTGGTCACCTTTCTATAGGAAGGATGTTGTTAAATTTGAAAGGGCTCAGAGAAGATTTACCAGGATGTCACCAGGACTGGAGGGTTTGAGCTATAGGGAGAGACAGAATCAGTTGGGGCTTTTTTATCTTGGAGTATCAGAGGCTAAGGGGTGACTTTATAGAGCTTTATAAAATCATGAAGGACATGGATAGGGTGAACAGCCAAGGTCTTTTTCCTAGGGCAGCACAGTCCAAAGTTAGACGGTATCAGTTTAAGGTGAGGGGGGAAAAATTTTAAAAAATAGCTGACGGGTAACTGTTTTCACAGAGGGTCATATCCCTACAGTGTGGGAGCAGGCCATTTGGCCCACTGAATACACACCAATCCTCCAAAGTGCATCCCACCCGGACCCACCCATCCCTGTAACTCTATTTCCCATAGCTAAACCACCTAGCCTCCATATCCTGGATGCTGTGGGAAGTTTATCATGGCCAATCCACCTAATCTGCATATTTTTTGGACTATGGGAAGAAGCTGAAGCATCAGGAGGAAACCCATGTAGACACAGGAACAATGTGCAAACTCTACACAGACAGTCGCCCAAGGCTGGAATCAAACCTCAGTGCTATCAGGCAGCAATACTAACCACTGAGCCTTTGATGTGTGTATGGAACAAGTTACCAGAAGAAGTGAGGAGGCAGGTACAATTACAACATTTAAAAGGCATCTAGATGGGTATATGATTAGGAAGGGTTTTGAGAGATATGGGCCAAATGCTGGGAAATGGGGCTAGATCAGATTGCAATGTCTGGTCGGCATGGGCAAGTTGGATTGAGGGGTCTGTTTCCATGCTGTATCACTCTAATGATTACTGTACTAGATTTTTTTAGATCAGGTATTAAACATGATCCCATTCCATATTGATAGATATCTAGGTAGATTCCTGACCAGTATGCTGACCAAAGGGCAGGAAAGAGGATGTGAGGAATACTGGATCAGCCATAATGCTATTGAATGACAGAGTAGGACTACTCCTGTTCCTATTTCTTATGATCTTGTAGTCAAAAGAATTGGGGAAAAAAATTCCATGTTATTCAAAGAATAGGAGAGCTCTTTTGCCACTCCAGCAATTATTTTTGTGATGTTGTTGGAGGGATAAATAAGTCAACTAGTAATTATTTTCAATGCTGTTTTTAGAATATTGCCAAGCACGATTGCTGCATTTTCCCCAATGGTCACACTTTACTTGTCCTTAATTGGCTGTGAACTGTTTTAGGATGCTGTATGGACATATATGGTGTTTATATAAAAAAAAGTTTATGCAACAGCTCAAGCAATTAAAAAAAAGTGTAATTGAAAGAATTCTCCAATGACTTATTACATCTTCAAGAGCAGAAATAGGAAGTAAAAGTAGTTCAGACAACGCATCATCCTCCGACACTTCCGCCATCTGCAATCCAACCCCACCACCAAAGACATCTTTCCTTCCCCACCACATCTGCTTTCCGGAGGGACCACTCTCTCCGTGACTCCCTTGTCCGCTCCACACTCCCCTCCAGCTCCACCACACCCGGCACTCTTCCCTGCAACCGCAGGAAGTGCTACACCTGCCCCCATACCTCCTCCCTCACCCCCATCCCAGGCCCCAAGAAGACTTTCCACATCAAGCAGATGTTCACCTGCACATCTGCCAATGTGGTATACTGCATCCGCTGTACCCGGTGTGGCTTCCTCTACATCGGGGAAACCAAGCGGAGGCTCGGGGACCGCTTTGCAGAACACTTACGCTCGGTTCGTAATAAACAACTGCACCTCCCAGTCGCGAACCATTTCAACTCCCCCTCCCATTCCTCGGACAACATGTCCATCCTGGGCCTCCTGCAGTGCCACAACGATGCCACCCGAAGGTTGCAGGAACAGCAACTCATATTCCGCTTGGGAACCCTGCAGCCCAATGGTATCAATGTGGATTTCACAAGTTTCAAAATCTCCCCTCCCCCTACCGCATCCCGAAACCAGTCCAGCTCGTCCCTGCCTCCCTAACCTGTTCTTCCTCCCATCTATCCCCTCCTCCCACCTCAAGCCGCACCTCCATCTCCCACCGACTAACCTCATCCCGCCCCCTTGACCTGTCCGTCCTCCCTGGACTGACCTATCCCCTCCCTAACTCCCCACCTCCACTCACCTTTACTGGCCCCATCCCCGCCTCTTCGACCTGTTTGTTTCCTCTCCACCTATCCTCTCCTCTCCTCTATCCCTCTTCTATCCACCTCCCACTCTCTCCCTATTTATTTCAGAACCCCCTTCCCCTCCCCCTTTTCTGATGAAGGGTCTAGGCCCGAAATGTCAGCCTCTCTGCTCCTATGATGCTGCTTGGCCTGCTGTGTTCATCCAGCCCTGCACCTTGTTGTCTCAGATTAGCTAATGTCTTCAAAAATCATAAAAAGACTCATTGGTCCAAAACTGGCTTCTACATGCCATCAAATTCACTATCTGAATGCAAGTTAGTCTTCAACTAAAAAAAAAAGTGAATCACTAGTTCACACATCAAGCTTAACTGCTTTTAGGAATATACGTATTTCAAAAAAAAATGAAACAACAAGAAATTTATTTTTCACCACAAGGCAGAATTAAACATTATTTATACTATTAGTGACAGCTAAGTACTAAAAGACTCTCCAATGAAGGAAGTATGATTAGTCAGTAAGGCTACAGAACAAATAAATGTTAACTGTACCCTAAATAGATTCATGACTAACATTCTTGCATTCCAATTTCCTATCAAGTATCATGACTGGCAATGATCCAAAGCTAACATTAAGAAATTGTTTTGATGCCAACTTTCATTGCTAAAGGTATGGACCAATATCTTAAAAAGAATAAAATTGTAGGTCACTGCAAAAAATAAGTTAGTGACACCCAAGGCAAATGCCAACAGCAGAAACAACCCTAAAAGCCAACAGTTATAATTACTGCAAAAGCAAACATGCACAGATGACAGAATCAACAGCAATCTGCTTGATTACTGAACCAGTTGCTATCATAACTTTTGTAGTTTGCTTTTAGATCTGATAAAAACAAAATTCTGAAGGCCAGGTCAGTAATCAATGGGGTTCATATGATTTTGAAATCATACATAACACCAGTCAAAAATTCAATGTAGTATTTCAATTAGTTTCAACCCTTCAACAAGGATATCACTTCATGAAGTAATTATGAGTATCAGTATTTAAGTGTCCAATAAAAATAACCAAGCTAAAATCAGCCACAAGGCCCAGAGTTTACCTCAGAATCTGAATCACAATGAAAGTGCATGAATTATTCCAATACTGTACAGAGATAGGGAGAAATATGTAGATTCAGTGATTGTTAAATTTGGAGCACAATGAATTCTGTGGAAATGCTTTCCTGCTCTATTAAAATCAAGCATGTTTCTGATTAAAATATTGTTGCCAAGAAGCTGGCAAATGATTCTTCTCCAGCAGATTTTAATCTGAAAGGTTGCCAGTATATTCAATGCTATCACTAGGTTTATTTAATGCACTGCATTCCCAATACATTGCACGAATAATTGCACACAAACCAGTTTTTCACTTATGTCATGTTAGTAATGCAGCACATCAAATTTCTACAGCTTTCAATAACAGACAGACGTTGCTAAAACTAGGCATGAAATTAAAGCTTTTCATCTCACATCAGAATTAGGACAAAAGAGACTTGAAGAAACAAACATTATCTTATACAGCACGAGAAGAGGGTGCTGAATGATTGAGCCATTGAGATGGAACAAGAGTAAGAACAATTACCTGTCAATTTTAATTCTTAGGCCAAGCAGGTAGATTCCGATTAGTTGCCATGTGGATGTAGCAGAGTTCAGCTGCAGTTCCCCACCCCCCCAGAAAAAACTCCTTTTAAAACAGGATCCTGTGTATGTATATACATAGCTTCTAACATACGCAATGCACCTTGTTGTGAGCCCAGCTGACTGTCTTAAATTGGTTTCTGGTGTATCTATTATCACATTCTGGATTATTTAATAAATAATTTCCAATAACACAGAATCATACACTTGACGCCTGCAAGGTCAGGCTGGTACAGCATGATTGGCTGTTTGTAGCTGCAGCATGTCAACGAGATTTGTTGTTTGAACAGGTCCACCAGTCACTGAGACATATAGCCGACATAATTAGCAACACACTGACAAATGCACATTACTCATTCGTGTGTTGGGTTAAACATCATTTTACCCAGACAACAGCATCCTTTTAGTGTAGATAACCACCCATGAATTTACTGCATAATAGTAGTGCGAGTTGCTAAGTTTGCAAATTTATGATTACAAATGGTACATCTAGATTGCGATGATACAGTGAGATAGTGCAAATATCAATGGCTTATTTGAATGCTTTGTGGGTACGTAGCAATGTCAAAAGAATACATGTCCATGCTATTACTCTCAATATGTAGGTCTTGTGTGGTCTTAGCGAACATGAAAGAATCCTTCACAGTGCATGTGGAAACACATTTACAATTGGTTGTAGCAGCTCATAACCATTTGGTTAATTCATGGAAAGGTCATGGGCACCTGCTGTATCTCCATGGCTACACTGACCAAATGGAATCTACCTGCCTGGTCTGAAAATTAAGATTAACAAGTTCTTGTGGCATCCCCATGCCAGTGATGGCCCAATCAGCACCTTCATCACATACTGTATAAAATGGTATCTCCTTGTTCAAGTCTATTTCTTGCAACCTAGTTCTCATGAGAGCAAGATGCAAAACTTCAAATAAATAATTATTATTAGAAGTCTTCAAAATTCGACAATGCATTAATAGCATGACGACATTTTAGTGTCACAGTTCAAAATTCCTTCTTTGCACAAATGACTAGAACTTCCACAAGAAAAAATAATTGCAATTGGGCATTTTTTTTTTTAAAAAACAGCTCAAATGGACACAATGAAAATCTGACACAAAAATTTAATTTTCAGTGAAACTCTAATGACATAATTACATCTTATCCAGTATAAATGACATGCAAAATTCCACAATAGAATTCAAAACACAAACCTGCAGGTATTGTTTGATTTGTAGAAAATATCACTCTGTGAGGACCACAAACGCCACAGTAATAGCTATTTAAATATTATAATTTCAGGTCGATCTTGCCACTCTTCAACCAACAGAACATTAAAGCTCAAGGCTTATTGATTGCCATGGATTTAGTAAAACCTTTCCATTTAGTAGGAAAAAACGTAGGCTGCACAAGTTCATAAACCGGTATATGAAGTTCAGAATCTGGCTGGTGTCAACGTGACCAAGTCCAGACACTGGAAAAGGAATCCTGAGCATTTTTGGTACCAAGTATCCTGTGGTACTGCTCATAGTGAGATGAAAAAAAAATCACAAGGTGATAAACATGAGGCTTATCTCATTGATAGGTTACAGAAACAAAATACTGCAGATGCTGGGAATCAAACAAGAACAAAAAAATTCAGGCGAGGTCATCAGAAAATACAGTGCCAAAGGTGACAAATAATTAACATGTTGGGTTAATAAACATTCAGGTATGACAGGTTAGTGATAAAAACAGGCTTTAAACTAATATAGAGGTAGGAAAAGGGATGGAGGGGAAGAACAAACACAAGGGAAATGTCCGTAATAGTAAAAAAGGCGGGATAGAATAAGTGACAAAATAGTGACTTTTTAGGCAAAAGGAGGAGATGGGTCAAGAAACCAAAAAAGGTGGGTTTAGAGGAAATAGAAACAGCAAAAATTAAACAGCTGCCATTCCAAAACTGAGCACAAAGATTACGGTCCAATATCGTGGAAATAAATGTTGAGTCATTGGTACGTCTGATTTTTGTCAGTGGTAAGGGGAGGAGAATCTCATATGTAACAGCACTGATCGATGGCCTTTAACCTTTGTAAACATTAATCTCGAAGTACATCTGACAGTTGTAAAAAAAATAAAAATCATCTGTTTTGATAGTTAATGTAAGGCCGAGTTAAAGACTCAGTCTCGTTGACAATTAAAATGCTTTTATTTTCAAAATATTTCATTCATTCATGGAATGTGGGGCAAGCTGGAACAGCAGGATAGCCCACCAATAATTGCTCCCAAGGTGATGTTAGCAAACCCTCTTGTTGAACTGCTGTAGGCCATGCAGTCCAGAGTAATATTGTGACAGGCAACATTCAGGTAATAAAAATGTTAATTTTTTTCTTCAAAACAGCTTTTGTTTGAAAAATGACTGATAGATGGCTAAATATTACAACCACACATCAGATCTCAATGAATTGACAACAGAAAAAAATCTATCAATCTTGAAGCAATTTCCTTTAAATACAAAAGAACTGTAACATCTTTCTCAGCTTTGAGGACAGAGTTTCTCCTTACATTCCAGTCCAGGGAAACACTGCTAGTCCCATATCCAGTTGCTAGCAACATTTCTAAACAGATGGATATGAACAAAAAAGTGCTAATCTCATGATCATTTACTGCGTAGAAGTTAAGCTTTTTAAAAACGTTAGCAATGTAATGGAATGTTACAAGTTCAATTTCACACTTCTATATTACACAGCCTGTACTTCCTCTGTATATGAGCAACAGGGAGTGGCACCTTACAGAGAAATGTGTGACTTCAGGACAGATGCTCTAGGAACAATAATCACTCTTACAATAAACATTTTAGATTGACTCTTAAATGTTTCTTAGCAAGATTCATTGCTTGAGATAGAACATTTATACACTACTGGTTTTAGATTACTTTTTAAAAAGAACAAAACAAAACAAAAAACAAAACAAAACACTAATGGCCTGGATTTTGTGGTCAGTGGCAAAATAACAGTGCTCACCATTCATGTTGCTAACAGCCATCCAGAGTTAACAGGCTTTTGAGGAGGGACATCTCTTCATCAGGTACTCGATCCAAAACTACACCTTCTACACAGGATACATTAGTGCCTGACTAGGGCAAACTACAGCCTCTCTTCAATGAAGTAGACCAAAATACATCATAGATAGACACGTCATTTAAAGCCAGAATGCAAAAGCAGGGCATCAGAAATAGGAAATTAAAATGGAAAATGTTGGAAACAATTGACAGGTGAAACAGCAGAGAAGAGGAAAACAGATGAAACGTTCCAATGAAAGGTTATTAATCAGCAAAGTTAACTGCTTCTCCAACATCTTCTGCTTTATCAGACTAATATGAAGGCAAACAAGACCGGCACAAGAAGACCGAATTGACAGCGAGATTTAAAGACAGAAAAAGTAATGCAAACTAGAAGTCTGAATGATGACAATTCACGCTTATAAAATGAAACTTTCAGGGCCAGACAGATCCTTTGTAAATAATTCTGGTCACTCAGTTAAAAATTCTGTTCATGTGGTGCACCAACCATGACTTTATCTGATGTGTTTACTGGGCAAGTACTGCAATTTCTTGCCCTTAGACTGATTTCATTACCAAGTCTATGATGAATGTAGCACAGTCTGCAGACACATATCTCAGGCCACAACGTTTGGATTTCCACATATAACTGCACTTGTTCAGACTCAGTTATGGAGCAAATCACTGCATAATTACAACTGACATCAACAGCTTCACCATTACTCTCATCTCAAAATCCAAAACAAAGTCTCTGCACTTTTGAGGGTGACATCGTAAAAAATGACAAGGTTGTTTTTTTATGTAGCAGAAAATAAGAGCTGTCTGAAACAGTTTAGCAACAAATACAAATTTCAGATTAACAAGATCTCCTAAACCATTATCTACATAACTTAATATCTGCCACTGAACAGCTGGAGTGTTAAACTGTCTCAAATAAATTTCAACATTGAATATTTGCACAATTAGTGCAATTCTAATGCTAGATATTTGAAACAAATTCTATACACAACAACTAGGTTTCAGTTTTGTGATTTCTTTTAAGACCTTCCTCAATGTGAGCGGAGTTAATTCCTTTGAGCCATTTCCAGGACACCCACTAACTCATTCATAAAAAATTGATTTGTCCAATTTCAAAAGATAGGCTAACTTATCTAATAATATTAGAAAATTTTAAAATGGTTACAGTATGTGATAAATGATGCACTAGTAAGGTAAAGATGGATTGGACTCCACAGTAGTTTAAGAGGGTGAGTGCACGGGTGATATGGACCATTTGGAACAAATCTTCTGTTCTCAGATCACAGAAGTTGTAAAGATAGCTTTATTGTTTTGAAGAAAATTTAAGGAGTTTTCCCACATAACATTAGCATTCAGCAGACAGCTAAAATCGTCTGTCTGATGAGGCTAAAACAAGTTGGAGAGGTAGTTGCACAAAAGAGACAATCCTGCCAGTCAGGTCATCAGTTCACCATACTGAAAGTCAGAAAATTATGTTAAATACAACTATAGAAGTATTCAATTTAAAATATCTTGAATACTCTTTCATACTAAAAATAGATGGCAATACCAATAATATAAGCCTTGCACGAATAAATGTCATCATATCCTCAAAACAAAGGGATTTCTAAATTTTTTTGCAGTATTCTAGAATCTAATAATCAAGCATAGCAATCAATTCAAAAACATTCCAACACCAACATAATAATGGAAGAGGAAAGTCAGATTTTATAGAACGCAAAAATATTTCATTCAAACTGAAAGACTTTGTCATATACAAAACAGAATTATAATTCTTGTAAAGAAAGTCTAAATATTAAGACAAATAGATTTCCAACATCACAGCTCATGTAAGAACATGATTTTTAATTCTTCAGTATTATATATGCTTTAGAAAATGCAGAACTCTGGTTCATGGTTCTATTTCATAAAGCAGTCAAGAGCTTCAACCACAACTTGTCAACATATTTGAGTAAACAACAGCCTTCCAGCTTTAATGACATGTTCTGTAGAGAAGAGACATTCAATTTTAAGACTCATTAGATCTACAGTCTCAGGGTGGCTGTAACCCGTGCCTTAATTACTTCTCCATAACCCAGGAGACACTGCTACTCAGCCAGCAAGCAGATGGTGACCCTGTCACTGATCGATTTGTTTAGAAGTTATTAAGTAACCTTTCATAGAAAGAAAAACTACAATGCCACAAGACCATTTCATACTTGCAAAGCTGTCATTTACATTCACAGATTTAAAACCAAGTTGTACCTGTTTGCAATTTTACACAAACTACAATGCTCCCCATTTTAAGGCTACAATCAGGGCTGTTCTCATATCTTCCCATCCCCAAATGTCACTCTATATGCTTAATATTCCTCAATATATCACAATGATGAAGTAATTCTCATTGCCCACTTAGGTTTCTGTCCTGAGGTTATGAAATATGTTATTCCTCAGTCCTACTTTCTTTTTATAAACTTCAAGAGTTTTAATCACCTCCTAATCAGTACTGATATTAGTTTTAAAACTGACGAAACCATTCTGACATGTGAAGTCACCCTGTTTAACGTCCTCCTCCTCAAACAAGTATGAAATCTACTCCAATAAAATGTGTCTGCCTTATGATTTCACTTGAACACTTAATTTTCCAATGCCCAAAGGGAAGTGAAATTAATGGACACCAAGTGTGCATAAGATACTGTTAAACATCTGAATTAACACAACATACCAATAACAGCACATGATAGGCTTCCAAAGGTCTGTCTAAAAGGACCCCAAAGCTTAGGTTAGCCATCAGTTTTAACACAAGCTTTTGGTTAGAATCGCAGGCCAATTGGCAGGGCTCCATTAGTGCACAAGGCTGGTTGGTCAATATCCTGGGAGGTAGTGCAACATTACTAAGTTAAGTGTAAGATGATGCAACTTATCCCTTAGAGGGCATTTATTCATTTATTATACAATATCGTAGAATGGAGCAAAAGCACAAATTGCTGGCAAAACTCTGCAGGTCTGGCTGCATCTACAGGGAGAAAGTAGAGTTAACATTTGAAGTCTGGTGACTCTTCATTAAAACTGCTAACTGCAAGGAAAAGAAGTAATACTTAGGCTGAAGTCGAGGCTGGGCTTGGGCTGGGGAAGAGGGAGAAGAGGTAAGCATATAGGTGGAAATAGAGCCCAGAGCAAGAGCTGAAAGGGATAGGCAGACAAGAGTCTGTAAACAGAGTCTTAGCTAGTTGAATGGCTGATACCTGGAATTTAATGCTTATTAAATATATAACAATATGTCTGCTCACTACAAACTAGGCTTTTCAAGTCACTTCCCAAACTAGCTGTGTAATTTTTCCCAGCCCCTCACACCACTAGATAATTACATTCTTCTAAACTATGTAGATTTAAGTTGCCCCACTGTTGTTGGCCATACCTTCAGGTCCCCATGTTCTGATCTCTGGAATTGCCATTAAACTTTCATCTCTCTCTACAGCTTTAAGACGTTCCTTAAAAAATTACTCTTTGGCCAAGCTATTAATCATTATCTGCTCATTTGGCCAGATGTGAAACTGCACTTCATAATCAAAACCAAAGGAACTGCAGATGCTATAAATCAGGAACAAAAACTGTAGTTGCTGGAAAAGCTCAGCAGGTCTGGCAGCATCTGTGAAGAAAAAATAGTTAATGTTTCGGTCTGGTGACCCTTCCTCAAAACTGACAGAAGCTGGGAAAACATCAGTTTATTTGCAGAAAACAGGGAGAGGAATGGGGAAGGGAGTAAACAATAGGATAGAGCCTGAAGAGAGAGCAGAGCAAAAACAAGTTGCTGGAAAAGCCCAGCAGGTCTGGCAGCACCTGTGAAGGAAAAGAACAGTTAATGTTTCAGGTCCGGTGACCCTTCCTCAGAGAAGAGCAGTTGGATAGATAAAGGAGTTGATAACGATCTGGCTAGGAGGGCGAATAGTTGTTTACGGGAACTGTTAGTGACTAACAATTGGTAGTGTGTAATAGCAGGCTAGGTGATAACAAGGCCTGGTGTGTGGGGTAGGAGGCTAGGACATGGGAGACTTTAGGCCCTAAAATTATTGAACACAACATTGAGTCCGGAGGGCTGCAGGGTCCCCAAGCAGAATTGAGGTGTTGCTCTTCCAGCTTGCGTTGAGCTTCACTGGAACACTGCAGCAAGCCTGAGACGGAGATGTTGGCCAGGGAACAGGGTGGTGTGTTAAAGTGGCAGGCAACAGGTAGCTCAGGGTCTTTCTTTGCGAGCAGAATGTAGATGTGCTGTGAAGCAGTCACCCAGTCTACACTTCGTTTCCTTAATGTAGAGGAGACAACATCGTGAATAGCGAATGCAGTAGACTAGATTCTGGCAAGTACAGGTGAAGTGTTTGTTCACCTGGAAGGCATGTTTGGGCCCTTAGATACAGGGGAGAGCGGGGAGGTAAATGGGCAGGTGTTGTACCTTCACTGGTTGCAGAGGAAGATGCCACGGGGCTGTGGGAGGTTGTTGGGGTGAAGGAAGAGTGGACCAGGATGTCCTGGAGGGAACGGTTCCTAAGGAAGGCAGACAGGAGAGGGGAGGGGAGGGGAAGGGAGGGGAATGTGTGTCTGGTGGTGGCACCTTGCTGGAGATGGCAGAAATGGCATCGGACGCTAATTGATGTCAGTGGACAAGGAAGGTTGGAACAGAAATCCTGTTGGAGAGAGGAGCAGAACTTCTTCATGGTGGCATGACTATAAGAGATGTGGCAGTGACTTAAATACTAACTAAAAACCAAAAGAACTGCAGATGCTGTAAATCAGAAACAAAAACAGAAGTTGCTGGAAAAGCTCAGCAGGTCTAGCAGCATCTGTGAAGAGAAAATCAGAGTTAACATTTCAGGTCCAGTGAACCTTCCTCAGAACTGACAGTAGCTGGGATTTCTGTTCCAACCTTTCTTCTTGTCCACTGACATTAATTTTACTGTCAGTCCTGGTGCTTGACCAAGTATTTGCTACCCTGCAGCCCTCTGGACTCAATAACAAATTCAGTAATTCTAGGGCCCAACCTTCCCATGTCCTAGCCCCCTACCCCACACACCAGGCCTTGTTATCACATAGCCTGCCATTACACACAACCTATTGTTAGTCACTAACAATCCCCATTTACAACTATTTACCCTCCCAGCCAGATCATTATCAACTCCTTTGTCTATCCAACTGCTCTTCTCTCTTCAGGGTATATCTTACCATTTACTCCCTACCCCTTCCCCCTCCCTATTTTCTGTATATAATCCGACGTTTCCCAGCTATCATCAGTTCTGAGGAAGGGTCACCGGACCTGAAACGTTCACACTGATTTTCTCTTCACAGATGCTGCCAGACCTGCTGAGCTTTTCCAGCAGCTTCTGTTTTTGTTCCTGATTTACAGCATCTGCAGTTCTTTTGGTTTTTATTTAGTATTTAACTCACTGCCACATCTCTTCTAGGCAAGCCCACCTTGAAGGAGTTCTGCTCTGCTCTCCAACAGGATTTCTGTTCTAACCTTTCTTCTTGTCCACCAACATTAATTTCACTGTTAGTCCTGCTGTTTGACCAAGTACTACTCTGAACTAGTCTAATAACCTAACAAAAAACAAATTTGACAGTTACTTAAACATAACAAACATTGCTTTCCTTTAAAACAGCAATGATGGAGAGATCATTGAGTTGTACAGAAAAGGCACCCAGATGTACCACTTCAAACAAACAAAATTACATTTTTGAATTCTTTTTCAGGTATGAATATTAGCATTATGTTCTGTCATAATGACCAAATCTAATGTGTCAAATCAAGAGATCATATTGCCTAAGGCAATTTAAGTTTTTGCTACAGGCCTGTCAATTTGACCAATCTTCAGGTTTTCAAAATGCAGGTGTGCATCAATTCAGCTAAATCACATCTAAGACACCAGCTTGAGACACACTTGGTCTTAACAAATAAAACTTAGAGTAAGATAAATCAGCCAAGGATCCTGGAGTCAGGGGACATAGTGACTCTTATCCAATCACACCATGCTACGGTACCCCAAGGCTTTGGATTATGGCCCAATAAAAGTAAGAAACACTACCAAATACAAGACAACAAGGTGCAGGGCTGGATGAACACAGCAGGCCAAGCAGCAT
>NC_063359.1:31250038-31272215 GCF_021869965.1 Rhincodon typus | reverse complement strand
ATGCTGCTTGGCCTGCTGTGTTCATCCAGCCCTGCACCTTGTTGTCTCGGATTCTCCAGCATCTGCAGTTCCTACTACCACTACCAAATACAAGTTGGGACCAAGTGGGTTTTCCATCTATAATCAAGAGTACCAGGAATGCATCTAGTCCCAAAGAAAATCCATTTACTTCCAAAGTACTTTCAATAAATTCATTTTATGCATAACATATACTGTTTTCTGCAGTTTATTTACTTCGATGTTTACAATGCTCAAAGACAAAAGATTTTTGGACAAAGAAAACTGCATATGTACTTCTGTATAAATATTACCACTTCAACGACTATTTCAAAGCCAATAAACAATGATTGGTGTCAGCAGATATTGTACTATCTTCTGACAAGATCTATAAATCAGCCAACAAGTTTTGGGGAGGGTTCCATTAGGAAAAACCTAGCAGGGAAGAACTATATTATTAAAATTTAGTTCTTGAATATGGAAGTCACTAGTAGAGCCAGCATTTGCTAGCCATTCCTGTATGCCTTTGAAAAGATGACAGCCCCCACTTCAAGAACTACCACAATCCATGAGGTGTTGGGACAGCAGTAATGCTGTTTGGAGAAAGTCGAAGCATTTTGGACAAGGAGACACAGTGATTGAAACTAAAACAATCTTGCATATCAATGGAGAATTGGGCATTCAATCCAGTTTTCTTTTGTAACCCTGTTAAGCTTTTATTACATTCTGTATAATTTTCTAACTCCTTTTTGAAAAGGAGTGGATCTTGGTCATGGTAGATTTCCCATGTCGCTGCTGCCCTTGTTCTTCTAGATGGAAGTGGTCGTGCATTTAAGATGCTGTCAAAACATCTTTGATGCTAACGTTGTAGAGCATCTTATACACGGTACCCACTCTTTTATTCGTTCTTGTGCAATGATGCTATGACTTTGAGGTTACATTGTCCCTGGTTTCTTTTAAGTGAGATTGAATAAGAGGCTCCAAAATAGCCAGTAGAGACCACTTGAGAATACATCTTGGGAAGCCTTGGGTTTCTTTTAAACAGCCTGGATAATTATGGCCAACTCTCTCATCAGGATTTCTGGGCTTTGGCTTCTCAGTAGCATCAGAAGCCACTGGGTGTCAAGAGTTGGAAGGTTTAGTAAACATTTCCCGGTTGCTACTCCCTGAATTTTTGATTTTTTTTTTTCCCCTCCTGGATTGGAGAACTGCACTTGAGAATCTGTGTCTAAATTTGCCTTTTTACCAAGGGGTGTTTATGGGATGTTGCTATACTGGAATAGTTAATTAGTATTAGTTACTGTATCTATTATTCTGTTAAGTTTTCCAAAGAGTAGTTACTCTAAGTTCTTTCTTTTGTTTGTATTTTAGCTATAGGGTTTAAATAAATTAGGTTTTTGCTTAGCTTTGAGTAGTTTGACCAGTCGCACTGCATCTGATACATGACACTCCACAATTTCCTTTAAAATGAGAAAAGGTTAAAGTCTAGGCTACCTTAAAATATTTTGAGGGGGCGCTGGTATCGTCCAGTATGGTCCATAATACTTGGCACATGTATGTCACTGGCTAGGCCAGCATTTGTTAGCAACCTGAAGTGCCCCAAAAGAGAACGGTGGTGAGCTACTTTCTTGAACCCACTGCAGTCCGGGTGCTGAACTTTGACCCATGTGCCATTATGGACGGAATTCCAGGATTCTGACCCAGCCATCTGATGCCCTCATCCTTCTAGAAGGAAGTGCTCCTGAGTTTGGAGGGTGCTGACCAAGTATCTTTGGTGAATTTCTGCACAGCATCTTGTAAATTGTATACATTGCTGCTATTAAGTGTTGGTGGTAGAGAGAGAGGAGATGTTTGTGGATATGATGCCAATCAAACAGACTGCTTTGTCCTGGATGGCGACAAGCTTCTTGTGTTATTGAAGATACACTCATCCAGGCAAGTGGGGCATATTCCATCATACTACTCACTTGTGTCTTGTAGATGGACAGGCTTTGGGGAGTCAGGGGGAGAGTTACTCACTGCAGTATTCCTAGCCTCTGACCTGCTCTCATAGCCAGTGTTTACGTAGTGAGTCCAGTTGAGTTCTGGTCAATGGCGACCCCAAGCATGTTAATAGCAGGGGATTCAGTAATGGTAATGTCATTCAATGTCAAGGGGCAGTGGTTAGATTGTTTCTTATTGGAGAGAGTTACTACCTGGCATTTATTGCCACTGGTCAACCCAAGCTTGGATATTGTCCAGATCTTGTTGCATTTGAACATGGACTGCTTCAATATCGGAGGATCATGAATGGTGCTGAACATCGTGCAATTATTGGCAAACATCCTCACTTCTGACCTTATGATGGAGGAATGTCATTAAGAAGCAGCTGAAGATGGTTGGGCCTAGGAAGCTACCCTGCAGAGATGTCCTGGAGCTTAGGCGACTGATCTCCAACGACCACAACCCTCTTCCTATGCGTCAGATATGACTCCAATCACCCGAGAGTTTGCACCCGACACCCACTGATTGCAGTTTTGCCAGGGCTCCTTAATGCCACATTCGCTTGAATGCAGCCTTAACGTCAAGGGCTGTCACTCACTTCACCTCTGTAATTCAGCTCTTTCATCCATGTTTGAACCAAGGTTATAAAGAGGCCAAAAGCAGAGTGGCCCTGGCAGAACCAAAACTGGGAGTTATTGAACTGTTTACTGCTGAATGGCACTGTTGATGACACCTTCCATCACTTTACGGATGAACAAGAATATACGGAGGGCATTGTAATTGATTGAGTTGGATTTGTCCTACTTTGTGTACAGGACATACGTGGGCAATTTTCCACATTATCAGGTAGACGCCAGTGTAGTAACTGTATTGGAAGAACATGGCTACAGCAATGGCAAGTTCTGGCGCTCAAGTCTTGCTGGAACAACATCAGAGAGGATAACCTCTGCACCGTCCAGTGCCTCCAACAGTTTCTTGATATCTCTGATTCGAATGGACTGAAAACTGGTATGTGAGATGATGGGGAACAGAGGAGAATGAGATAGATAAAGTGGTGTGTTTTCCCTAGGTTCAGGGATTTAAAGACTACGGGACATATTTTTAAAGGTGAGGACAAAAATTTAAGACAAGGAGCAATTTTTGTTTTTAAAAAGTGAGGTTCGTGTATGGAATGAACTCCCAGAGGAAATGGTGGGTGTAGGTACAGTTACAACATTTAAAAGACATTTGGATTAGTACGTTTTTGAGAAATGCTTGAGGGGATATGGACCAAACATAGGCAGGTAGGACTAGTTCAGTTTGGGATTATGGTTGGAATGAAGGGTTTCTTTCCGTGCTATATGACTGAGTCTATCCACTTGGCGCTTCTGGCAGAAGATTGCTGCGACTGCTTCAGCCTCATCTTTTGCACAGATGGGTTGGGTTCTTCCATCATCGTAAGTGGGGATATTTTTGGAGCCTCCTCCAGTGAGCTGTTTAATTATCCACCACCATTCACGGCTGGATGTGGCAGGACCACAGATCTTAGATCTGATCTGTTGTTTGCGGGATTGCTTAGCTCTATCGATCATTTGCGACTGCTATTTGGCATGCAAGTTTTCCTGTTTGATAGCTTCACATCTCATTTTTAGGTGATGCTGCTCTTGGCATGCTCTCTTGTACTTTCCAGTGAACCAGAGTTGATCCCCTGGCTCGATGGTAATAGTTGAGTGGGGGATATGCTGAATCATAAGGATGATAGTGTGGAGGTTAGATAGACCTTAGGATTAGGGTAAAATTTCAGCACAACATCGTGGGCCGAAGGGCCTGTACTGAGTTGTACTGTTCTGTTCTATGTTCTATAAGGTTTGCAGATTGTGCTGGAGTACAATGCTGCTGCTGTTGGTGGAGGGGTGTTTAAGTTGGTGGATGAGATACCAATCAACCAGGTTTGCCTTGTTCTAGATAGTGTCAAGCTTTGAGTGCTGTCGGAGTTCCAGTCATCCAGGCCAATGGATAGTATTCAATCAGACTACTCACTTTCATCTCATAATGAGTAGGCTTTGGACAGTCAGAAATGAGTCATTCCATATAGGATCCCCAGCTTCTGACCTGCTCTTGCAGCTATAGTACTTATATAGCCAGTCAAGTTCAGTTTTTGGCAATTCTAATTTCCAGGATGTTAATGGTCGGTAATGCAGCAACATTAGTGCCATTGATGGTCAACAGCACTTAGTCTATCATAGTTGGTTGCTACCTGGGATTTAAGTGGCAAATAACATTTGCACAACATTTCGACTGAAGTCTGAATGTTGTTTAAGTATCTGCGGAATCATGAATTGCAGGAAATGTTGATGATTGCACAATGAACATCCTCACTTCTGACCTTATAATGGGAGGGCATCGTTAAGCATTTAATGATGCCTGTGTCAACAACACTTTTCTGAAGAACTCCTATACTGATGTCCTAGAAATGAGATTACTGACACTCACTAACCATCTTCCCTCATGGCTTCTACCAGATTCTGACCAATGGAGAGTTTTCCACTGAAATCCCATTTACTCAATATTTTGCTAGGGCTCCTTGTTGCCATATTCAGTAAATACTGCCTTGACATCAAGTCATTCTCAGCTCAGCTCCAGAGTTCAGTTTTTCTGTTCATGCTCGGACCAAGGCTGTAGATCTGGAGTCAAATGAACCTGCAAAGGCCAGTCAAAACTTGAGTAACTCTCACTTCAGGAGCAGCGCATATTTAATCCAGACTGAAATTTCAACACATGCGACGCCTCTGGAAACATTGGTTTGGATGCTAAATTGAGGCTGTATTTAGCCCTTCAGGTAGATGCAAATTATCCCACGGCAGTTTCCAAAGAGGAGCTGGAAGCTCTCCAGGATCCTGGCCTACATTTAGCCCTTGACCAAATCAAACATTCATAGGTCGTTACTATATAGTTACTCACTTTTGGTGGAGTTTCCTACATTACAAAGTGATGACACCTCAAAAATACTTCACTTACTATGAAGTAATTTAGGACATCCCGAGGCAGTGAAAGGCACTACGGCAATGCAAGTCTTTCATATCTAGCTAATGGAGTGGAAGGCTTGCAATGCTAATGGTCAGACCTAGAATCTCTTAGCAGTGTTATGGGATGTATGCAAGGAAACAGTCTAATTCACCTAAAAAAAATCCAAAACACTCAGTCACACCATAACGAAACATTTGCCAATGTACAGCTTCCATAGTAGACAGAAAAATAAAAGTAACACCAGTTTCAGTTTCAACTTTTATCCATAAACTGCTATTGCTTCACTTTTATGTCTCTGCACATTTTCAAAAACCACATACTGTATACTTGTAACAATTATTTCGCCAGCACATCATGGATTAGCTAGGAATTGATATAAACAAATAGCAGAGGGTGGAACAGCATTTTTTTCCCCCGACTTCAGAACGTCAGGCTTGCAGTGATGTAATTTTTAAGTTTTATATACAAGACAGAATCAAAGCAAATCCTCCTACTTAATTCAATGATTCTAATCCGAGCACAGTAAATGTTAATCTGTTTATCTGTTGAAGCATAGTTGGCGTGAAGATTATGTTCAGCTTTACAAGCAGTTTCAAAAACACAATTAATTGGACTTTGCCCAGACATTGATATCACATTTCATCAAGGATCACTCCTGGCTTTTAAGATTTAAAGAGGTCTACAAAAATGAGCAGAGTAGAGGAAAATCTAGCAAAAAACAAAAATACTGAAAAGCTTAAATTGTATTTTGGGCATACAAAAACAGAACCAATTAACTAAGACTAGTTTAAAACCCCTTTCAAACTAACACCATTGAAGGTTTTAATTGTGGTCATGGAAAAATTAATCTGTCAAAATAAATACCAAACTACATAAAGTTACATTAAAGTACATCTTTAATAATTTGCCCATTCCATTCCAGTCCAACATATGGCCTAATTGTATGCAGAAATCTGAGACCACAGATCATCAAAGTTCAAACAAAACCAAAATGCTGGAGAAACTCAGGAGATCTGGCAACGTCTGTGGAGAGACAGTTAATATTGAGTCCAATTACACAGTGTGCACTAAGTTCAGAGGGAGACAGGTTAGAATGTTTGAAGGAAGAAGACAATTAAAAAGATGCCCAAAGTCACATTGAGTTCTCAATAAATAGATCTCAGTAAAGGTAAAAGACCAGAGGGAGGGGTCCAGGAGGAGGCAGCATGTTGGATGTGGGTGAAGGAGTCTGTGGGATGAGGACAGGACTCCTATCCAAAGAAATGAGCACAGGCAAAAGGCAACAGAAGAAGAATTGGATGTTTTGTCATGCCTGATATTCAAGGTGGGGGCGTAAGGGGGATAAAACGAATTCCCTTGAGTACAGATTGATCAGCATGAGAGTCAGAAGGTAGCAACTTACACAACATTTCGCTCTCTTCTAAGCGGTGAATCTTTTGTTTGCCTATTCTTTTTTCTCCTCCGTCCCTCTCTCCTAGAGCAGCATCTCCACGTAGATGATTCACTGCCTCTACCCAATTATCAGCATAAATACCACCCTTTCACAGCAAATTTCAGTTTTGGCAGAACATTACTAGACTCGAAAAATCAACTGTTTCTTTCTCTCCAGATGTGCCAGACTTGCTGAGTTGCTCCAGCACTTCGTTTTTGTTTCTGATTTCCATCATGCATAGTTCTTCATTTTTATTTAAGACTGAAATTCAAATGCGAAGGATTCATTTTCTAGCTCAAATGAGAATGCATCAGCATTTTTTTAGTTTTTGTTGGGTCTATACACAATGCAATTTGTTAAATGTTAATGCCACACTTTTAATTCCACAACATTTAGTTTTAGAAATCTAATTTAATTGAAAATAGATAGACACTGCAATATATTGATTAGATTTAAAAGAAGGAGTTCAACTAACTCATAATGGAAACCAAGTAACAACTAGCAGAAGGCACCTGCTTAAGCTGATTCAAAAAAAGAACAATTCACCAAGTAAATATATATTGAAGCTATTAAAATAGTCTACCTGGATAGAATAACTCTAAACAAATTATCATTCTTCAGTGTTGCAGCATCAGGAAATCCTTCAACAGATCCACTGTTCACATTTGCACATTCCAGTCAGGTGATCTTCAAATTGATAGCTCCAAGTGGACAACTTGAATTTACAAAGCATATTCGTGCAAAGGGCAATCTTTAATCTTAGTACTTGGATTAATATCAAAACGTCATGTAGGCTGTTTGTCCTGCATTCTAAACTGAATAAAGATAACTGCAAAAGTCATTGATAGAGACAAACTTTACGGTTCTTAAAACAAGAGGATAAAAGGGTATACAATAAGATATGGGAAGCAATTTAGACAGACAACCCTTTAGCTCTCAAATTACAAAATCACTTGAGAGATTAAAGCTAAAGAATTCTCCGATGACATGCATTTGAAGTTAATATTTTCATTTTAATTTGAAGTTCTGCTGGCACAGACTGCACACTGGTTCTGGTACTATGGAAATGAAGAGAGAAGTTTAGTGCTATCTTTCATTCAATGCATCATAAGACAAACCTGTAATCATGGAGAAGGCTCAGAAAGTTCAAAGGCTTGAACTTAGCAATGAACTGACAGTGGTTAGTCATTTATTGGCTTACAGTCACCTACAGAATTTCTATGGGCTTTGAATGCAATTTATAATATTGGAGAGAGCTGACACTGCACAATGCTCTCCTCACAGGGTTCTGGAAAGAGAATGCATAGGATGAGCAATGCATCTACTAAAATCAAATCAGATAAGGATCCTTATATAGATATGCAAAGTTTAAACCAGGAAGCAGAAGTTTAATAGTTTAATTCAAATTTAAAATCATGTCAAGAAAAAAAATGAAAAAGCAAAATGAATAGAGATGAGACAGAAAAATTGTCTAACAATTAAACCTGAAGGAGTGTAACTGTAAACATTTAAGTTAGATTTTCAGTACCAGAGATTGCTAGACAATAATTAATATTAAACATACTATTCACAATTCATTTAAATGTGAATAGCCAAGTATTAACATTTTTCCCCTTCCTCTGTTCAGTAGGTATCTAATGGACAAGTACAAATTCATACACTACACATACATTACAATCCCAATACAGTCGAATAGTAAAAAGTCATTGGATCTGATGAACTTGGACAGAAACATCCATATTTTTTACATTTAACTATGCATCTGCCAACATTAAAACTGCATTTGATTTACTCAAGAATGGTGAGTGTTCATAGCTGCACCAGAATTCAAGACAAACGACGGGTCATCGGTTACACCACAGTACTAAGGCTTGTGCAAAGGGGAAGGAGGGACAGGAAAAAAAAGCTTTGACTGAGAGGACCCATATTGTAACCACGTGTAGACAAAGTCTACTTACTTCACACATGCTCATCAAGAACCATTTGCTGAACTGAAAAATGTACTAATGTCATAAAATGAGGGTGTGGCTTTAGTTTACACAATTTGAAAGAAAATACCAACTTCTATAGCAACCTCCACAAATTAATCGACTGTGTAGCACGCTAAATGATCTGAAGTGCTTTTGAAGTTTAGTCACCATCACCATAGCATTACTGAAAGGTCCTGCAATCCTAATGATGTTGGTTAAGGGGTAAAATGTTACTTTGATCTTTGTAGAACATTGTTGTGAAAACCTTTATGCCCACCAGAAGGACGTTATGGCTACTCTATTTCATTTCACCAAAATGACAGGCGCTTCAACAGTACAGCTTTCCTTCAATGTTGCAATTAAGTCAGCCAAAGCTGCATGCTCAAGTATGAGGTGACCACAAGCTTACAACTCAGTAGACAAGAATTCTATATCACTGAATTTAAGCTAATGTTAAATCTGTCTTACTTCATTGTAACTCATCTGTTTTCCTAATGATGTAAATTTTTTTTAAATTATTCATGGGAGTTGCTGGCTGGGCCAGCATTTATTGCCCATTCCTTGTGGCCCTTACAAAGGTGGCAAGCTGCCACCTTGAACTGCTGCAGTCCATATGCCAAAACGTAAAACCACAATGCCATGAGAGGGGGAATTCCACGACTGACCCCACAACAGTGAAAGAATGACAATACATTTGAGTAAGTGGCCAGTCTGCAGGAAAGGCTGGATAGAGAATTAGCTAGCAGGCAGGAAACAGGAAATGGTGATCAGGGTCTTTTTCAGATTGGCAGACTGTAACCAGTGGGGCTCCACTGAGATCAGTGTTGGCACCACAAGTGCTTATAACATATTTTGATAACTTGGGGTAAGGAAGCAAATATAATATGGCTTAACTTGCAAACAACAAAAGTAGATGGAAGACAAGTTAAGAGGGGGATAAAACCAGTTCATACACAGTTATTGATGGGTTAAGTAAGTGGGCAAAGAGTTGCAAATGAAGTATAATGTGGGAAAATGAAGTTGTTAATTTTGGAAAGGAGAACGAAAGAAAAGTTTTTTTTAAGCAGAGAAAAACTGCAGAAAGCTGCAACACAAAAGGGACTTGGGAGTACTTGTGCACAAAACAGAAAGCTAGCGCACACGTGTAAGTAACTAATCAGGACGGTTAATGGAACATTGGCTCTTATTTCAAGGGAGTTGTACAGTAATACTAGCAAGTTTTGCTGCAACTGTACAAGGTGCTGGTGAAACAAACTGCCCACAGTACTCCAGATGCAATTGCCACATTTAAAGAAAGATATAATTTCATTGGAGGCAATTCAGAGAAGGTTCACTCGGATGATCCCCAATATGGAGGGATTTTCTTATGAGTAAAGGTTAAACAGGTTGAGGCTCTACGCATTGGAATTTAGAAGAATGAGTGGTGATCTCATTTAAGACCTATCAAATTACTAAAGGGCTTGACAGGTTGAGGGGATGTTTCTGTGATGGGAGAGTCTAGGACCACAGGACAGTATCAGAATTAAGAGGTGCCAATTTAAGACTGCAGTAAGAAGGAATGTCTCCTCTCAGAGGGTTCTCTCTCTTTGGAACTCCTCGCCACAGGGTGCTGTTGCAGCAAAGTCCTTTATATATTTAAGGCTGAGGTAGAAAGATTTTTAGACAGTAGGGAAATCAAAAGTTACGGGGAAAGGCAGGAAAGTGAACATGAGGAGTGTTGCATCAGCCGTAATCCTACTGAATGGTACAGCAGGCCACACAGCCCGATCATCTTTCTGTTACTTATAGTCTTAAAGTGAGTGGCTTGGAGGGGAACTTGCAGATGGCGGTGCTCCCATGTACCTGCTTCCCTGGTCCTACTGGATGGAAGTGGTCTTAGGTTTTGAAGGTGCTATCTAAGGAACGTCAGTGAATTTCTGAAGTGCATCTCGTAGATAATATACATTGCTGCTACTGAACAGCGGTTGAGCGACCAAACGTTTATGTGGTGCCAATCATGCAGGCTTTGTCTCGGGTGGTGTCAAACTTCTTGAGTGTTCTTGGAGCTGGACTCATCCAGGCAACTGGAGAGTGTTCCATCACACTGCTGACTTGTGCCTTGTAGGCAATGAATGGGCTCTGGGGAGTCAGGAGGTGAGTTATCGCTGCAGTATTCCTAGCTTCTGACTCCCTCTTGAAGCCATTGTATTTATGTATTTTTTTCTTTATTCATTTACAGGATGAGGGCATTGCTTTTAGGCAGAATTTATTGCCCGCCCCTAACTGCTCAGAGAGCAGTTGAGCGTCAACCAAATTGCTGTGGGACTGGAGCCACATGTCGGCCAGACCAGGTAAAGATGGCAGTTTCCTTCCCTGAAGAACATTAGTGAACCAGATGGGTTTTTCTGACAATCGGCAATGAATTCATGGTTATTATTAGATTCTGAATTCCACATATTTATTGAATTCAAATTCCACCATTTGCAATGGCAGGATTTGAACCCAGAATGTTATCTTGGTCTCTGGATTAGCAGTCCAACGATAATACCACTAGGCCATTGCTTCCCCTTAAATGGCTAGACCAGTTCAGTTTCTGGTCAATGGCAATCCCAAGGCTATTGACAGTAGAGGATTCAATGATAATACTACTGAACGTCAAGAGGCAATGGTTAGCTTCTCTTAATGTACGTTAACTTGCCACTTTGCAGTCCAAGCTTGGATATTGCCCAATTTTTGTTGCATTTGGACATAAACGACATCAGTGTGAGGGGTCGCGAATGGTGAACGTTGTGCAATCCCCAGCAAATATCCCCACTTCTGACTTTATGATAGAGGTAAAGTCATTGAAGCAGCAATCGAAGATGGGAGAGCCTAAGACAGTACCCCGAGGAACGCCAGAGATGTCCTGGAGCTGAGAATGACTGACCTCCCGACATTTTCAAAAGCAATCAGCTTTAGTCTAAATAATGACTAGTTGGTAGCATCCTCAAATTAAAGAGCTATTTGCTCAGGCTTGTTCTATTCTGTCATGAGACTTTACATGACTGGGCATAAGGGGCAAGATGTCCCATTAAGTAGTGGGATCTGGAGTGCAGAAGTTGTCCCTTTTCTATTCTCCTCTGCTGCCACTCTGCCCAACTTGGGCATGATGTAGCTTGATGGACAAGTTGTCGCCATTTTGAACAATTGGCAGCAAGGTACGTCCAGTTATTAGCGTCACTACTGCTGTGCTTCAATGAGACTGGATGACCCTAAAAGCATCTCCCCGACCAGGTCCTGTTTTCTCTAATCTTAAATGATCGAGGTTCCTATCTGTGATGTTATACAGAAACAAAGATAGTCAAGTGGAATCAGATTTTCTTTAAATCTGGATTCCAAACAGAGGGAGTTTTCATTCACAGGATATGCAAATATCATTCTGCATTGAAGTGTATCAATAAATCAATCATTCGTCATAAACAACTTCACTCGTCCTAAACTCAATTTACTTTAGGACTGAAGGGATTCTTGTCACACAATGGTAATGGCTCTACCTCTGAATCTAAAAAGACCACGTTCTGGTCCTGCTGCCACTGATACGTCAAACATTTCCAAGCAGGCTGACTGAAAATATTACTTTGCGACTGACAACAGATGCTACCCAACATTATACCTTCAAAGGTAAACAGCAGAATGGAAGGACAACCCTAAAATAACAAAAGAACTAGACAAGGACAACCCTAAAATAACAAAAGAACAAGTCAAAAATAGTCACAGCTCCACCTACATAGGGGGCCTGATAATAACCATTTTTTCAATGTTGTCTAAATTGAACAGTAGCAAATCGAACAAAATAATTAGCAGGGGTAAAAAAATGTTCTGAAACAATGACTGAATACCATTTAAGACATTCAAAAACAAAGTAGTCATAGCAGAACATTCCTTTAGTCATTTTCATATGGGAACCATCTACTCCGATTTAGCAAAGACAAAGAGAAAGAACAAACTGAGTCACAGCAAAAGGCTTGGCAACCCAAGTGTTTGGGCTACAGCGCACATTCTGGCTTTAAGACTTGATTATTACCTTACACACACACTTCCATTTGACTCTGGTAATTACAGAGCTTAACTTTCTGCTATTCCAGTCACAAATTCTACCCGTGATCAGTAATGGATCCACTTTGTCATTCATATAAATAATTTGGATGAGATTATAGGAGGCATAGTTAGTAAGTTTGCAGATGACACTAAAATTGGTGGTATAATGGACAGTGAAGAACGTTATCTAAGATTACAAAAATACCTTGATCAATTGGGTCAGTGGACTGAGGAGTTTAATTTGGATAAAACGTGAGGTATTGCATTTTGGTAAAACAAGGGCAAGACTTAAATAGTTAATGGTAGTGCCCTGGGTAGTTTTGTAAAATCATAGAATCCCTACAGTGTGGAAACAGGCCCTTCAGCCCAACAAATCCACACCGACCCTCAGGGCATCGCACCCAGACCCATCGCCCTTTAACCCCTCCTAATCTAGGCACCCCTTGAACACTACGGGCAATTTAGCATAGCCAATCCACCTAACCTGCACATCTTTGGACTGTGGGAGGAAACCGGAGCACCCGGAGGAAACCCACACAGACAAGGAGAATGTGCAAACTCAACACTGAGTCGCCCAAGGGCGCTGTGAGGCAGCAGTGCTAACCACTGAGCCACCATGCTGCCCCAACAGTTGGCAATGGTGGGATCAGACAGAGATCAGAGAGATCTTGAGGTTCAGGTACGTTATTCTTTGAAATTTGCAACATAGGTAGATAGGGTGGTTAAGGCAGCATCTAGCATGCTTGCCTTCATTGCTCAGACCTTTTTCAGTGTAGAAGTTGGGACATCATGTTGAGGTTGTACAGGATATTGGTGAGGTCTCTTCTAGAGTACTGTGTACAGTTCTGGTCATCTTGTTATAGGAAGGATATTATTAAGTGGAAAGGGTTCAGAAGAGATTCCATTCCCAGCAACATCCTGGTGTATAGAAAATAGGCTGGGCCCTCTTTCCCCTGGAGCGTAGGAGGTTGAGGGTGACTTTACAGAGGTTTATAAAATCATGAGGAGCATAGATTAGATGAATAGCAAGGGTCTTTTCTCTATGGTGGGGAAGTTCAAAACTAGGGGGCATATTTTTAGGGTGAGGGGAGAGAGTTTTTAAAAAAAAGGGACCTGAAGGTCAACTCTTTTTTGAAAAACAGAGTGGTTCACGTATGGAATGAACTGCTAGAAGATGTGGATGCAGGTACAACATTTAAAATACATTTTGGATAAATACATGAGCAGGCAAGGTTTGCAAGGATATGGGCCAAACGCAGGCAGATGGGACTAGTTTAGTTTGGGAACAAGGTCGGCATGGACTAGTTGGACCGAAGGGTCTGTTTCCAAGCTGTATGACCGACTCCAGATGTCACACTTCTTCCAAAATGGCAGGAAATGGAGAGAGATAGACAAACAGCAAGGGGAAGAAAAAAAGAACTTTCCCCTTGTAAGCTTCTTTTGCTCATTCCCATCACAGATGAGTGTCAGCAGTCTGTCCTCAAGTTGTTACGATGAGGACTTTCCCCTTGTTGTGCAACTTCTTTGGCACTTTGCTCCAAAAAGCTTATTAAAGAGTTTTCTGCTGGGCCTTGTCACTGCTACTGACTCACAATACTTGAAGTGGCTCGTAGCCAATAGCAACTCCAAAATAAATTTGCAGCATTCACTAAAGTCAGGTGCTAAGCAAAATCCTTTTTAAACCTTAACAGCAGCAAAGGTTTGCAGTAAATTGAGCATGCAAAACCACATCCTTCAAGTGCATGGCAAAACGCACCAGATGATACTTTTTGCCCCCCACCCCTTTTTACAAGAACTAAGTGTAACTGGACAATTTATCTAGATTGCTTTGCAGAACAAAATTCACTTAAAGCACCACCCAATTTAACTAGTTTAATGTCCCCAGGCTATTTAAGCTCTATACATAGATCACTACAACATGGACACAGTACTCCAAGCAATAAGAAATATAGCTCAAATAACATTACTGACATTTTCATGTTATCAAAAATTTCTAAAAAAAAACACACAAGTATCGCAAATAAACAGTTTTCACTTTGCTAGGCAGATGGAACACCAAAAGAAACAATGCATGCCATAGCAGATAGGACACACTGGTTCAAATACACTTCAAATCACAAAAGGTACTTTCCAAATACATATTAACAATTGAAAATCACAGGAAGGTCAATAGAAGTATAGATTACCTACAAAACCAATAACGCCCCAAATCTTCCACCTGAGTCAGATTCCTTATTTCCAACCCAGATCAGATATAAAGGCTTGATGCCCAATGCAAGTTCAATCTCAACAGACACCGTGCAACAAGCCAAACAGGGAGCATTGGAGAGAATTTTCATGGAGGTTATGTGGCTTTTAGAGTAATAACTGCTGTATTCCAGTATGTAAATATAATTGACAGGTGCCAAAGGCCTTTGACAGCTAACGAACGATGGGTAGTTGGGGTGGGGGGACGGAGAGAAGGTGGTAGGTGCGTGAGGGGGCAAGGTGAGAGCTGCTGCTGAGGGTGGCAGGTAGACATAGGGGTAGGATAGGGTGGCAGATGCCGAAGGCAAAAGATTAAAAAAAAGGTAGGGTAACCAGATGGTAAGGGAATACAATTAACAGGCACATATTGTTGGAGCTGCACTTATCCAAGCAAGTGATGAGTATTCCATCAAACTCTGAACTTGCGTCAGACAGACAGTGGCCAGGCTTTAGGGAGTGATTGAACAGCCACTGAAAGTCAAGGGGTGGTGGCCAGATTGTCTCTTACCAGAGATGATTCTTGCCCAACATGAATGTTACTTGCCACTTTTCAGCCCAAGTCTGGACACTGTCCAAGTCTTGCCGCATTTGGACATCGATTACTTTAGTGTGAGGAATTGCAAATGGTGCTGAACATTATGCAATCACCAGTGAACATCACCACTTATGACCTTAGGATGGAGGGAAGGAAATTGATGAAGGAACTGAAGATAGTTGGGCCTAGGACTGTATCCCGAGGAGCTTCTGCAGAGGTGTTCTGAAACCTAGATGACTAACCTCTTAAAAACCACAAGTCTTACGTGCCACGTATGTCTCCAACTAGAGAGGTTCCCGATTCCCAGAGACTCCAAATTTTGCTAGGACTTCTTGATACCACACTCAAATGTAGCCTCAGTAGCAAGGGCTGTCACACTCACTTCTTGGACAAGGACTCAAAATCATTTCCCTGCTTTTGCAGTGTTTCTCTACTTAAATAATATTCAGCTGTCCTATTTTTCTGGCTTTCCCCACATTATATTCCATCTGCCAAGTTTTGCCTATCACTTAACCACTCTATTTCCCTCTGCAGACTGTCATCCTCACCCCTTGCCTTCCCACCTATTTTTTTGAATCATCCACAAACTTGGCTGTAGTAAATTTGCTTTCCTCATCCAAGTCATTAATGTAGATTGTAAATAACTGTGGTCTTAGCATTGATCCTTGTGGCACACGACCTGTTACAGGCGGCCATCCAGAAAATGCTCTCCCTTATTCCATCTCAGTCTTCTATTAATTAGCTCATCCTCTATCCATGCTAATATTGAACCTCCAATACCTTGAGCTCTTATCTTAAAAAGTGACCTAATGTCTGGGACCTTGTGGAATATTTTGTGAAAATCTAATTATACTACATTCATTGCTTCCCTTTTCTCTAGCCTGTTTGTTATTTCCCTCAAAAGAATTCTAGTATATTTGACAGGCATGATTTTCCTTTCATGAAGCCATGCTGACTCTGTATATTTGTAACAGCAGAGCATTTAGATTCTTTATAATAGACTCTAAATTTATCCCCCAATAACAGATGTTAAGCTAACCAGCCTGTAGTTACCTTTTTGTTGTTGGCTTCCCTCTATTTCAAAGATATCAGTTATTTTTCCAAATATCTGGGCCTTTTCCATAATCTAAGGATTCCTGGAAGATCACTAAAAAGTGCATCCACTATCTCTGTAGCTATTTCCTTGATTATTCTAGGATGTATCTCATCACATCCAACAGACATATTAGTCTTTAGCCCATTAGTTTCCCTAGCAGTTTTCCCTCCAGTGATAGTTATTGCATTCACTTCCTCACCTTCTTTTTGTTTCTTGACTATTTAGCATTCCAAAATTACTGGGTATTCAACTGTGAAAACCGATGCAAAGTATTTTTTCAACTTCACTGCCATTTCCTGGCTCCCCATTATTTCTTCTGCAGCCTTGTTCTCCTTTGGTTTCTCTCTTCCTTTTTTTTGATACTACTTGCAAGTTTACCCGCAGTTTATTTTTGCTCATTTTTTTCCAGATACTTTTGTTGGTTTTTAAAAAACTTTTCCAATCCTCTGGTTTATCACTAATCTTCAGAAGAAATAATTAAAGAAATAACAAGGCAATCTGATGCTGTGCTTAACATCCCTGGTTAACCACGGTTTGGCTTATCCACTTCCTGGAATCCTCCTTCCTCACTGGAATAGGTCTTTGCTGCAAGCCATGAATTATTTTCTTAAAGTCCACCATTGCTCCTCAACCATTCGTGCTGCTAAACTCCTTTCCCAGTCCACTCTAGCCAGCTTTGCCCTCATTCCATTGTAATTACCCATTTCAACCTTAGCACAGTTGTTTCTGCGCAGGTTTCTCCCTCTCCGATAGAATGCTAAATTCTACCACGATATTATCTCTATTTCAGAGAAGATCTTTTACTCTGATGTCATTTACTAAACCTGCTGTATTACTTGTTACTAGATCCAAACTAGACTGATCCCTGATGGATCTGCAACACACCGTTCTAGGAAACTGTCCCGAGTACATCACAAATTCAGGGCAATGGTGCCAATACCCCACAAATTCCACCTACACCAACCTTTGACTTTAGTTACCCAGTTTACTCATGGCTCAATCTGTCTAGTTTATAGCTGGAAATGTAAAGTGATAGGTTGTCAATTACCTCTTCCTAATATCATGTGTAGGTACATCCATGAACTGAAACAGTTCGAGAAGGCAGCTCACCCAGACCTTCAAGGGATGGGGAACATATGCTGGCCTAGCCAGTAATGCCCATATTCTGTGAAATAGTTTTTAAAAAAAGACAGAATGATCACATGACAGCACAAGTTATGTTACAGAAAACCAGTGCAAATAGACCACGCTTCTCTGCTCAACTCATGGGTTTCCAGGTATGAGGTGGGCAAAAGCATTTGGAGGGAACATATCAAGACATGCTGAATCCAAGTTACTATCAGAATTAAAGCAAACGTAAAGAAACTTAAAACCATCTTTTCCAAAATGCCCACTCCACAAACAGTGCGACTGGAAAGGAAATTCCAGTATTTAGACCCAACATCAATGCAGGAACTGTGATATAGTTCCACGACAGGACGGTATGTGGCTTGAAAAGAGGCTTGCAGGTAGTAACACGTTATTTGTGTTACCCTTGTCCTCTGGGTGGTAGAGGTCATAAACTGAGGAGATGCTGACAGAGAAGCCCTGATGGAGTACTGCTGCACATCCTGTATGCAGTTCATATTATTACAGCCGTACATCAGAGGTGGGGAGTATAAATCCGAGGGGGAAGAAGGGGTGAAAATCAAGCAGACTGCTTTATTCTGGATGATGTCAAGCTTCTCAAATGTTGCTGAAGCTACACTCATCCAGGCAAGAACATTCCACCACACGCGTGACTTGCGCCTTGTCGGTGACAGAACTTTTGGGAAATGAATGGGCAGATTACTCTCTGCACAATTTCTAGCCCCTAACCGGTTTTATTTATTTATTTATTTATAATGTATGATGTCTGGTGCAGTTTAGTTTTAGTCTAAGTTGCTAATATTGGGAGATTCGGTGATGGTAATGTCACTGAATGTTAGAAAATCTCTCAAACTTTTCCTGTCATGCAATAGGTGGTTACCTGGATTTTGTGCGACATAAATATTCCTCACAACTTACCAGCCCAAGCCTGAATGTTATTCTAGCATTGCTGCATACAGACATTTGCAACTCCTCAATAATACTGAACACTGGGCAATCATCTGGAACACCCTCAATTTAACTTCACGATGGAGCGATCATTGATGAAAGAGATGAAGATGATCTGTGATACGACTAACAATGTCCTAGCTGGAACCGAGATAACCATCCAGCAACCATAACAATCTTGCTGTCCTAGGTATGACTCTTTCCAGTGATTCCCATCAAATTTGGTTTTGCTAGAGCTCCAAGGTCAAATGCTGCCTCCACGTCAACAGCAACCACAAGAATTTACAGGCTTTAGAAATCCTGGCAGTATATAAATCAACACTTCTGTTTTACAGTTGTCTTTCAAACTTATAAAAAAAGAAAAATTAGTTGTGCTCCACACCGCTAGCCTCAACAAATCTCCCAAGGTTCCTGATTTAGAGAAAAATATCCTCACTGCACATAACCACCAACTTTCAATTTGCAGAAGTATTTTACTGATTTTTACTGAAGTTTGCTTCTGAATTTACAGTCAGTCACAGGACAATCCTGATTTCCAACAGAGCAAGTCAATGATGCATTAGAATCTATTTTTGACCAATACATATCCACACATTTAGTTCAGACTCTGACAGGGAAAGCACGTCCACCAATACTCCCAGTTATAACTCCAAGGAAGTAATCAAAACCACAAAACACTGGCAAGATCATAACTGAATGTGGAATAGAGGTGAGTATTAGTCATTGCATTTTTGCATATGGAGACACTAAAAAGGGCTCAAAGTTAAAAATTGATCTCTGTGATCCTGAGCAAGGAATAGAGAAAAATTGAAAAACACTTCTTTCTGATCATTATTGTACAAATTCCACATGCAAATGCTAGCTACAGAATGACTGGATTTGAGCTAGGACAACCACCAGGTCAGCAGTTTACTGACAATTTTCTAAATTCTCATGTCGTGAATGCTTAGCTCAGTTGGCCTTGCAGAATGACACCAAAAGCATAGGTTCAATTCCCACTCCAGCTGAGGTTACCATGAAGGACTTGCGTTCTCAACCTCACCTGAGGTATGGTAACTGAAATAACTCCACAAAAGCTGGTATCCCATCACCAAGTCACCCTTTATTTACAGGTGCATAGCGTAAGACACTGACCCAGGTAGCTCAGAGCCAGATCCTAAGTGAACAGAACCTTTGACACTCCTGCTTATATCTGTCAGACAGGACTCCATGATTGGGGCTGTTAACCTGGCCCAATCAGAGAACTCATTCTATAGAGGTCTACCTGGTTGACCTCACTCCAATTGCTACATCCTTCCCCCTCCAAGTCCTGGAGTCTTAAACTCATTCTTTTTCCTGTAGCTTCTCCTAGGTTTTTACCCAGGTCCAGTTCTTCCAACTCTGCCTCAGATACTGGCGGTGTATACCGGACGGTAGCACACCTCTTGCACCTGTAGCATCTCGGCTGAAATTCACCTTCAGATGGTAGCAGCAGAGGCTGTGACATCTGCCATGACCACCTCATCTTCAGAAGTTCCTTCGATGCTAGGCAGAGGGGGAGGACCCATGGGATCTGACAGCCTTGCCCAATGCTCTGAGGCACCGGGTATGTTTTGCTCCTGCCCATTTTGCAAGATTGCATCTTTCACGTGGTCCACATGCTTGTTTAGGACCAACTACTGACATTACATGTGTCACGAGACCTGGCCTCTTGGTGACCATGCCTCTTACCCACGCAGGGCCATTCTTGTGGTTTTGACACCAAACTTTGTCCCTGAAGTAAACCGCCTCTCGTGCTCAGAGGAGTCTTGTACCCTGCATCAGCAATCCTGATGCCGTTTCGTCATCCTCCCCCAAGTCCAGGGAGATCAGGTTTAACCTGGTGTGCAGTCTTCTCTCCATTAGCAACTCTGCTGGAGCTGTCTCTGTAGTTGCTTGAGGGGTGGTCCTACAAGCAAACAAGAACTGGGGCAGTTTGGTTATCAAGTGAGACTGTAAGCTGTTTCTTTAACCCTGCCTTCAAAGTTTGGACTGCTCTTTCTACCAGACCATTGGATAATGGATGGTATGGAGCTGCCCTTACACGTAAAATGCTATTCGACTTTTAAAACTTTCCCTACCCGCTGGTTTACCACAAGTCTTGGACAAATTATGTTTTTTTTCCCCTTTCAAATTGATGCTATCCTTAATTTTCTTGGTTAACCATAGTTGGTTTATTACCTTCCAAATATTCTTCCTCACTGGGATATACCTTTGTAACGCATGAACTTTCCCAGTCCACTCCAGCTAACTGTGCCCTCATTCCCATGTAGGTACCCTTATTTATTTAAATTTAGCACAGTTGTTCCAGACCCAAACTTCTTAGTCTGAAACTGAATGCTGAATAAGGTTACATCCAGCATTGATACACAGTGGTCACCACCTTTATTGCTCCCCACTCAGTCTCTGCGTGGCTGGGCCTTAAAACCACAGTGCACCTTCACCACATAACCTATATGCATGTTTTCTCCATTGAATTAATTATAAAGCACCAGCAAGCACTTTGTGGCATGAAAATTGAGGCACACATCTAATGCGACCATTGCATTAAGTGTCAGAAATGGAGGTCCGTTTATAAGCTGGGTTGACTTAAATGCCTTGTAAACAGGGCAGTGTATACTTCGTCCTTTTTTTTTGTCAGAAGCATCATGGAAGCCTGTAAAATTCTAATAGGACAGAGTAAACGCAGAAAGGATGCTCCCGATGAACAGGGAGTCCAGAATCAGGAGTCACACTCTAAGGATATGGAATAAGGCATTTAAGCATGACGTGAGAAGTTTCTTCACCCAAAGATGATGAGCTTATGGAATTCCCTGCCATAGAAAATGCTGGAGGTCAAAATATTGAATGTTTTCAACAGGAGTTGGATATACATGGTACTGAGTTAGATGGGGAAGGGGATTAGCCTGGGACTGCACGTGGCTGAGGGAAGAGAATGTTTTCAGAGTTTGCCACATCTTTTCTCCCTTCAACAATACTTTTGTCCATGTAACAGACCTGCCTGGCAAGGAAACCATCTGCCGAGTCACTGACAGGACTAGGTGAAGGTTGACAGAAATGAGTTCCTTCTGTATGCTGTCATGTTGGCTGGTCAAGACCTGTTCCAGAGACGCAAGGAGCTGGATATCACCTAGGTACCAAGCTGCGTGCCACTGGAGGCAACATGACCAAAATCTCTGGACCTGGTGCCTAGACAACTTTGAGAGCCCTGGTGTGATCCGGGTTGAAAATAGTTCAGATTGGGAACGTTACTCACATCCCATCAGACAGCACTCGCAGAAAGGAAAACCTCAGAGGTCGCCATTTAGAAGCATTTTCTGCATGTGTCAACATAAGAGTGCCACTGAGAAAAGAAGTTATATTAAATGGTAAGAGATAGTAGGAACTGCAGATGGAACTGGAGAATCTGAGATAAAAAAGGTGTAGAGCTGGATGATCACAGCAGGCCAAGCAGCATCAGAGGAGCAGGAAGGCTGACGTTTCGGGCCTAGACCCTTCTTCAGAAATGGGGGTGGGGAAGGGGATTCTGAAATAAATAGGGAGAGAGGGGGAGGCAGATAGAAGAGAAGATAGGTGGAGAGGAGACAGACAGGTCAAAGAGGCGGGGATGGAGCCAGTAAAGGTGAGTGTAGGTGGGGAGTTAGGGAGGAGGTAGGACGGACAGGTCAAGGGGGCAGGATGAGGTTAGTAGGTAGGAGATGGGGGTGGGGCTTGAGGTGGGAGGAAGGACAGGTTAGGGAGGCGGGGACAAGCTGGGCTGG
>NC_063359.1:31149345-31249638 GCF_021869965.1 Rhincodon typus | reverse complement strand
CGAACCATTTCAACTCCCCCCTCCCATTCCTCGGACGACATGTCCATCCTGGGCCTCCTGCAGTGCCACAACGATGCCACCCGAAGGTTGCAGGAACAGCACCTCGTATTCCGCTTGGGAACCCTGCAGCCCGATTGGTATCAATGTGGACTTCACAAGCTTCAAAATCTCCCCTCCCCCTACCACATCCCAAAACCAGCCCAGCTTGTCCCCGCCTCCCTAACCTGTCCTTCCTCCCACCTCAAGCCCCACCCCCATCTCCTACCTACTAACCTCATCCTGCCCCCTTGACCTGTCCGTCCTACCTCCTCCCTAACTCCCCACCTACACTCACCTTTACTGGCTCCATCCCCGCCTCTTTGACCTGTCTGTCTCCTCTCCACCCATCTTCTCTTCTATCCATCTGCTATCCGCCTCCCCCTCTCCCTATTTATTTCAGAATCCCCTTCCCCACCCCTATTTCTGAAGAAGGGTCTAGGCCCGAAACATCAGCCTTCCTGCTCCTCTGATGCTGCTTGGCCTGCTGTGTTCATCCAGCTCTACACCTTGTTATATTAAATGGTGAAGCAGGCTCAAAGGGCCAAATGGCCTACACCAGTTCTTATTGTGTTTCTATTTTGCCTCCCATTTGCTCATGCCAAGATACATTAAAATAAAGTTAAATGCTTGAACATTTTTATTCCCCTCCTTTGAAGGTTAACCTTCGTAAGCACATCGAAGTAGACAGAAGAAAATCAAATATTGTTTCAGAAATCTCTGCAGATAGACAATTAAAATTAAGAATCCCTGAAGCAGCATTTTTTGTGATTCACGATATCAGTCTCACAAATTAACTGAACTCATGATTGTTACTGTAGGCAGATTAAAGACAGTCTAAAGGCCGAGAAGCTCAACTTCCCCAAAGTGTATTACGCATAGTTAGTTATAGGTCTAATGAATCTCAACAGAACTGTTCTCATTCATGCTGGGCAGAAATAGACTGCGAGGCACACAGAGGACGGAAACACACCCTTCATTCCATCTTGTCCATGCCGATCAGATACCCTAAATTAATCTTGGCCCATGTCCCTATAAACCCTTCCTGTTCATATACCCATCCAGATGTCTTTTAAATGTTGTAATTGTACCAGCCTCCACTCTCCCCTCTGGTAGCTCATTCCATACATACACCACCCTCTGCACGAAAACGTTGCTTCTTAGATCCTTAATAAATCTTTCCCCTCTCATTTTGGATTCCCCCATCCTGGGGAAAAGACCTCGTCTATTTACCTTATCCATGCCCCTCATGATTTTATAAACTTCTATAAGGTCACCTCTCAGCCTCTGATGCTTCAGGGAAAATAGTCCAGTCTATTCAGCCAGTCCCTACGACTCAAACTCTTCAACCATGGCAATATTCTTCTGAAACCTTTCAGATTTCACAACATCCTTCCTAAAGCAGGGAGACCAGAACTGCATGCAGTCTTCCAATACTGACTACACCAATGTCCTGTACAACTGCAACATGACCTCCCAACTCCTATACTCAACGCACTGACCAGTAAAGGCAAGCATACCAAACACCTTCTTCATTATCCTATCTACCTGCCATTCCAAGGTCTCTTCATTCAGCAACACTCCCCAGAACCTTACCATTAAGTGTACAAGTCCTGCCCTGATTTGCCTGTCCAAAATGCAGCACCTCACATTTATCTAAATTAAACTCCATCTGTTCTCCTCGGCCCATTGGCCCATCTGATCAAGGTCCCATTGTACTCCAAGGTAATCTTCTTCGCTGTCCACCACACCTCCAATTTTGATGTAATCTGCAAACTTACTAACCATACCTCCTACATTCAAATCCAAAATTATTCCTATAGACAACAAAAAGCAGTGGATCCAGCACTGATCCTTGTGGCACACTGCTGGTCACAGGCCTCCAGTCTGAAAAGCAACACTCCAACACCACCCTCGGTCTTCCACCTTCGAGCCAGTTCTTCCTCTATTCTATGTGATCTAACTTTTCCTCATGGTAGACTGGTTAGCACTTTGTCGAACACCTTACTGAAGTCCATATAGATCACGTCCACCGCTCTGCCCTCAATTCTTTTTGTTACTTCTTCAAACAACTCAATCAAGTTCGTCAAATAATTTTCCACGCACAAAGCCATACTGACATCCCTAATCAGTCCTTGCCTTTCAAAATGCATGTAAATCCTGTCCCTCGGGATTCTCTCCAACAACTGCCCACCACCGACGTCAGCCTCACCAGTCTATAGTTCCCTGCCCTTTTCTTACCATCTTTCTTAAATAGTGGCACCACATTAGCCAACCTCCAGGTCTTCAGGCACCTCACCTGTGGCTATTGACGATACAAACATCTCAGCAAGGGGTTCAGCAATCAAGAACAAAAACAGAAGTTGCTGGAAAAGCTCAGCAGGTCAGGCAGCATCTGAAGAAAAAAAAAATCAGAGTTAATGTTTCAGGTCCAGTGACCCTTCCTCAGAACTCTAGATTTTTTTCTTCACTGATGCTGCCAGACCTGCTGAGCTTTTCCAGCAACTTGTTTTTGTTCTTGATTTACAGCATCCACAGTTCTTTTGGTTTTTATTAGGGCTCAGCAATCACTTCCCTAGCTTCCCCACAGAGTTCTAGGATACATCTGAGGGACAGAACTTCTTTAAGAAAAAGAAACAATTGCTACACTGGGCAATCACCAGGTTCCACTCAATCACTTCGTATGTGCTAACAGAGTAAATGAAGCAAATTAAATATGCCTGCAATAAAAAAAACGTTGACGGTGCAGAAGCAGTAAAGGTAATGGTGCAATGGCAATTTTACTAGACTAACAATCAAGAACCCCAGGCAAATGGATAGGTGTTTGAATCCCACCAGGGAAGGTGACGAAACCTCCTTATTGAGATCATGCAACCACTGCCAATTGTCATAAAAACCAATCTAGTTCACTAATGTATTCAGGAAAGGAAATCTATCGTCCGTACCCAGTTTGGTCTACTTGTAATTCTGGGCCCACAGAAATATAGTTGACTCTTAAATATCCTTTGAGCAATTTGGGATGGGCAATAAATGCTAGTCTAGGCAGTGATGCACACACCTCATGAACAAACTTTAAAAAATGGGTAATGGGAAGTGTAGAAAAAAAAAAAAAAAAAAAAAGGCAAATGCTGAAAAGCGGAGGAAAAGTTAAAATAAATTGAAAAGATGGAAGAAGGTTAGAACTGTCAAAAATCTGAACAACGACTAAGTTATGCTATATTTTGGAGTTGAGCAATTCAAAAAAAAATAACACCACATCCAAATTACATGGAACAAAACACTGACACAATTCTTCAGTAATATGTCAGAAAACATGAGATTAGATTAAAACCCTGCAGCTACATCTCAAACATATCAACCCATCAACCAATACTTTAATAATCTTAAGAACAAAGTGCCAGAGAAACTCCACAGGTCTGACAGCTTCTGTAGAGAGAAGCAGTTGATGTTTTAAATTCAGTATGACTCTTCCAATATCTTGAAGTTGGGCAGGAGTAAATAAACTGTCAACAGTAATTTTACCAAGAAATTAGTGATTTTGTTGAAAACTCTTGTATTGCACTTAGAGAGGCATTCTTCATTACTTCTTGCCAATGCAAAAAGTGGCATTAAATATTGGTTAGAAAGGCAATTTTCTGCTGTAATGGGAGTATTTGAATTATAAAGTTGAGAATATTAGGATACAGATGACATTCTGAAACACGTATACAAATTGGGAAGTTCGGAAAGTTCAATAAAGCGGAAATTCTGAGTTGCAGAAGGAAGTGGAAATTCTGACATTGCTAAAAAGGAAACAAATAAGTCATGAACATTTTGACAATTGAGGCATGAGCTTTAGCTGTAAAGTCAGGAACAGAAACAATCCTGGTTTTGTTAACTTGAATTCTTCAGCTGATTGTTAACTGAAGAGGATCAAACACCAAAACAAGGAAGAAAGAATCAGAGCATTAACATTTCCATTAGGTAGTAGTAATGGGACTCGAACCACTGCTGGAAAGAGATGTTATTGAGTCATCTGCAACATTAATTCAACAGCTGTCTTGCACAGATTGTCAGTTTACAACAGACTTTAATGATAATTTTTGATCACCTCTACCTACAGCTAGAAAATATTTGACAGAGAAGAAGATTAGTTGCCAGCCAACCAATCTCGACCATAAAGGAACAGTGACAGATTTATTCAAGTTAACTCTGATTTTGAACATGGACTTTTGGCAATTATTTGCTAAATGCAAGTGATCATTGGTATACGAAATTAAAATCCAAACAAGCTTAGCATGATCCTCAATTACATAAACGACACCATTTTTGAACTGAGGTCAGAATGTCAACTGTCTCCACAAAAATAAACGTACCATTGTAGATCTTTCTGACCAACGCGAATTGTCCAATTGGTTTACAATTAGCATGGATCAGCCAACATGATTAGTCAGACAATCTCCTCAGTGACAGGCACCTTAAACAGTATACTCGTTATGTGACCATTTCACCACATCTCAAAAATTTCATGTGCACCATGAAAACAGGAACTGAAATTAAAGAGTCAGATGTTTTGATAAGGACAAGATGCTAATGTCTGGGTGAATTCTGTGAACACATACAGCACTCAACCAATGGATAATTTAGGTATGAATTGGACGAGTTCATTGAAAAAATCTGTTAGCGCACCTTGTCGGCTCTATCGCACCACTGCAATTATTTGCTAGAATTCAATTTTTCTCCCAGTTTGGGATGTGAAAAAATACAATAAGCCCAGTATCACACTTCTCCAAATTTGCAAACTGTTTCCGTAGCACAACTAAAGCACTAGATGAAGCTAAAAATCAAAGATTGCATTCCCACATTAGTTTAACTCTAAACCTAAAAGAAGAAAAATGTCTGTCAAAAAGATCCAACTACTATTTTAAGAAAGTTTAAATTAATGGTTCTGATTAACCACACACGATTATTACTTGAAGTCTATTACTTCAAAATACGATTTCACCTATACTTGTTTCAAACTATCACGTTAAAAAGTCTACCAAACAACCACTAAGGCTACACTACAATTGTGTGAACATTAACACCAAGTCACAAAAAGTCTTATCCCTGAAAATGTAGTGTGCGCCGATCACATACTCTAAAGAAAGAAAAATATAGGGTGACGTAGCATAAACAGAGCAGCAGAATGTGCGTTGGGTTGCTTCAAAAAGCAGATTTTTATTAGAATAGGTCAAATGACAACCATCTGAGCATTCAAAGTTCTAATCCTACAATGCCAACATTCACACTGCAGCAATTTCATTGTTACAGCAATTGCATATTCAAAGGTTTATGGGAAGTTGATAACATTTCTATATGGAGTACAACATACTTTTCAAAATTATACAGATTTAGTGCATCAGATCCTATTTTCTAAGAGGGCAGCTGGTGTGGCAACAATATATAATCTCCATAGAGAGGGTTCCTGTGGCATAGTGATAGTGTTCCTGGTCCTGAGCCAGAAGGCCCAGGTTCAAGACCCACCTGCTCTCGATGTATGTTATTTTAACCAATCTGTTCGGACATGTTATAATGCCCATGAAGAAACTCAGATTTCATTTCAACAGGAATGCACAGCTATGGAGGGCTGCCAAATTAGTGGGGGACTAAATTTTAATTCAAATGTGTCACTATTAGAATCCTATTATCAATTACAACATCCAATTAACTTGAAAACATTAAGAATACACTAGTTCAACTGCTGAAGAGCTGTGCTGCATTATAGAAAAACATATCTAAATAAAACCAAATATTCATCAAATAATTTTTGCAGAACGAAGGAATGACAACAGATACCTACAATGGACCACAGGGACATTGCAGCATATTTTAAAACACATCAAGCAGAACTACAGTAGCTTGAAAATTTGCAGTCAATGTTCTTGATGCAGCCCTGATGCAACTGCAACTGACTTGGAAACACATCACCATTGACCCACAATCCTGCAATTCCCTTCCCAACAGCACAGAGAGAGTATACTTGCACCTCTCAGACTACAGCAATTAGGAATGGGAAATAAATGTTGGCAAAACCCTTATTCCATGAGAAAATAATAAAAAGCAATTTTTCATCTATTCTAGAATCCTGGCTACCAGATTCTTAAAAAGCAGTACATGTTACGATTAAAAGTCACATGACACCAGGTTATAGTCCAACAGGTTTATTTGAAGACACAAGCTTTTGGAGTCTCGCTCTTTCTTCAGGTGTCAGTGACAGTGAATTATACCTGCCAAGACTATGGCTACGACGGCACGGTGGCTCAGTGGTTAGCACTATTGCCTCACAGCACCAGGGACCGAGGTCTGATTTCGTCCTTGGGCAATTGTCCATTTGCACATTCTCCTCACGTCTTCGTGGGTTTCCTCCGGGTGCTCCAGTTTCCTCCCACAGACCAAGGTTAGGTGGATTGGCCATGCTAAATTGCCCGTAGTGTTCAGGGATGTGTAGATTAAGTGGGATATGAGAGATGGGTCTGGGTGGGATGCTCCGAGGGGCTGTGTGGACTTGGGCTGAAGGGCCTTTTCCACACTGTAGGGATTCTATGATTCTATGATCAGACCTGTGTCAAAAGGAAATAAACCGAGGCAATAACCAGAGCATAATGCCACCTTGTTGGTTGCCATATAAAACTTTAAAGCGCAGAAGGTCCTTCAGACCATTGCTTCTATCCCAGCACTTTAGTACAGCAAACCAAACTAATCCCACTTCCCTACCTTTCCCAATAAGGTGGTATCTACCTCTGCTGCAACATCATGTACAATTTTCCTTTAAAAGATGCAACAGACATTGTCTCAAACACTCAATGACAAACCATTCCACACTTTAATAATACTTCATCTAAGTAAATGCATTCCTCTCCTCACTCTCAAAGAGGATTTTAAATTAGCAACATAGGAAATAGAAGTATAGGCCATTCGGTCCAATGAGCCTCTATGCCACTTTTCCCTACTATCCTCCTATCCCTTGAGGTCATTAGGATCTAGAAATCTATCAATTCCTCTCGGACATGCTCAAGATTTGTGCATTCACAGGCTATGGTAGAGAATTCTAAAGATTCACCACCCTTGAATGAAGACATTCCTCCTCTTCTCAATCCTACCACTTATGCCCTGGATGAATTTTCTAAGTTTCAATGAGATCACTCCTCATTCAAAATTCTGTTTCTTCAATCACTCTTTACAAGATATTATGACCAACTTTGGGATTAGTCTACTGAAATCCCGTCACAGTACCTCTGTGGCAAGTACACCCTCCTTAGATAAAGGAAGCCAAAACCATACACAATACTCCAAGTGATCCAAACTGACAAACTAACATCACAATCTTCCCAACTAGTGGAAGTCCTTTACTGTTTGCCATAAACTTATATTAAAGCTTCTCTACGCAGTCTGCGCTTCCGTGGAAAAGGGTTCAGGATCACAAATCTCCTCTCATAACCTTCCACCCCAAATATCATTGTGGTGAACCTAGGCTGCATTCTTTACATTGCTGTTCTGCAATTGGCTAACCAAAACTGAACAAAATAATTTAGTCTCACATATTTATCATACTACCTGCTTGGAATTTTAATCAATGCATTCCTAGTTCTTGTTTGCCTCAAAATCTGGAGGAGATTACACATGAAAACGCATTTTGTATCCATCTGCCCATCTTTCTAATCTTGTGCCTTCCTGAAGTCTTCCATTATGCTCATCACTGGTTACCAACCTTTCAATCCTCCTTCAGATCAAACAGCATACAATTCCTGAAACCATCTGGTTGTCAGCCAACTTTTTATCCAAGCTGCTGCATTTCCTTTCATACCACATCATTTTTTTAATATCATATTTACAGCCATTTAATGATTATTTTACATCTGCTGCAGATATTTGATTTTCTTTTAAAAGTCTATTTATTTTCAAATCCTGTAGTGAAATTCAGTGGCTCTTTTATCTCCCCTCATTTACCATCCACCTTCATCCCACTATAAAAAACAAAAACAAAATGCCCATTTTTAACTGCTGCCTTTGTAGTTGGATAAATTTTATTTCCACGCATAGATGGGGTGTGCCTTTTATTTAAGGCTGCAATGCACAACTTTACGACAAGTATTCAAATCAATACAGTGCACTAAAATTCAAGCAGACAGAAGACCACAGCTTCTGTCCACTGACAGGAATTCCACACAAAGCACTGAAAACACACCAAAGTAAAATACAGCAAGTATGACTACAAAGAAGGAATCTGAAACATTTTCAGACAGAAAACAATGTGTGTGTACAGCCAGCCACTGTAAAAGAATCAGACTGTCATTTTTAGGAAATCAGAACTCAAGTGTATTATTTAAATCAACTACACTCACCTCTGCAAACAAAAGACATGATGAGAGATTGAAATCGAATTCAAGTTCTATTAGAACCATGTCTTGATGCTGATGAATACTTTTCATAAGTCGTTACATGCAGTGTGATGGAATCCTGACACAATGGAAATGGGTTGGTCACATTATCTTCAACGGACACAGCCACTGCATTTCCCGAATCATTTAACTAGAGTGGTTCTCAGCTTAACTTGAATAATTATGTAAAACTACATACAAAGTCTGAACTGCCTGACCGCAGCTATCTGTTCTGGAACATTACAAACGCACTGCACTGCAGAGACCAATAAAATGATAGAATGGCTCAGCATTCTCACCATTTTTGAAAAATAGTGTGACAGCACTACATAGTCAGACAGAATTATGCAGCATGGAAACAGATCTTTCAGTCCAACTAGTCCATGCGGACGATGTTCCAAAACTAAGCTAATCCCACTTACCTGCCTTTTCTTTTGCCTATATCCCTCCAAACATTTCCCATTTATATACTTATCAAAATGTCTTTTAAACATTGTAACTCTACCTGAATTCACCACTTCCTCTGGCATTTCATTCCAGACAAGAACCACTCTCCATGTAAAAAAAAGTTGCTCCCCAATTTCCTTCTTAAAACTTTCTCCTCTCGCCATAAAGAGATGCCCCCTAGGGAAAAGACCCTTGCTTTTCACCTTATCTATGCTCCTCATGATTTTATAAACCTCTAGAAGGTCACCCCTCAACCCCCTATGCTCCAGTGGAGAAAGTCCCTGCCTATCCAGCTATTTTCTTTTCTAATTCAAACCCTCCATTTCTGGCAAAATCCTGGTAATTTTTTTTATGAGCCCTCTAATTTAATAACATTCTTCCTATAGCACAGCAACCAGAACTCCAGAAGAAGCCTCACCAACATCCTGCAGAGCATGATATTCCTACTCAAAGGTCTGAACAATGAAGGCAAGCATGCTAAGTGACTTCTTAATCACCCTGTCTACCTGTGACGCAAATTTCAGAGAATTATGTACCTGAACCAGTAGGTATCTCTGTTCTACAACACTACCCAGGGTCCTACCAAGTCCTGTCCTTGTTTGTTTTACCAAAATGCAAGACCTGGCATTTATCCAAATTAAACTCCACCTGCCACTCCTCAGCCCATTGACCCAATTGATCAAATTTTCACTGCCCACTACACCAAACTTACTAACTATCCCTCCTATATTCCCATCCAAATTGTTTACACTAAAGACAAAAGTGGACCCAGCACCGATCCCCTTGGAACACCGTTGGTCACAAGCCTCCAGTCCAAAGAAACAACCCTCCAACACCACCCTGTCTCCTACCGGCAAGCCAATTTTGTATCCAATTGGCAACATACCCTTAGGTATCTTTATCCAACAATTCTCCCCAGAGCCATACCATGAGCTGTATGAGTCCAACTTTGCGTATGGAATATGCAATTGTTAAATCTTTCATACACCCACCTGAAACAGAGAATTATGCTACAGATGTGTTTCTTGAAACTGACCTACTTAGCCCGCAAACATTTACTAAAACTTTATTTTCTAAATGGGGAAAGGCTTTGAAAATATGACACACAAACTGAGTCAGGAATCCTAGCTCAGAATTCTAAGGTTAACATGCAGGTTCAATTGGCAGTCAGGAAGGCAAATGCAATGTTGGTATTCATTTCACAAGGGCTGGAATACAAGAGCAGACATGTACTGCTGAGGCTGTATAAGTCTCTAGTCGACCACATTTGGAGTATTGAGCATAGTTTTGGGCCCCAGGAAGAGTATGCTGACGCTGTCGTTCAGAGGAGATTTGCAAGAATGATCCTGAGGATGAAGAATTTGTCATGTGAAAAGTGATTGAGGATCCCAGCCCAGCCTAATTTATTTTTTTCACTCTTTCCACCCTACAAGTACAACATATGAACCAAAAAAAAGTTAGTCATAAAAAGTAACTAGATGCAAAACAGACAACTACGATGGGTCAAATGGCTTCCTTCTGTTCCATATCATTCAACGGATTTTGACTCAACCAGATGAAGAATTCAATGTCACATTTAGCATCATTACTAAATCGAGCTATTTCTATCCAGTAGCACTGTTTGACTCTACCCTTATTTCAGCTTACTGCTCAACTGTACCCCTTTGCTACCTCTAGACTATTCCAACACAATCCGGCCAACCTTCAAAAGTCTATCCTCCATAACCTGATGTCATCTAAAACTCTGCTGTCCATGTCTCAATTACCATCAAGTCCTATTCACAAATTATCCCTGTACTGGGCAGGCAGTGCTTAATATTCTCATTCTTCTTCCAATTTCTGCTGTAGCCCTAACGACTTCCAATCCCCTCCAGATTCATAACCCTCCATGATCAATGTGCTCCTCCAATTCTGGGCACAAGAATCCACAATCTTGAATCCTCCCACCATTGGTAGCTGTTACCTTCAGCTGCCAAAGAAGTCCCTACATAAACTTCATGGTCCATCATTCCTCCTTTAAAGTGCTCCTTAAAATCTAGCTCTGGCCAAGACTTTGGTCATCTGTCTCAACATCTCATGCAGCTCAGTGTCAAATTTTGTTTACAAATGTTGTCAAGCGCCATGGGACTTTTAACTACAAAGATGGTTTATAAATAAATTGTTGTTGACACAGGGATAGTGGTAGGGTCAGTAACCTCACACCAAAATTAGAGGTCACTAAACCCTCTTCCCAGACAGCTGAACGTTACGTCTGCACATGGCAAGACGACAACACTGGACAGCAATGCATCAACATTCACCTTAAAATGAAAAGTTTGGACCCACTTCTCCATACAGTAGATTTACCTAGGCCAAGCAAAGCAAGAGAAGGCACCCATGGGGATTGCAAAGGGTATGAGTTGAAACTATACCCATTCCCTGGGAACTCCCTCCTCCTTACTCTCCGGTGCCTCCTGGCGATAATCAGGAAAGGGGGCGTGTAAAAGAAATAGTGAAGGCAGACTCTAGCTGAAACAAACACAAACCGATTGAGTAAGTGAATGAGCGAGCGGGTCTTGGCGCCTCCTGTTTGAAGTGAGCAGCACGTCGCCGTTAGCGACCACCCGGGCACCTCCCCGCGCAAAATACCCCTTCGGTCGACTCCCTCCTCACAACGTATTAATTTTTTTGACAAAACAACTCGCGGAATGTGGCGCGTTGCACTTTCCATTTCCGAAATAATCTACCGGGGAGGGTTTAAGCAGAAATGAATAAAAAGTGACGGGAACGGTAAACCCGGTCTGCGGCCTGCGCGTGCGGAGAAGCCTCGGACTTTCCAGCGGGGTGGGGGCAGCCAGGCTCTGGTCGGCGACTCCGTGACCTTCAGCCTCTTCTTACCCCTCCCCCCGAAAAACAACCCTTCGGTGTTGGCCCACCTGGTTTCTCCAGCTTCCCGGACATTTCCTGACGCCGGCCCCCGCGGACTTCGTTCTCGCTTTTTCTTGATTTTTTTTTCCCCTCCCCTCCTCTCCTCCTCTCCTCCTCCTCCTCCTCTTGACGTGGAGAAATCCCGCTCACTCGGTCCCCATGGTGCCACCTCCGGCTACAGCCATTTACCCATAGGGCAGCGTGTGTGTCTCTCTGGGTATCTGTATCTCCGAGCTGACTCACTTGACTGATTCCGGCCGCAGGAGGACGGCGCCCACGGCGAAGGACTTTAAAAAAAAGACAACCCACCAACCCCCTCCCCTCCCCCCAGCGACAACAAGAGGAAACCTTCCCTGCCCAACCGCTCAAAACAAAAACCTTCCTCTCCATCCCTCAGCACCACCACCTCTCGGCCGGAGGGCTGCATTACTAGTCGATGTCCCCCCCCCAACCCCAAAAACGTCTCCATTTCTCCAGGCAACCTGTTAGCTCAGTTGACTGTAGTGATTGGTTTTGTGATTATATGATGATGCCAATAGTGTGCGTTCAATTCTCACACCGGCTGAAGGTTACCATAAAGCACTCTTCTTCTCAACCTCTTCCCTTCACCTGAGGTATGCAGACCTTTGGGTTAAACTTGCTATCACTAATGAGAGAGCTACCCTATGATCTGGTAGGATGTGTGGGTTGGGCGGATTGACCCTGCTAGATTGCCTGTAGTGCCAAGGGACGTGCAGGCTAAGTGGATCAGCCACGGGACCCTTCTGAGAAAGGGTCACTGGACCCGAAACGTTAACTCTGTTTTTTCCTTCACAAATGCTGCCAGACCTGCTGAGCTTTTCCAGCAACTTTATTTTTGTGATTGGAAATACAGGGTTAGGGTGGGTGTGTCTGGGTGAGATATTCTTTGAAGAGTCAGTGTGGATTTGATGGGGTAATAGCCTGCTTCCACATTGTAGGGATTCTATGATTATGGTGACTTTACATTGTTTTCCATCCCTGAGGAAGCAATGGCAGTCATCCATTCCTTTTCCAATCCTGCCATATTTAAATCTCTTGCCATGGCACCATTTTCACAGATTCACAGAATTATTACAGTGGAGAAGGAGGCTGTTTGGCTCATCATGCCTGCACCTGACTTTTATCTAGTTTTAAGCCTGGAAGTCCCACCTCCATCACTCATATCATCACAGGTGCCCCCTTCCCCATGCACAAATGATGTGCAAATGCAGCAATATTACCAGACTCAAAACATTACCACTGTTTCTCTTTCCACAGACACTGTCAGATTTACTAAGTTTCTCCAGCATTCTCTGTTTGTTTGTACTTTTTATTGGGATTATGGGATATAGGTTTGCTGGCTAGGCAGCTATTTAGATAGATTTCACATGACGCATTTCACTCAATACAGGCCATTAGTGAACCAGATAGGTTTTAATGACAACTGACAATGGATACATGGCTGCCATTAGGCTAGTTTTATGTTTATTGGGTTCAAATTTCATTATGTTCCATGGTGGGAACCCATGTACCCAGAACATCTGCCTGGAGTTCTAGACTAATTGTTCAGTAACATTCCCACTATGCTACTGCCTCCCCCTAAATCTACAACAACAACTTGCACCTCATGAGCAAAGATCCTGCACCTGCTGAAAGTCTGAACTAAAAACAGAAGTTGTCAGCAGTTGTGGAGAGAGAGATAGAGGCAAAGAGAAAAGCTTGTGTTTTTTTAGTTTCTCTTACTTCTTGGGTCTTCCACAATGCTGTTTGATCACCCTTCCCCTTCACCTTCTGTTGATCACTCATTCCTCTTTCAATAGTGCTATGTTTAAATCTCTCATCGCAACATCCATTTATCAAGTCTTCAGCCTTCTCTGTGTACTTTTTTCTGGCAGTCCCATCTCCATTACTTGTATTGTTGCTTCTGCGCCCCTCTTTCTCCAATAGATGACCAATGGGCAAATTATGTGCAAATATGAGCAATATCATGAAACTCATATGGATGTTAAGGGAAATAGGCTGTCTATTTTAAGAAGTGAACAATACACAGTTCAATTTGCACATTAATAATGGCTTGTGTCCTTTTAGAGTCATAGATTCATACATCACAGAAACAGACCCTTTGGTCCAACCAGTCCATGTCAATCATAATCCTAAAGTAAACCAGTTCCACCTATTTGCATTTGGCTCATATCCTTCCAAACATTGCTTATTCATGTACTTATTTAAATGCCTCTTAAACATTGTAACTGTACATTCATCCACCAGGTCCTCTGGAAGTTCATTCCATGCATGAACCACTGTTTGTGTAAAAAAATTACTCCTCATGTCTTTTTTAAATCTTTCCCCTCTCACCTTAAAAATATGCCGCCTGATCTTGAAATTCCCCCACCCGAGGGAAAAAATATTTGCCATTCACCTTATCCATACCTCTCATGATTGTATAAACCTTGATAAAGTCACCACTCAACCTCCCACGCTCCAATTAAAAAAAACTCCCAGCCTATCCAGCCTCTCCACATAACTCAAAACCTCCATTCCTCGCAATACACCAGTATATCTCTTCTGAACGCTGTCCATCTTAATAATATCCTTTCTATAACAGGGCAACCAGAACTGCACCATCATTTTCTACCAAATTCCAGCCTATAGGACTTTTCACCTAACCAAAAGATTTTTAAACATTTGTTGATGGAATGTTGGCATCACTAGTTAAGCCAGCATTTATTGCCCATCCCTATTCGCCCAAAGGGCAGTCAAGAGTCAACCACACATTGCTATGAGTCTGGAGTCACATGTAGGCCAGGCTTCTCTGAAGGACATGAGTTAAATAGAAAGCGTTTTACAACAATTGACAGTAGTTACATGGTTGGCATTTTATTCCAGACATTTTTTTGAAAAGATATTAAATTCAATTTCATCACCTCACATAATGGGATTTGAACCCATTCCTCTCAATCATTAGCCTGATATTTGGGATTACCAGTTAGTGGCATTAACATTGTGCCACTACCTTCCAATAAGTAGTAAATGCAAGCATGAGTAAACTTCCAAAGCATTTAGGATTCAATCAGCTCATTCAAAAATGTCAAGATAGTCTTAAATCAAATTGATCAAAAATTCCAATGCAAAAATTATTATGTATTGTAATTGATAATTATACATAATAATACAAATGATAATTACAGCCCATTAAACAAAACGTTTTTCTAAAAATCACCAGTACTACAGTTGCACATGTTGACTTCACTTGAATGTTTATTCAAATTCTGTACATGTATTGTACAGGTGAGAGGAGGTGATGGCCTAGTGGCATTATCACTGGACTGTTAATCCAGAGACCCAGAAAATATTCTGGAGACCTGGGTTCAAATCCCATTGTGGTAGATGGTGGAATTTGAATTCAATAAAAATATCTGGAATTAAGAGTCTAATGATGACCATAAATCCATTGTCAATTGTTGGGGTAAAACCCATCTGGTTCACAAATGTCCTTTAGGGAAGGAAACTACCATCCTTACCTGGTCTGGCTTCCATGTGACTCTAGACCCACAGCAATATGGTTGACTTTTAAGTGCCCCCTGGGCAATTAGGGATAGGCAATAAATGCTGCCTAGCCAGCGACACCCTCATCCCATGAACGAATAAAATAAAAGATAATGGTATTTATTCAGTGGCATTGACAGAACCTAGAAGTTCTACTGCTGCCTTCCCTGATGCACTTTGTATGGTACAATCTGCCTATATAGCATGCAAAACAACACTTTTTACTGTATTTCAGTATATGTGACAACAATCAACTAATCAGTCTAAATGCTCAAATACACAAATGCATTAACCTGGCATTCCAATTAAATTTTAATTGAACTGTGAACAAAATGTTGGCAGGAGTGTCAGTCCCAGGCTTGTTTTATAATTAAAATAAAGGCTATAAAGTTCCCACATTGGTCTAGACTAGCGTGAGATGTTTTAGACAGGGTAACCATATTTTCAAATTTCAAAATTTTATGGATACTGGGGATCTGTGATGTTGAAGACATTCAGTGACTAATGACACAAGTTTGAGGGGGGACAATTAAAGATGGGAGGTCATTTGATTCCAACTTTCAGAATACGTCCAGTCAGAGTTGGCAACCCTATTCAGTCAATTGTTTCAAATTTGTCATTACCGATGAAGCTATCAATGTCAAAAAGGTAGCGACAGCTCCCTTGGAGACATCAACTGTGCAGTGGGTGAAGGGATACAGATCCGTTACATGTGATGCAATGCAATATGATGGGTTTTGTAGGGGAAAAGACGAACTTTCACACAAATTTCTTCCCCCAGTCTGGCTCAGTTTATTTTCGACAAAAAGGGAAGAGGTGAAAATCAAGACATTGGAACAATTCTTTGGAAATCACTGGGGGAGACCAGGGCATTTATGAAAAGTATGGAATGTATTTATATTCCTACTTTTAGAGCATGTTTTTAATTGATAAACTATTCCAAAGGGTCAAAGTTCAAAGACTAGATACCATTACATTTTTAAAAGAATTAAAGGGAAGACTAGAAAAATCAGATTTGATTAACACTATGTTTGAGATTTAGACTCCTCAGAGGGTTGAACAAATGGGAATAGTGTGAGCTATTATAAGTTACAGATTTGAAACGCTGTGAATTTTTGTTCAATTTATTCTTGGGAGGTATCACTGACAAAGCCACCATTTATTGTCCATCGATTATTGCCCTTGCCACCTACTTCTGAGTGTCTTACCATGCCAGAGATACTCGCATTGCTGTCAGACTGGAGTCACATGAAGACCAGAGCAGAAAAGAACAACAGATTTCCTCCACTGAAGGACATTAGTGAATCAAGAGATATTACAGTGTGGAGCTGGAGGAGTACAGCAGGCCAGGGCATAGGCAGAATAATTTTACAATTATTCTTAAGTGAGGCTGCCATTTTATTCCAGATTTTTTAATTAAATTTAAATTTCGGCAGCTGCTCTTGTGAGATTGAAACTCCCATCAAGGGAACATTAGTCCAGACCTCTGGATTATTAATCCATTACATTATCACCATTCTACCAAATGATTTAACATAGGAGATTGTGAGATGAGTTTTAGTTTCAATTGGGAAGATCAGGAGCACCTGTCAGCACGTGTGGTGGTGTAGTGATAAGGTCACTAGCCGAGGAGCTCACTCTACCTGCCCTTTATTTATGGGTTCAAATTCCATTGTGGCTGATAGTGAAAGTTGACTAAACAATTAGTCTACCTGTGACTGTGTTGATTGTTGTAAAAAAACACTCCTTCTTAATCCCGTTTATGAAAGCAAATCTGCCATTGTTACACGTAACTCCAGGCCCACAGCAGTGTGGTTGGCTCTCTGGGCAGCTAGGGATGGGCTGGCATAGCCAGTAATGCCCGCATCCCATGAATGAGCTAAAGACTCCTAGGGGATCCCAACTGGAGCATAAATCTAATTGAAGCTCTGATTTATCTTTTAAATGCTGCTTTGTCGCTCAATCTGCTTTTATAACTACTCAGAGGATCTGGGAAGCAGAATTTTAAACTCAAGAAGTCTTTTAATGTTCGTGTCCCAAAGGAGTAACTTAACATCATGTTTATTGGCTGCTCGTGTACCTGGGGACCAGATAAATGAGATGATATCCACACTGATAAAAATGTGGAGTTGGGAAGTATGACTTGAAAAAATCTCTTGGAAGAGTCAATATTACTGAAGTATAATATAGCCTCAGAGATAGCCAGAGATGGAAAGATGGGGAATCAATAATATTAATAGAGTATGCACCTCAAAATACCCAAATGCAGACATCTATTATGAGAGAGTTGGAAGAAAAACTTATTGCTTTCTTTCACGAGTCAATGCAACATAATACTGGCATACTAAAAATGGAGCAAAGACAGAAATGTATTTTTTAAATTTCCTAATGGCATAGAATCAGGCTGGGTGTTGGTTTCTCGATTGGTGCAGGCACAGACAGAATGGGCAGAATGGACCCCCTGTCAAGTAAACTTTTCTACATTTCTAAATATTCTAAATATCGGAGGAGGAGAAAAGTGCAGGGAATTGGGGGATAGGTGGGGAATTGCCAACACAGACATGTGGGACAGTCTTTTCTTGTGCTGTAATGATTCTATGAGTCTATGATACAATGCATTATCATGAAACATCCTCATTGCTCACAATCATCTCAAATGTCGAGAGGACCTAAACTCACATGTACAAATGGATGAGAGACCATAAATAGACTACTGTGTCATTGCTGTTGAAGAGTAGACAGGGATTAACTTTACGCAGTGGCTTCTTCAGCTGCTTGCTGCAGCTTCTCTCAAGACAACACAATGGGGAGGTCATCAAAAGGACACAATAGTCAGATCTTGGCAATTTACTTTGTAAGGTTAAAGCTTTGGTTTTGGAGAAGAGGCAGAGACAATACACTGTCTGGACCATTCCACAGTTTTGCTCTGGCATCTCTTAGGATTGTATTTAGTCCGAACATATTTACTTCACAGTGCATTGTAGAATCCAGGATCCCCAATGCAATGTTTTGGGCTTTTCCCCGACTTACTCATTTCACTTTCACAGTAAATAGAATCCTCAATGAATTGAAATTTATAACCTGTGGCTAATGAAAATGAGCAGAATGCCACAGGCAGGAGAATGTCCCTTTCCATTGTATTACACAGCAGAGAAACCAATGACTGTTTAGCCTTTACTCCCATCCCTCTGAGCCAGAAAAGATGATTCCATCAGGTTTAGCCATCAGTTGATTTTATTTACAATCAAACTGTACAAGCAGTAGATGTGAATAACCAGCATAAATATTTGATTTAGGTTCCACACAGAAATGCAATACAGGACATGGTAATTGCATTTCTGATTAATGTAGCCTCCAACCCCATATAGATCTCTTGCCTTACTCCAAAGGGAAAAACAAGCAGAACTGCTGACAAAATTTCACAATTCTATTCTTTTATATTTCTGTTGATGTGCTTCCATTCTTTTGGGAAAACAGATGAAGGTTCTAGGCATCAGTACAATCTGCAGGTGACATTCAATAATTTTGATTTGATTTTTGATTTCATTTATGATTGTCACATAGAGCCACAGAGATATAAAGCATGGAAACAGACCCTTCAGTCCGACTCATCCATGCCGACCAGATATCCTAACTAAATCTAGTCCTATTTGCCAGCATTTCGCCCGTATTCCTCTAAACCCTTCCTATTCATACACCCATCCAGATGCCTTTTAAGTGTGTTGTAATTGTGCCCACCTCCACCACTTCCTCTCGCAGCTCATACCATACATGTATCACCCTCCGTGTGAAAGAGTTGCCACTTAGGTCCCTTTTAAATCTTTCCCATCTCACCTTAAACCTATGTCCTCTAGTTTTGGACTCTCTCACCCTGGGGAAAATACCTTGTCTATTTACCCTATTACGTGCCCCTAGGTACAGTTGAAAGTTTTGTTTTGTGTGCAGTTCAGGCAGAACATACCATACAAAGTGCATAAGGGTAACAGAAAAGAGCGCGGAATGCAATGTTATGGTTGCAAAGAAAGTGTACAAAGAATCAACATTAAATTTTAAAATTTGATAGGTCCATTCAAAAGTCTAATAATAATGGGGAAGAAGTTGTTCTTGAATCTGTTGGTACAGGCATTTAAGCTGCCTGATGGTTGAGGTTGGAAGAGATTAGAACAGGGTGGGAGGGGTCTTTGATAATGAGTTCTTAAGGTTTTTAATGGAATTGACAGGATAGTTGGAGACATACTTAGTTTGCTGGTGGGAGTCTAGGACGAAAGGACAAAACCACAGGCAAGAGATGTTAAGAAACATTTTACACATCAGAAGTTTGTAGAACTGTGGAGCTTTTTAAATTCACTCATGGGATATGGGCATCACAGGCTGGGCAAGCATTTATTGCCCATCCTCTGTAGTCCTTGATGGTGAGATGCCTTCTTAAACCATTTCAGTCCTTGTGCTGTAGGTAGAACCACAATGCTGTTAGTGAAGGAGTTCCAAGATTCTGACTCAGCAACACTGAAGGAAGAGAGATACATTTCCAAGGCAGGATAGCGAGTGGCTTAGAGAGGAACTTTCAAGTGGTGGTGTTCCCATGTCTTTGCTGCCCTTATCCTTCTAGATAGAAGTGATCAAAGTTGTTTTGGTGAATTTCTGCAGTGCACCTTGTAAGTGGACACACAGCTACTACTGTGCATTAGTGGTGGAGGGAGTAGATGTTTGTGGATGTGATGGCAATCAAGCAGGCTGCTTTTTCAAGGATGGTGTCAAGTTTCTTGAGTGTTGTTGGAAGTGCACTCATGCAGGCAAGTGGAGGGCATTCTATCACACTCCTGACTTGTGCCTTGTAGATGGTGGACAGTCTTTGGGGAGTCAGGAGATGAATTACTCGAGCGGGATTGCTAGCCTCTGACCTAACCTTGCAGCCACTCTATTTAGATGTCAAGTCTAGTTCAGTTTCTGGTCAATGGTAACCCCCAGGATGTTGATTGTGGAGGAATCAGTGATGCTAGATGTCAAAGGGTGATGCTTAGCTTGATCCCACGAAACCAGTAAATGTTGGCTCAATTAAGAAGTTTACATCTGTGGTCAATAGATATTAGTTTGCTGTGGGTAGACATTTTAACGAGCTGATAAGTGACAAGTAACATTCATGCCACACAAGTGTCAGGCAATAACCATCTCCAACAAGAGAAAATCTAACCACTGACCCTTGATATTGCTGAATCCCCGACAATCAACATCGTGACCAGAAAATGAACTGGACTCACCATGTACATATTGTGGCTACAAAAGCAGATCAGAGGATAGAAATTCTGTGGAACTCCCCAGTGCATGTCCGCCATCTAAAATGCACAAGTCAGGAATGTGATGGAATACTTTCTACTTGACGGGATGAAGTTCTAACAAAACTCAATAAGCTTCACACCATCCAGGATAAAGCAGTCTGCTTAATTGGCCATTCACCGCCTTCAACACTCGCTCCCTTCACCCTGACGCACAGTGGTAACAATGTACAGATGGACAGTAGTAACTCATCAAGGGTCTTTTGATACATCATCCGAATGTTGATCACTGCCACCTTAAAGGACAGGGGCAGCAGATCCATGGAAAAACCACCGTTGAGAGTTACAGACCATCCTCACTTGGATCTATCTCTGTTCCTTCACTAACACTGGATCAAAATACTGGAACTCCCTTTTAAAAAACTCTGTGGGTGTTCCTTCACACCAAGGATCATAGGTGTTAGAGGCAATTCGCTGCCAACTTCTCCAGGGCAATTAGGGATGGGCAATAGATGCTGGCATAGTCAGCAACATCCACAACACTTTCAATTAATTTTTAAAAGTTATACGAGCAAAATGAATGGGGAAAATAATTGAGAAGTAGTGCTCCTAGTTCACTACCCACTCTCTACAATTCTACTGAATAGGACTCCATCTACACTGTCAAGTTTGAACAGATATGACAAAAAGAAATGCACGTATCTCCAACTTCAAAGCCTGAAGTTAACCTGAGGCTATTTTCTCTTGCAAGACAATTTGAAAAATCATTAAAGGTGAAACATCAGCTAAGGAATACGAAAACAGGAATAATTCTATAGATGAAGCAAGATGATTTTAATTCAAAAGATGTAATGTAGTAGATGATACCAATGCCCATGTTCTAAGCAGCAGCCCTCATAGGTTTTGATGAAAAATACATTTTTTTAAAATTGGGAATACAAAGTGTGACAGACAAAAAGAGTATCTTTTTAATATTTATGTATTATTAAGAAGTTACAGTCTTCTAGTATTTCAACAAGTTTCACAATGTTTTCCAAGACAGTATCTGAGAAAGCCTGTGTTACTGTGTGGCCAGCCACATACAACATTTAACATTTCGTTCATGGAGAGAAAGTGCTTACTGCTGAAAGGGGTCATTTTCATTTTTCGCAAGGAAAGAAACCTGAGTTGTTTTAGATCATCAGCATCTGCAGTTCTTTGTTTTATTTTACTGAACTGTCAACTGTAGGGGAATCCAAAACTAGAGGGCATAGGTTTAAGGAGAAAGGGCAAAGATTTAAAAGGGAGCCAAGGGCAACTTTTTCAAACAGAGGGTCGTGCATGAATGGAATGAGCTGCCAGAAGAAGTGGAGGAGGCTGGTACAATTACAACATTTAAAAGGCATCTAGATGGGTATATGAATAGGAAATGTTTACAGGGATATGGGCTAAATGCTGGCAAATGGGACTAAATTAATTTAGGATATATGGTCAGCATGGACGAGTTGTACCAAAGGGTCTATTTCTGTGTTGTACAACTCTAAGTTCATTTTACTTTTATAGATAAAAAACCATTTTTTAAAAAAAGTGTCATATTTACAGAACTTTGAATTTTTTTGCTCCAAGTATTTACATTTTGCAGTTCTTACCATTGCCCAATAACTGAAATCTGAATGGAAATTCATGGTTATCTAAAATTTGGATGTGCACACTCAGCAAGGCTCCCGATTGAGAAAATCAGAACCAATATTGACTAAAATGTATTTTCTTTCTGAGTTCTACATTGTTACTTCCATAATGATTCTGCAAGTATTTCCAAACACAAGCTTAAGGAACAAGAGTAGGCCACTCGACCCAATGAGCCTGCCCCACCATTCAATAAGATCATTGCTGATCTGATTTAACCTCAGCTTCATATTCCTGCATATCCCCAATAATCATTCATCCCATTGGTAATCAAGAATCTTTGTACCCCTACCTTAAAAACATTTACAGATTCTGCATCCACAGACTTTTGGGGAAAGGGAATTCCAGAGACTTACAAACCTCTGAGAGAAAAAATATTTCCTCATCTCTGTCTTGAATGGGCACCCCCTTATTTTTAAGCTCTGACCCCTAGTTCTAGGTTCCCTCACAAGAAGAGACATCCACTCAATCAAGACCTCACAGGGTCTTTTATTTTTCAATTAAGTCACCTCTGACCGTTCTACACACTGGCGGATAAACGCCTAACCTGTCTAGCCTTTCCCTATAAGGTGATCTGCTCGTTCCAGGTATTAACCTTGTTATAAGCATTTGAATGTTTCTGTTGTGGTAATGTGCATTATAGGGAATAAATTCTAACTTACAATTCATTTAACTACTAAAAGATATAAAGACATGTTTGGGAAGAAAATCCACGTAGTTTAAGTAGGACAGATTATTGATTTGCTCATGTTTATTGCCATGCAACACTAAGACAAGTTGTGGCTCAGATGGTAGGATTCCAAATGGATGATTTTGTTATTAGAGATCGGAATGGAGGTGCGGTTCTTCTCCAGAGCTAAAAGTGACAGTTACTGAGGTGGGGGGGGATGTCATCCTGGGCGCTCTCATGCATTGTTTAGCTACTGATCACTCAGCCTCTTTGGAAGAAACCTGGCATAAGGCTACAGTTTGTGTCACCAGTAGCTGGCTTGTAACATGTGCCTTTCTCCTCACATATTTTCTTTCGAGACCATTTTGGGCTATACGTTGCTGTACTAGGGCAAGTAATGGTGTCTTCCATTGACTGGCCCTTGGTTCACATTTTCACTTTTATTTTGTATGGCAAGTTGAAGGAGGTGCAACCAGCAACTGTGTGGTAATAGAGCCAGTTAAAACAGTCCTGTTACAATACGCAGACTTGTTGCTTCCATGGTCAAGAAAGACCTCGCTCCTCTTCCCACGTGATTTTCCCAGATTTTGTGCCTGTCATCCAGGGCCTTGTAAGATTCCACTCATTGCTGCAGGCTCATACTATTCATGAGCACGGACAGCTCGTTGCTGACACCAACTGGCCAAAAGGAGAAATGTTCTGCCCTGAAATTAACGTATCTGTTTGCAGTCACAAAAATTCACCGCAAATAGTCTGCACCTCCCTTCAACTGACAAAATTACACAATCTTCCATTGTCATTTTGATCAGTCAAGGAGAACTGGTAAACTGAAGCACTCATAACCTTGTTACTGGTAAATGACAAGACATAGATAGAAATTGTCCACAGACATTAGGTATACACCCTGAAATAACTAACTACCTTGAAGATCTTACAACACTATCAAAACAAGCCATGGATTTCCTACTGGGTAATCCAATGGCGTTTGTTGAGAAATTTTAGCAGGGAAACTCTCCCATCTGAATAAACCTCGACTTAGAAATCTTCATGGAGACTCATAAAAACAATCTACCAGCAAGTGTGTGTGTGTAAATTACGCGCTGGTGCATTTTGCTGATTGATATCTGTGGACAGACAAACACGGGGGTGCTGCACTATAATGCTGAGGAATTGATCCGCTGTCCAAGGAGCAGCGGGAGGGATTATAGACTTTTAGATTATAGAAACAAGAAATAGAAGGAACGACCTTCACCAGCATTTATTTCAATGTTTTAAGTTATTTTCCCAAAATCAAGAGACAGCAAAATTTCCTTCTTTAAATTAATCATATAAATCAAACAATTTTGCTAGTTCACATCCGAGGTATTAAAACGCCACCACTTTCCTGTCAGTTTTTTTTTAATTCACTCACAGGTGGAGAGTATGACTGCTTAGGCCAGCATTTATTGCCTGCCCCTTAATTGCCCAGAGTGTGGAATTAAGGGTGAACCACATTGCTATGGGTCTGGAGTCACACGTTGGCCAGATCAGGTAAAGACAGCAGTTTCCTTCCCTAAAGGGCATGCATGAACTAGATGGGTTTTTACTGAAAATCAACAATGGATTAGTGGTCACCATTAGACTCTTATTTCCAGACTTTTTTTTATTGAATTCAGATTCCATCAACTGCCATAACAGGATTCAAACCCAGTCCCCAGAACATTACCTGCATCTCTGGATTAACAATCCAGCAATTATACCACTAGGCTATCACCTTCCATTATCACTTGCTGATAGGAGGATGTAACTATAACAATGGAAGTTTGCACAGGAACTCCCTTCCTAACAAAACTATATCATGAACTGTAGTGGCTTAAGCCACATAAACACCTTCTCAAATGCTATTAGGAATAGGTGACAAATGCCAGTACACACATCCCATTTTTTAAAAATCAAAACATGTTCCTACTATAAATTTGAAGATGAGACCTTTTACAGAAATATGTACAATTGTAAACCAAGGTCTCAATTTCATCCAGTTTTCCACAGCCCAATTATTATGACAGCTGTATTCTTGTTTTGTTTGAAAGTACATTGGTCTTCATGCCCACCACTCTCCACCCATCCCATTTCTCAGCAATATTACCTGAGATCAGTGAATAATTAATTGTGAAAGTTCTCTCATTTATTATGCCTTTTACATTTTAAAAGATTATTTTAAAAGTCCATATGGCTTATTGGTAACAATCGTCAACAAAATCATATTGCAGTGACCCAATGGGAAAACATACAATATGGTCCAGATGTCTGCTGTAGCCCATAGGATACTTCCCAGGTTTAATACCCAGTCTCTAGAGTTAACCAATTTCAGTTCATGTTTCTTTAAGGACTTTATAGTTGACCTTTGGATTTTTGATCTCGTGGGCAGGGAATTTGCCAGGGTTTCAAATAATCCTGACTGCTACTCACTGACTTCGTCTCACTGCTACTTTGCTGGAAAATGCATATGTGCAGACCTTTGAATTTTGTTTTGGATTTAAAATGGGTGGTCACAAATGGGTTATTTGTAACTCACCCAAACAGACAGGAGAGAAATGAATAGGGATAAATGCTCCTGTATTTCCCAGTTTACGTCCTACCCATTTTCTTCTTGTATAGTCTCAATGTTCAACAGTATTCATGATTCCTCAGATATTGAAACCATGCTCAAGTGCAGCAGGATTTGGACAATATCTGGGCTTGGGCTGACAAGTGGTAAGTAATAATCACATGACACAGGTAATAATCACATGACACAGGTGCTAAGCAATGACCATCTCCAAGAATAGAAACAATCCTTGAAATTCAATGCGTTACCATCACAGAATCCCCCACTACCAACAACGTGTGGGTTATCATTCACCAGGAACTGAACTGGACAACTCATAAATACCATGGCTACAACAGCAGGTCAGAGGTGAGGAATCTTGCGGCAAGCAACTCATATCCTAACACCTGCCCAACATTTACAAGGCACAAGTCAGAAGTGTCATAGAATATTCCCCACTTGCCTGAATGGTTTCAGCTCCAGCAACAGTCAAGAAACTTGACACCATCCAAGACAAAATAGCCTACTTGATTGGCACTACACCTGCAAATATCTGCTCCCTTCACCACCGACACTCAATAGCAGCAATAGCCTTTACAAAATCCCCTGAGACTCCTTAGACAGCACTTTCCAAACTGTCAATCACTTCCATCTGGAAAGTCAAAAGCAGCAGAACACCAGCATCTGCAATTTCCCATCCAAGCCACTCACCATCCTGATGTAGAAATATATTGCCATTCCTTCAATGTTGCTGGGTCAAAATCCTGAAATTCCCACCCTAATGGCATTGTGAGTCAACCTCCTGAACATGGATTGCAGGTTCAAGAAGGCAGTTCACCACCATCTTCTCAAGGGCAATTAGGGACAGGTAATAATTGCGGGCTCAGCCAATGGTGCCCATAACCTATTAAAGAATAAAAACTCAACTGAGATTTGAGAATAAAGTAATTCAGACATTTAAGAGGTACTTTCCTGAACATATGCTTCTAGTAGGTAGCATTGCTACTGGGAGCGGAGAGTGAAAATTTGTATGCCGACACATGCCATTTTTTAGATATTTTGAAGGGATGGGTGGTAAACCATGCTCTGTGCCCTCTGGAATTTATGATACATTTTCCCACCAGGTGAGTCTCTGAACCAGAAAATTGTCAGCACAACATCCCATTGGGATTGGTTTGGTTCAGAAAATTGTAATGTTAGAATTGAGCAAACTTGATAAACAATGTGAGGATGGTGGCGTTTGGAACAGGTGATGAGCTTTTACCAAAATAAATGTTCAAATTTTCATCATGGTAAGCAATATTGAATCTATCTGCAAATTACCTGCTTCTTGGAATGTACAGTGGAGCATGGAAAACTTGATCACAGGTATTCATACCCTGTAGCTCAGGTCCATCACTCAGGCTGTCAGACAGGTCACCTACAGCTAGTCATTCTGGTCCTTCCACGTCTTCCAGAGGCACATTTCCACCCTTGGCCAGCCTCTTTGACCAATGCCCAGGGAACTCCAGCCTTCGTCCCGCAGTCGGCCTAATACCCATGCAATTTAAACTACCATTGCCCAATGTCAATCATGGCATAGCATAGACTAGCATTCCCGAAAGATGGCAAAGCAGCAGGTACTCATTCCAGAGTCTCGCAACAACAGTATCCCATATGCTACATGCCTTGCATGTGCAGCCCAGAATTGAAAGACATGTTATGCTCACTCACAAAAGAATTTAATTGCAAAGGGGAAATTCATTTATGGTGAGCCATCTTTTTAATGAACTGCATGACATGTAAATGTGTGCAAAAAGGCTTCCCAGTTCCCAGAAAACTTCACCTGCTTTAAAAATTGATGAGAACCTAATTACAAGCTTCCATCCTGCCAGTGAGAACCTGTTTTTTGGCCTCTGAGACTTTTACTGTCTCCCTTGCAATTGCCTCCTGCTCCTGAGAGCAGCAGAAATTTCTAACTGAAGTGTCACATAACCATTTAGATTCATCCACAATGGGGATGGGGCTCAGAAGTTTAAGCAATATAAAATGTAAGTGACTAGAATTGAAGAAATTCTAAATCAGGAGCTGGAATGAGCATGATCATTGCAGACCTCCTGCCACCTCAAACTCCTGGATAACTTATTCGTCTATAATGAACAAGCCACCATTCTCAGAGCTGGCACACTTTGACAGTTACACCAGGGGCACCATGGCATCAAATGCCAAGTGCCCAAAATTCATTTTGGTGGCTGGGAATCTCTAAAGCTCTGAATACATGATTTTCAATTGTATTACTCATCATATCCAGTGTAAAGAATCATTGGAAATCGAGCCTCACTTTTCCTGGGAGTTGTCACAGAAGTTTTATAAAGATTTTATAAAGTATGCAAAGTTGCCAAATTTGCCCTGTCTTTCAGACCATTAGGTTGATGGAAAAAACAGACCAGGTTTCTGTGCTGAACAAGAATCACTTTTGTTACAAATAATTAGACTCCAGCTTAAGGTAAACAATTATAAACCACCACTTAAAACTCTAATCGCCTTATCAAACCACACCGCTCCCCCCCCCCTCAACTCGACACACAGACAGAGTAAAAAACGTTTATGGACAGTGGACAGTGGGCAAAATGAGAAAGACAGTTCCATAAGACCATAAAACATAAGATATAGCAGAATTAGGACACTCAGCCCATCAAATCTGCTCTGTCATTCGATCACAGCTGATATGTTTCTCAACTCCATTCTCGTGCCTCTCCCTGTAACCCTGGATTTCCTAAATAAAAGCTATCTATCTCATTTCCTAAATAAAAGCTATCTATCTCTGTCTTAAAGATACTCAATGACTTGGCCTCTGCAGCCCTCTGCAGCGATGAGTTCCACAGATTCACCACCTCTTGCTGAAGAAATTTCTCCTCATCTCAGTTCTAAAGGGTCATTCCCTTCCCTGAGGCTATGCCCTCAGGTCCTAGTCTCTCCTACTAGTGGAAACATGTTCCCCACATCCACTCTATCCAGGCCACTCAGTATTTCAATCAGTTTCCTTTATCCTTCTAAATTCAATCAATCAATTACAGACCCAGAGTCCTCAGCTGCTCCTCAAATGACAAGCCCTTAATTCCTGGCATCATTCTTCTGACCTTCTCTGGATCCCCATCACGATCAGCACATCCTTCCTTAGATACAGGGTCCAAAACTGTTTACAATATTCAAAATATGGTCTGACCAGAGCCTTGTACAGCCTGAGCAGTACATCCCTGCTCATGTATTCTAGCCCTCTCAAAATGAATGTTAAAGTTGCATTTGCCCTCCTAACTGTCAACTGAACCTACATGTTAACCTTAAGAGAAACCTGAACTAGAGCTCTTAAGTTCCTTTTTGGTTCAGATTTCCAAAGCCTTTCCCCACTTATAAAATTGTCCAAGCCTCTATTCTTTATACCAAAGTGTGTAACCTTCCCCACATTATATTCCACCTGCTACTAATTTGCCAACTCTTCTTGCCTGTCCAAATCTTTCTGTGGCATCCTCAACACTACTTGTTCCTCCACCTATCTTTATTTCATCTAAAACAATGCCTTCAGTTCCTTCGTCCAGATCATTAATGTATAGCCTTTGTAATTGTGGTCCCAACACTGACCCTTGGGGAACTCCACACATTTTTCGCTTCTAAGGCCTATGCCCATCTGGGAGAAACTCTAAGGACTATGTCCAAGTTTTCTAAGTGCTCCTTATTGGTCTTCCCTATAATTAGCATTTCATCTAGATAAGTGGCAACCTGGGGTAGACCTTGTAAAATGTTTTCCATCGTCTGCTGAAAAATCGCACAGGCTGATGATACCCGAAATGGCAGTCTCGTATATTGGTACAAACCCTAATGGGTATTAATTGTAGCATATTTCTGGGAATCCTCATTTAACCACAATTGCAAGTACACATGGCTCGTGCCCAGCTTAGTAAAGGACAGACCCCCTGCCAGCTTTGCATATATATATATATATCCTCTATATATCTTTTTCCACTGTGAAAATTGGCTTACCATTTGTTTCAAATCCCAGCAAAGGCAAACTGACCTGTCGGGCTTCACAATTGGTACCACTGGGGCCAAATGGACTGGTTTGACAATTCCTTCGCTTTCCAGCTTTCTGATTTCTGTGTCTGCTTTTGCACGTAAGGCAAATGGCCCTAGGCAGGCCATGCAGAATCGTGGAATTCAATGTGCAAAGTGCCCTTAGCTCCTTTGATAGTCCCTAGACTTTCCCGAAAATCTTCCAGATATTTAACTAAGAAATGTTGAGCCAGTTTAGGAGAATCTCTCTCAACCAATTTCACCCCATCAGGCTTGGGCCCGAAATTTTTACTACAATCAGTGGTAACTGAACCAGCTGCTTCTCATAAGCAAATGGAACGGAGGATGTACCCTTAATCTGTAAAGGTTCCCCATGTTCAGTCCAGCCAAAGTCTTGCACAAACCTAAGGGTCAGAGTCCAGAGCAAATTTTATTGAAGACTGGTTTTGCGATCACTGAAAGTGCCGTGCTGTTATCGACCTCCATTAAAACTGAGTGACCATTTAACCAGACATTTATTTTGATTTATTCAGATTTGGATGTTGCTACGCAATTTAAGTGTTCCAAACAAGATGTAGATGGACTTTCCAGGGTGTGCACTCTCCTGGATACCAGCCTATGAGCTCTCTTACTCAATTTAAGTCCAGTGAGACTCTTCTGCTGTCTCGGGTCCACACACTGGCAACAACTACAACGGCTCGCCAGCCCGGATCCTGAAGAAAATTTTAACCATTTGACCGAGCCTCGGCTTTGTTTTGGGGTTTTGCTGTGGGCTGACCTAGAGTCCCTCTGTTCAGGATATGTCCTGAGTGAGGCTGTGCAATTGCCTTCACTCAAGTGATGTCCCCCAAGCTCAGTCAGCCTGGTCAGGGTGTCGACTTCCATCAGAATACCCTGCAACTCATATGCTCCACTTGCCACATTTTCCAATGATAAAGCCGTTTGTAGTGCCTGTTTGAAGCTCAGTTGGGATTCAGATAGTCAGTGCTTTTGCATGGTTACATCATTAATCCCACTCTCATTGCCACTGAAATAACTCCACAGAGGCCGGTATCCTATCACCAAGTCACCCTTTATTTCCACATGGACAATCCTTGACACTGATTCAGCTCTCAGAGTGAACACAACATCTTACAAACCTGTTTATATCTGTCAGCCAGGGCTCACTGAATGGACTAGGTTAACAGCCCCAATCAGGGAACTGATATTCTATGAGGTCCAGCTGGCTGAACTCATTACAATCACTACAAACTGTAGAGTGAAAACATGTGTCTACTTGCAAAACTATCCGAAAGTAAAGAATCCGCGTTAATGTGCATCTGATCATGACTGGATTAATCAATGCCTTGTGCATAGTGGTAGCTATGGCAAAGACAAAGAAAACGTGACATGACCTACACCTAATTAGAGTCATAGAGCTGTGCACCATGGAAACTGACTCAATCCTCCAACTTGTCCATGCTGACCAGATATCCTAAATTAATCTAGCCCCATTTGCCAGCATTTAGCCCATATCCCTCTAAACACTTTCTATTCTCGTACCCATCCAGATGTCTTTTAAATACTTTAATTGTACTAGCCTTCACCACTTCGTCTGGCAGCTCATTCCAATCACACACCAGCTTCTGCAAGAAAATGTTACCCCTTAGGTCCCATTTAAATCTTTCTCCTCTCAACTTTAATCTGTGCTCCTTAGTTTTAGCCTCCCCACCCCAGGGAAAAGACCTTGTCTATTCACCTTATCCATGCCCCTCGTGATTTTATAAAGCTCTGTAAGGTCAACCCTCAGCCTCTAACGCTGCAGGGAAAATTGCCCCAGCCTGTTCAGCCTCTCCATATAGTTCAAACTCTCCAACCCTGGCAACATTCTTGTAACTCTTTTCTGAACCTTTCAAGTTTCACAGCATCCTTCCTATAGCATGGAGACCAGAACTGCACACATTCTATAAGTTTTGATATTTAGGGTTACACAGTCACTTAATTTTGTTGATAGTTTTAGGATCTATTTACACACCTCCCCCAGAATCAATCTGTACCTAGCATGCTGTTTTGCAAGATGAGCTGAAGATGTTTCAATCAATTTCTAAGCAGTAGTTAGTCCAGAAGTGGAGATATTGCAATTAATTTGAGAGAGCTATTTCCAGTACCACCAAACAGCCACTGGGAGGACTCTTACACTTATGTAGAGTGTAATCTTTGGTAGGTGATGCTATGGAGAAATTCAACCCTGAGTTGTCTGTTTTACACACAAGCAATGGATGGTCCAGATCTGGGTGAGGGGAAGGGGGTGGGGGTGGGTGGAAACTGTTGGTAAATACCTCGGGCCCTCCTATGAGTACCCAGGGCCAGACCATAACATTCTGAGACTCTAAACTGTGGTAAATGTTGCATTACCCAAAGCAATAGAATAGAATAGTGTGTTGAAACCCCAGTCAAATGAGTGCAGTGAAAAGTTTGTAATGTTGCCTCTTGGTGCCATTTTAGGTGCAGAGTACCCAGGTACAGATAGCTTAAGTGTTTCACAGAATTTAAATAGTAAAAAAGAAGCATTGGAATACAGAGTTTAAAAGTCCAGAATGATAATAAAAATTGTCTGTAAAGTACTCAAGTTATAATCCTTACAGTCCTTTTCCAACATGAGTCCAGGCCTGCAGGGCTTCAGAACATGAGATCATCAGCCTCTGTCCAATGTATTATTCTAAGACAAAGGACAACAAAAAGAGAAATATCAAAGCTTTATATTTGCAAATATGAATATAGGCACAATTAAATAAAAAACTAATAATCTAACTAAAACATATACCTTATAGCAAATATATTTCTATTACAAAATGCTTTCAAATGAAAATAGTTTATAATTTCTTTGACCAACAGCACAATGAAAGCAATTACGCAGATCAGCACTTATTAAATGGAAGAAGCTTTGATTTCAAGTTAGTAATGAGTTTTATCAAGTCAAGATCACATCAAACTTTACATTGTCTCACCTAAAAGCAAGTCTATGTTCTGCTGAAGTGCACATGACTGCGATTGCATGGGCCTCCAGTACTCTTGCTGCTTTTTCTTCAAAGTTAACTGCCATCAAATCTGTAAGCAAACCTTTCCTATGACCCTTGGAGTTCTCCTGATATTGAATTCCGACAGGATTTCCCTGATCACTAAATCGATTTCTAGTTGATGCTGTGGATGATGTTGAGAAGAGTTTGCGGACCAAACAGTAGGCACAACTGGCTGTTGCAGACTATACTAGCTGCTCCCAATTGTATTTTCCACTATTAACTTTAGTTGAAGGAAACAGAACCTTTGAACAATATCTAATTTGTTTTTTGAATGACTGCAGTGATTTCTTAAATTGGTCATTCCAATGTTAACACTCCGAGGGAACTTTCCCTATTCAGAATGAAATATCGTCCTCACACAAGGCACCCAAGAGACTAAGATCATTGCTGTTCATGCATCTACTTTGTTCAGCTGGGGTTTCAGGCTCTGTAACATTGTCAGGTATGGTAGTTCCATTCACATCTGTATCATCTATCCATGTATTACAGCTTCTGGTTACTGTGGGCCTGGCTGACTCTTGGGCATTATGGCACTCCTTTATTACTGGGACTGTTTTAGCTGTCCTTCAAGTAGATGCTTCTTTTCATTTTTAACAGGCTTCCCTATAAGAAAGAGAAATAATCTCTAGACAAATTCTTAGAACATAACTCAATGCTTTATGTTTGCAAGTAAAACAGAAACAAACAAGAAGATGGAGCTTGGCACTGTATCAAAATGCTGAAAATTACAGTATAGACACGGTAGGTTGAATGGCCTCCTTCTGCACTGTAAGATTGCAATTTACTTTAGTAATATTTATATTTAACTTGAATCAAGGATGGAAGGCTGTGTTTTTCATATTCTTTTAGTTTGTAGAAACTAAAGTTATTTTTAAAACTGAAATGTTTTAAAGTTTTAAATTTTTTAAATATTTATTATTATGCTGACAATGTCATATGTATGGCATTGGGAGGAGTCTGCAGTGGATTAGCATCACTGTGTAGCAGACTGGGAGGAGTCTGCAGTGGATTAGCATCACTGTGTAGCAGACTGGGAGGAGTGTGCAGTGGGACAGCATCACTGTGTAGCAGACTGGGAGGAGTGTGCAGTGGGTCAGCATCACTGTGAGACAGACTGGCAGAGCAGACCTGTGTGAGAATGGCAGTGGTGGTGTGAGACAAAAACCAGTAGCAGAGAGCTCCTTCAACTGGTCTCTACCTGTCAGGGTTAAAATGTAACATCACAGGAATGCAAGCAGGTGACTGGTGGATATTTCATACATGTCTCTTTTGGTTGGCCAAGTGGTTTAAATCAGATGACATTATTGCAGTGGAAGAGTCCAGGTTAAAAAAAAATTAAGAATATTTAACATCTTAATTAATTGGAATAGAATGGCTGGACAGGTGATGTGTTATGGTTGCAGTATGTGGGATTTGTGGATTTCAGTGCGATCACATCTAGAACAAGTGTTGGCTGCTGAAGGATCTTTGGCTCAGATGAGCTGGAATCTGAGCTGCAGACACCGTGACCCATCAGGGAGGGGGAGAGTTACCTGGACACTGTATTTCAGGAGACAATCACACCCTTTAGATTAATTACATAAAATTTAATTCATGGTCAAGGACAGGCGAGTGTGTCTGTGAGTGAGACAGATAGTGGGATCCAGTAATGAGCTGTAGAGGAGCCTCAGCCAGTGCTGTTGTCTAATAGATACAATGGTCTTGCTCCCAGTGAGGATGACGGCACAGAGTGCAGGGAGGATGAGCAAACTGACTGCAGCACTTGTGGTCCAGTGTGCCTTTCAAGTGGGGGAACAAAAGAAAGATATAACAATAGGGTTTGCATAGTTATGGGAATAGGTTCTATTCTGAGTAGCAAAGACAGAGACTCTCGAAGGCTATGTTTCTTACCTGACACCAGGATTGAGGACATCTCTTCTGGGCTAGAGAAGAACTTGAAGTAGATGAAGGATCCAGTTCTCATAGTCCACATAGAAATCAACAACAGAGTTAAAAATAAAAAAAAGATGTTCTGCTGAGGGATTATGAGGAGTTCAGGAGTAAATTATAAAGTAGAGACGAAAAGCTAATAATCTCCAGATTACTATCTGAACCATGTGCAAATTGGCATACGGTAAATAAGATTCAAGAGGTAAATATGAAGCTTGAAGATTGGTGTGTGAGAAACGAATTGTGATTCATGGGGTACTGGCACTAGGATTGGTGTCCTAGTGAATTGCATATCTAGCGTTGTAGACTGGGATTTAAACTGAATTTTAAGAGAAGTTCAAAAAATCAAAAAGAAATGAAAGAGCAGATGCACAGGGAAGTGAAGAGGCAAATGATAATTAAAGTTTGACAAGAAAGATAGAAAATATAAGCAGAAGAATGCGTCAGAATAAATAATAATGGTAAGGAGTCAAAGCTTAAGGTTGATTATCTGAATGCACTCAGCATTTGTAACATGATAGAGGAGTTAACAGTACAAATAGAAATAGATGAATATGACTTAGTAATTATTACCGAGTCTTGGTTACAAGGAACACAATATTCAAGGGAAGTTGACAATCCAGAAAAATATGCAAAAAAGAAAAAGGAGGTGGCATAGCTGTATGAATAAAGGATGGTTTCAGTGTGGTACAATTGATTGTGATGTGGAATTAGTTTAGATGGAAATAAAGAATAACAAGAGAAAGAAATTATGAATGGGAGTTGTCCATAGACCCCTGGACAATTGCCTCATTGTACGACGAAATACAAATCAGGAACTAAATAAAGCTTGGAGAATGACACTACAATTATTATGGGTGATTTTAGTTTGCATATTAACTGTACAAATCAAATGGGTAAGAATAAAACATAGGATAGATTTATAGATTACATTAGGCATTGTTTCTTAGAGTGATACATTCCAGAACCTAGCTGGTTAGATTATATTTAGTAATGTATAATGAGGTAGAATTAATAAGAGATCTTGCAGTTAAGAATCCTGTAGCAGGGCCACCATCCAGAATGGTAGAATTTCAAATTCAGTTTGAGGGACAGCAACTTCGAGTCTCAAAGCAGTGTTCTCAATGAAATTACAGAGGCCTGCATCAAGAGCTGCCTCAACTGGGCTAGAAAAATAAGGACCAAAATGTTTGTTTATTTAACGGTTTAACGGATTATGTGACTAACACAGGTTAAGGAAAAGTGACAGCAGCTACTGAGATGTTTTAGATCCACGCGGTTGCACTATAGTTCATCAGCATGAGTCATGGAGCCTGGCAGTCTAAGCACTGCAGTTCCTCAATGGAGACTGGGACTAAATCAAAGCTTTTTGAATGTGTTCAATATCCAAGCAGGGCTGTTTTATATAATAACCGTGCAGCTTACAAAATAAATATATTTTTGTAATATCAGAACGAAAAGTCCATTTTAAAGCATCTTTTTCACTGTCTCCTTTATTTTTCAACCATAATGGAAATAATCATTTGTATTTTTCATATTTAGAAGCCTCTTGTATTGTGAGGCCCTTTACTGTAGCCTATTTAATTTGTGTTTAAATCTGGCACTGCTCATGGCTACAGTCATATTTAAGTGGCCCCAGAAATGGATTAGCAGACTCTTTGTATAAAAGATACATCATCACTCATGAGTGGCAGAATGCAACTGAACATCTAAGTTTTTTTTTGATTAAGTGAAAGTTACATTCAGTTTTTCAGGAGGATTTTCACTGCAAGGCTCAGGAGATTCTTCATCAGGGTAGACGATTTAGGACGGAGATATTTCTTCACCCAAAAAGTGGTGAGCCTGTGGAATTTATTATCACAGGAAGTAGTTAATGGCAAAATATGGAGTGTATTCAAGAGGCGGCTAGATATAGCACTTGGGGCGAATGGGACCAAAGGTTATGGACAGAAAGCAGGATTAGGCTGTTGAGTTAGACAATCAGCCATGATCGTGAAGAATGGCGGAGCAGGCTCGAAGGGCCGAACGGCCTCCTCCTGCTCCTATCATCGATGTTTCTATGTTTCACCATATCTTATCAAACATGTCACACTTACCACCCATCTGGCAAGTGTCACGTCTAATTCTATCCCTATCTTACCATGTTCTGATTCAGGATCACTTGCTATTCACCAGATATCCGCCAAAACACCAGGTTCCCTGGCACCAGCCCCACCTATGAAAAGTTGCTATAAATCTGATGACAAGATAGATCTTTCCAGACTTCTTGTCCAATTCTGCCAGATATCTCACCATAGCCCACTTCACTCAGACCCCTAAAAGATTCCTCCCTATGTATTTTGTGATACTTTTATAACAGGAAATCGCAGTGTCTCTGTACACTATAATACACTGTGGTCATACAGAGATCCTCTAAGTTCCTCTGCCATCTAGCTCCTGTAGCAAAACATCATTTTCCTTGTTGATAAACGTCAACAATAAGATCTTTAAAAATGTGGATGACTATCATTATCTCTGTTGAAGGAGAAACAGTGTTAATATTTCAAGTCGGTTTTTCTCTGTCTCTCTCCACCAATGAAACCATTCCTGCAGACTTTCTGCTCAACTTAGAACATAGTTACAACAGGGACTCCACAGAAGATTGGTGGAAATGCTTCAGGAATTGGCCTTAAAGCATACCTAATGTGTTCAAACATAATGGTGGGAACACAGGAGACCCCGGCCTGTTAGACCAGAACAGACGAGGCTGATGCAGGCACCACACATATTGGCAGATGTTAATCGGAAGCATGCAGAAGCACCGGAGGGAGTGCACAAACCTCTAAACAACCCATCTACCCAAGCCTTTCAAATACCATGCACTCTGCATGTGACAGAGGCTGTTGATTGTTGACAAGTCCAGCGCACAATCTCAGAACCCATGGAATCAGAGTGGAAGCAAGTCATCGTCAATCACAAGGAACTGCTTAAGAAGACGATAATACAAAGAATAGCAGTTGCTGGGACAGTGTTTCATCCTTTATGCTAAAATTTGCACATCTGCCTTGCTGAGTCACTTGAAAGAAATTAGACAAGCAGATGCTTGAGGATAATTCTTTTCTCCATACAGTTAACTAAAAGAATAGCAACTTCTATTTAATAGCATACTGCAAGTTATTGGGAGTAACATCCATGATGTATGTTATAACATGGCAGGTTACGAGGAATAAATGCCTTTCACAGATATTGCATTTATAACATTTGCACAAAACCGGTTTTGCACCTCCAAAAATCAATAATGCAACACAGAGTATTCAGTTATGTAGAGACCTGTGAGGCCTGTCATAGAAATGCTTTTAAGGCCAATGAAGGTCAACTTGTGGAAGGAAATGGTTGGCAGCAAGTCTCAGGAGTACTCTTCAGGCTCAAAGGAAAACTTTTGAGCTGCAAACAGCTTCTGCTTAAAGCACAGAATATTCCTGCTACATTTAGTTCTGCGCAACAAATACATTTCTTATAACCTTCTACAAACATACGGTCATTTCCGTTTATGTGTTAGTCAATGATAACTGCCATTCAGTTTAAGACATATCATGTTACATTGAGGTGACTTTTGACCATAGTCTAATTTCCCAGCACCATTGTGGGTGTCAAAGAGCAAACTCTGCCTTATGACTATGGAGTTATGGGTCAATCAATGCTCTCACCCGCAACATTAATGCTCTTATATTTCTATGCATACCTGATTTTTTTTTTGTCCTACCACCTCACAAATAATTTATGCACAATTAATCAGACTTCTGGTCACAACAAAAACAGAAGTTGCTGGAAAAGCTCAGCAGGTCTTGGCAGCATCTGTGAAGACAAATCAGAGTTAACATTTCGGGTCGGGTCCGGTGACAAACTCTGATTTGTCTTCACAGATGCTGCCAGGACCTGCTGAGCTTTTCCAGCAACTTCTGTTTTTGATCCTGCTTTACAGCATCCACAGTTCTTTCAGTTTTTATTTAGTCTTCCGGTCACCTCTGGTACCATGCCAATTCCACAGCTACTGTATGAGTTCTCCCAAATAACCTGTGTTTATTGAAGAGGGACATAGTGATACCCCTGTCCTCTTAGGAAGCATAATATGGTGCAGCATCACCTTCATATAGAAGAAGGATGCCCAGACTAAAAGCTTGATAATACTTTGTCCCACATACCTGTTGCCTTACTGCTGGCATCTGCTTTTCCCTTAATGTCACCACATTGAGCTATGTTGATGCAAGGACAATATCCCACTAAAAACACGTAAGAAAGCAGTCTTCATTTTTCAAATCATTCAAGGAATTATGGTTGCAGTTTTGCATTTATTGCTTTGTGAAAATAGCAGAGACCATCTCCTTGAATAGTTGAACTTCTTGCAGTGATGGGGCTCCTGCAATTTTATGTGGAGATATTGAGTCAGCTCTGATGAAGGAATGGCAGTATATGTTTCAATATGGGCTGGAATGGAAATCCAAAGAATGGTGTTCTCATGATATTGCTGTCCATCTTCTTGGTGGCAGCAACAAAACTGGGAGTGGCTAACAGCTTAGTGAGTTTCATCTGTGTAGCTTGTAAATAGTACATGTTGCAGCTGTAGTGTACTGGCAGTTAAGGAGGTGCATATCAACACTAATGATGGTGATGTCATTCAGGAGTGAATCCAGGATTCAGTTTAGGCCAATTACTACAATCCAGTTAGGGACCATTAACATTTAAGGAGAAATTTGGAAGTTTTTATACTCAGTAGTCTGTGCCACAAGATTTTCCATTTTTAAACAAAAACACAGACTTCATTGTGTTTTCATTCTTGTTATATACAAACTACCAACTTAACTGTATGGTTTATAACCCTGTATTTACTTCTGAAGTCCACTAAGAATTCTGTTATAAGACACATCAATCTTAAAGTTATTTACTTCTGTGTTGTCTACTCACAGGTATATGATAGTTTCCAGAGAACTATCTTTGATTCTCATCAGTTCCATCTATACAGGGCTAAAACTTACATTTACCATTTCTTGAGTGTAGATGTGTCAGCCCCTTGTTCTAGTTAGTTTTTCAACACTTTCAAGCTAATTTGTTCGTTGTTTTATTTGCCATAAGGCACTTTGGGGCCATTGTAAATTCTTCCATTAGTTCAGCTAGGTGATCTTTTGGGTTTCTGCCTCATCACAAAATTCAAACAGAGATTATGCCTCACCTGTCTTTCATGTGGTCAGTTATGAAGTTAATCGTTTACTCTGCTTACAGCACAGGTCTTTAACTGTCAATTACTTTGGTTATGTCTTAGCGAGCTACAAATCATACCTGGTCTAAACCACAACAACTGCTTTGATTCATCTATGTTGTTATATATTTTAACCAGGCTCAGGCTACCTAGAAGTTTTGGTTTCCAAATTTCAGGCTCACTTCTTGTTTCCTTAGGAACAGGGAGGATACATTTCCTTTCTATGTTTCCCTTGTTGAAGGTTAAACTGCAAAAAGATTTTTTTTAAAATTGACAGGCATTGTATTATACTGTTTATTTAACATGGCTGTAATAATGAGGATTAAACATGCATTGAGTACAATCCACACAAATAAAACAGATGATTAAATTTATAGTAACAAATCAGATCAAAGTATAATTATTTAGGTCACAATCCATCTTATGTTGAAGCCACAACATGTATCTCAGTGAATCAAGAATGAATTGACTTGGGAAATTCTTCAATCAATGACTTTATGCAATTCTCTGGAGATGTGTTGCTACAGAGCTACCTGCTGTGAAATCCCCAGGAGATGTAATAGTGAAGCGTAAAGATACAGAAGTGAAATTTTCAAGCAAAATCGAATTAAGGTAACAAAAGATCTTTCAGTTTTTAGACATAATAAAGTCACTCCTCTGTTCTGAATAAGGGTCACTGGACCTGAAACGTTAACTCTGTTTTCTCTTGACAGGTGCTACCAGACCTACTGAGTTTTTCCAATAATCTTCTGTTTTTATTTCTCTTTCTGCTTGTTTTGACTCATGATACTTAATGAGAACTGTCACATTTTCCAATGATAAAGTCAGTTGTAGTGCCTGTTTGAAGTCCAGTTGGACTTCAGCAATAGGCGCTTTTGTATGGTTACATCATTAAGTCCACATATCAACGGTCTCTCAGCATCCCATTAAGGGTTAAACCAAAGTCACATAGAATCATAGAGTCCATATAGTGTGGAAGCAGGTCATTCAGCCCATCCAGTTATACTGACCCTTCGAACAGCATCTCATCCAGACCCACCACACCACCACCCCCCCAACTTATCCCTGTAACCCTACCTTTCCCATGGCTAATCCACCTAGGCTGCACATTCCTGGACACTATGGGCAATTTAGTCTCTGCCTGTCATCTTAACCTAGTCAAAAATCCTGATCCAGATTCCCCTGGTTCTCGAATTACTGAGTAAAACTGATAGTCTCAGAATTAGAGGAGGCTTGGGATCATAATATTCCTTAACTAAATCTGTCATCTCTTGAAAGCTTTTAGTATGTGGGATCTCAGGGAAAGTTTGTCTCCTAATAACCAAAAATGCTACGTGTCCACAAGCTGTCAGGAGAATTACTCATTGCTTTTCATCTGCCCTAATGTGATTTTCCTGGAAAGAATAACACGTTCTTTCCACATATTGGGTCCGGTCTTTAACGGCAGGATCAAACGTGTCAAACTTCCCAAATAACGGTATGATGCCTGAAATGTTTACCCCAACTCAAAGACAACTGTTGCGAGTGAATTTCTTCTCATTGCTAATGAAATAACACCACAGAGCCCGGTATCCCATCACTATGTCACCCTTTATTTACATGTGGAATGTCCTTGACACTGATCCAGATCCCTCACAGGCAGATCTCGGAGTGAACAGAATCTCTGACACTCCTGTTTATATCTGTCAGCCAGGACTCCCTGATTTGACCATATTAACAGCCCCAAATCAGGAAATTCATTTTCTATGAGGTCCATCTGGCTGAACTCATTATAATCACCACAGTATGGGGAGCTGGCATATCCATCCAACAGTATCGAGCAGCACTTCCTCAGCAACACGCTGCTCGCTGATTCTCACTCTGATGTCTGTCAAGTCCATTCAACTCATCACCCCACTAAAGTCTTGGTCTAAAAATGGACAAAAGAGCTGAATTCCAGATATGAGATGAAAATCTCAGTCCATGACATAAGACAGTATTTGACTGAATATGGCAAAATTAGAGAATCAGGGAGAAACTGGTTGGAGTCCTACCTAGCACAAAGGGTTTTTTTGAAAAGGCAAGGACTGATTAGGGATAGTCAGCATGGCTTTGTGCGTGGGAAGTCATGACTCATTAACTTGATTGAGTTTTTGGAAGAAGTAATGAAGAGGATTGATGAGGGCAGAACGGTGGATGTGATCTGTATGAATGTCAGTAAGGCATTCAACAAGGTTCCTTATGATAGGCTGGTTAGCAAGATTAGATCACACAGAATACAGGAAGAACTAGCTATTTGGATATAGAAGAGGCTCGAAGGTAGAAGACAGATGATGGTGATAGACGGTTGCTTTTCAGACTGGAGGCCTGCAACCAGTGGTGTGCCACAAGGATCGGTGCTGGGTTTATTGCTTTTTGTCATCTAGATGAATGATTTGGATGTGAACATAGGAGGTATGGTTAGTAAGTTTGCAGATGACACCAAAATTGGAGGTGTAGTGGTCATTGAAGAAGGTTACATCAGAGTAAAACAGGATCTTGATCAGATGAGCCAATGGGCCAAGGAGTGGCAGATGGAGTTTAATTTAGATAAATGTGAAGTGCAGCATTTTGGAAAGGCAAATCAGGGCAGGGCTTGTACACTTAATAGTAAGATCCTGGGGAGTGTTGCTCAACAAAGAGACCTTGGAGGGCAGGTTCATAGTTTCTTGAAAGTGGATTTTCAGGTAGATAGGATAGTGAAGACGACGTTTGGTATGCTTGCCTTTATTGGTCAATGTATTGAATATAGGGGTTGAGAGGTCATTTGCATCTGTACAGGACATTGGTTAGGCCACTATTGGAATACTGTGTTCAATTCTGGTCTCTCTGCTATAGGAAGGATATCGTGCAAACTTGAAAGAATTCAGAAAAAATTTACAAGGATGTTACTAGGGTTGGAGGGTTTGAGCAAAAGGGAGAGGCTGAATAGACTGGGCTATATTCCCTGGAGCGTCAGAGGCTGAGGGGTGACCTTATAGAGGTTTATAAAATCATGAGGGGCATGGATCGCATAAATAGACAAGGTCTTTTCCCCAGGGTGGGGGAGTCCAAAACTAGAGGGCATAACTTTACGCCGAGAGGGTAAAAATTTAAAAGGATCTAAGAGGCAGCTTTTTCATGCAGAGGGTGGTGCATGTATGGAACGAGTTGCCAGAGGAAACGGTGGAGACTGGTACAATTAAAGCATTTAAAAGGCATCTGGTTGGTATATGAATAGGAAAGATTCAGAGGGATATGGGCCAAATGCTGGCAAATGGGATTAGATTAATTTAGGATATCTGGTCAGCATGAACGAGTTGGACCAAAGGGTCTATTTCCATGCTGTATATCTCTATGATTCTGTGACTCTATGGAAGTGGTTGTTGGAGACCAATCATATCAGCTCTGCAACATCACTGTTAAAGTTCCCCAGGACAGTGTCCTGGCATAACCACTAAAACAACTTCATTAATGACTTTCCTTTCAATACAAGGTTAGACATGAGGATGTTTGCTAATAGGTTCAGTACCATTTGTAACTCCTCAGAAAATGAAGTAGTCATATTGCATGGAACAAGGTCTGGACAATATTCAGGCTTGGGTTGATAAATAACAACATGCATTCACGTTACATAAGTGCCAGGCAATGAATATTTCCATCAATAGAAATTCTTACCATTGTCCCTTGACATTCAACATTACCAAATCCCCTGTCAACTGTGATTCATCATTGGCCAAAACCTGAACTAGATCAGCGATATAACTACTGTGGCAACTATAGCAGATCAGTGAGTGGGAATTCTATGGCAAAAAAATTAATCTCCTAACCTCTCAATACCAGTTCACAAATAACAAAGCAAAAGTCAGGAATGTAATGGAACATTCTCCACTGTCTGACAGAGTTAGCTCCAACGACGCTCACTTCACCTGACGAAGGAGAAGCGCTCGAAAAGCTTGTGATCTTAAATAAAATTGTTGGACTGTATCTGGTGTTGTGTGACTTCTGATTTTTGAATATTCAAGTCGTTTGATACTGTCCAAGACCAAACAGCCAACTTGATCACCACCCCATCCACCACCTTCAGCATTCACTCCCTTCAACACTGGCACACAATGGCAGCAATGTGTATCATTTACAAGATGTACTGCAGCAACTTATCAAGGATCCTTTCACAGCCCCTTTCAAGCTTAAGACCTCTACTACCTGGAAGAGGATGCATTGGAATACCAGCACTTGGAATTGTCCATCCAACTCAGACATCATACTAATTCGGATCTACATAATTCTTTCTTCACTCTTGCCAGGTCAGAATCCCAAGGCTCCCTCCCTAATAGCACTATGGCTGCAACTACAATGCACAGCTCACCATCACTTCTCCAAGGGCAATTAGGGAAGGGCTGTAAATTTTGGACTTGCCAGTGGTGCTCACATGAATAAATTAAAAAAAACTAACTATTCTAGGGCCCATGCTGACCCTCATGGCATCGTCAAGATTATTGACAGATTCTGGGTTGGAAGTAATCCTACTAAAAGTCAGGTTTCATATCGCTGTGATTGCTAAATGTCCAGAAAGATCCACAAGTGAGGGGCCTTTGCGTTTTGAGACTGATGGTAGTTTAGTACCGTCAGAGAGAAAAGACAGACATTAACTGTGACTAATGGAAATATCATTAGTGCAATGACACATACTTTTCTGAGTTCAGTATGTCATTTTATTGCTCTTTCCATTGCTCAATGAGCAATCACACAATTCGGTCAGTCTCTGAATCATTCAGAAACAGGAAGATTTCAGCTGGATTGATGCTGGATAACTCGAGGTAGTCCACAATTCCATATTCACAGATTACAGAGGAAAAGAAGAGTCTGTCATTGATGTCCAAAAATCCTTGAGTGACAGGTTTGAGGTAATTGGGCTAACAACGGGATTTGATTTAGCTGTGATACCCTCCAAAGATGAATATCCTCCTGAGACTCACTTTATAAACTTACACATATGGCATGACCAATGGAGCAAGATGGCTAGAAAGACCTCAGGAGGCACTTTTACCTTTTGGAACGAAAGTCATTGGTTCGGATAGAGAATGAGGAAAGGCCTATTCAAAAACCAAAAATCATTCAGAATCTCTGCACATATTGTTGCGCCACATTGACACTGAAATTGCACACAGCTTTGTCTGGAAAATAGATGATTTGCAGTAAAGCTGCTCTTGGCCTGAGGGATGTAGCACCTAGAATTCAGTGTCAGGTGCAATTGGGAATCTTTATCAATGAGAATTCTGGGGTCACCAAGAATTTTATCTTAGAAAGAAGAACTCAAGCCCATTATAAGTATTAGGAGCAATACCTTCTTTAGCTGAATGTCATCCAACCATACAGAAATTGAATCTCTCTGGGACTGCTTCCTTGTTTTGAAAAATAATCTCTTTTGGTCTGACACACACATTCTCAAATCTCATCTCTACTGACCTCAGGTAAAAGTTCTGCAGGATTTTATATTGAAATCTGATTCAACATAAGCATTGTTTCCTGATTCGCACATATTGTTCTTCCTCCTTTTAACCTTGAAGATCTCCTGCAGAATAAACAATAGCCATCACCTAAGGCTTACATTAAATAGAAAGATGAAGAGTGAAGTCTAGTTCAGCAGATAGCAACTAACACTTCCATGTCATTGAGTTCAACTATTCATTTAGAACATTAGATTTCGTTGCTAAGATAAATGGAATACTGCAGATGAAACAAATATTGTGTATCTAAAATCTGTTCCCAAGGGGTGGCACGTGAATTTGTATCATTTACCAGGTTGCTTCCATTTAGCAAAGGTACCAATTCAAAGCCACCAGGTGCAGGAGAACATGTCCCTTACAAAGGAACATCTCAATTAAATGGCTTCAGTTGCTGCTGGAGCTGAACATGCAAAGTCCAGGAACCTGATCTGGTTAATACTGGCCATGCATTGACATTCACTAGGGTACAACATTTGCTTTGGCATTTACATCTTAATTCAAAATACACTCCTGAGTGGGACTGCTGTACATCAATTTGTTCAGTATATACAATTCTTTTTATTAAAATGACTTTTTTTTCATTTTCACTGATGCTTTCCAAAATGGAGTTTGGAAACTGTGTGTCACGAATATTTGCAGGCAGCTCCTTATTATATCTTCCTTTTGAAATCCACATTGTGCATCTCTTTAACTAAAAGGGTAAATGTCAAATCTGCAGCAGTCCTGAGATAGAGGTATGACCCAAGTCTGGTTTGAATTATGAATTGATCTCAAATAAGACAACGGAAGGGATCATGTTTCTGACTTAGGGAGGGAATTAAAAGAGCTGGACTTGGTTAACATCTAGACACTCCTGTTCAACCTGTTTGGGAGTTTCATGGTGAACATTAGGTGAGAATGCAGTTCCATAGCTTATACAGAACTGAACTGCCACTCATATGATGAAAGGCCTCCTGGATGATAGAGCAGAAAATGTTCAGCACATGTGGAACCAAACTCCAGTGCAACTTGTATCCATTCAAAGAATAAAGGAAAAACATGCACTTATTTAACACTCTTCAGGTCATCATGAAATCCAAAATTGCTTTACAGCCAATGAACAGCCTTTGACATGTAGTTACTATTAACTTTAGAAAAACATGGCAACCAATTTACATACAAATTTCCATGAGCAACAATAATATAATTTCCAGTTGATTTTATGTTAGTGATATAGCTGAAAGATAAATATTGGCTAGGAGACGGGGAGAATTCCCTTATTTGTCTTAACATTTTGTGATGGGATTATTTATATCTTTATTGGAGGGTAGGTGTCATCTGAAAGATGGTATCTCTGACAGCACAGCACTGCCTCAGCATTAGCATTGGAATGTCAGACTAGATAGGTGGTACAGTGGCACAGTGGTTAACACTGCTGCTTCACAACACCAGGGACCTAGGTTTGATTCCACCCTTGGGCGACTATCTGTGTGGAGTTTGCACATTGTCCCCGTGTCTGCATGGGTTTTCTCTGAGTGCTCCTGTTTCCTCCCGCAGGCCAGGTGGATTGGCCGTGCTAAATTGCCTGTAGTGTTCAGGCATGTGTAGATTAGGTGGGTTATAGGGGGACTGGGTGGGACGCTCTGAGGGTCGGTGTGGACTTGTGGGGCTGAAGAGCCTGTTTCCACACTGTAGGGATTCTCTGATAGTCTCTGGAGAAATATTCAAGTAAGGTGTTGCTATGTCACTGCTGTAGTGAGCCTGTCCCAAGCAGATATCCTGAATGTCTACCTTATGCACTGCTGAAATGTCCTATTGGAACTTTATAAAAGGTGAGTGTCCCTTTAAGTGACAGGTATTTTGAAAATGTCTTTTATGTGCATTGTGAAGAATATACAAGTTGAAATCGTAACTTTCAGAATGTTGGTAATATTTTTTTGATGGAACTCAAAATCCTGTGCTGACATTTAAACAAACACCAGTAAAGCTTTCTGAAGCCTCTAAGAGCTTTACTGCCGTGCAACGGAATTCTTGTAATAAAGCTCTCTAGCTCAGCAAGAGTCTGCGTTATTGAATAAGGTTTGGAGTTCAGCTTGTACTTAGTAAAGCAGCAGTTGGAAGCATTATGTGTTGATTTATACGGGTTAGTCTTTATTCACTTTCTCACAAAAGCTGGTCTTCCTTATTGTGCCATCTCATGCTGACATTAAAAGCTCCTTCAGATTCTGCTCTCTCCCTCTCCTGAGCCAATGTCAAAAATATTAATAAATAATCAAATTGATCCAATGGTTTGTTATTTATTGGATCTATAAATAGTTTCATATCCAGAGGAGCTTTTCAGCTGAAACAGCTGGTACTGAATCCTGTTTAGTTCAGTAATAGCCTACAACCTTGAGGAACAAAGGCTTCAAGTGCCTTCACATCAGCAACTGTTACCTTTAAACAACCTTTTTGACCTGCTCTATGGTTTATATGTGACAATTTTTTAACCCTTACCTTGTTCAAGTATCATCAACAATCCTGTAATCCAGGCTACTTTACTTCACCGAGTTAATTTACAGTCCAAATGATCCTACCAATCTCCTAATTGTCAGACATTCTCTCCTTCCCTCACTGAATCCATTGGAATGTTTGATCGGGTCAGGCAAATTATTGTCATAGACTTCATTGATCTTGCAGTAAAACAGAAGATGTATTTGGCAAGGTTAACACTCAGCCCCAAAGGCTCTGTAAAGAGACAACAAAACTTACAGCCTTATTGTCTTCGCTTCTCAAGTTTTTCTTACAACACACTCCCAGCGGTTATCTCTCAGTTGTCTTTGTTCTCAGTTCTGAAGGTAGCGGATGGTACAGAGACACATACACTACAACACAGCACACCTCCTGGGATCTGGGTGAAAATACATTTTAGAGAAAGTTTCTCCTCTATGATGGCTATTAAATTTCTTCAAAGTATTTCTTTGAGGTGACAAGTACTTCTAAAGTTGCAATCAATTGCATAATGGACACAAGCCAACAATATAAAACAGCCCACAAAGTTGGATTGAGAATTGACTCTCATTCAGTTACACCTTGAAGTGTCTGCTAGAACATAAGCAATATTAATGTACACATTCATGTGATTCTTTCCACTAACTACAACAAAAGGAGAGAAAATTTACCAAGAATCTAATATTGCAATCTTCATTTTCTTCAAAAGGAAGGACGAAGATTTTTATGATTTTGCAGTTGCTTCCATTACTGACACAATTGTTTTAAGCCCCTTGCCTTGCTGTGTCTCTTTCAAAAGCTCAACTCAGCTCTTAGAACACCTTTTATGATTTATTCTTTCCTGATATGCTCAGAGTCTACAGTTTTCCACAACAATTTAGAGATTTTTTTTTATATACGAAGAGGACTATAGGAACATGAATTGCTGTTGTTGTTGAGTGTTCTAAGTGTGCCTTATACTCTGAAAATATCTATAAATTGACACTTGGCAATCTCGCTCAGAAAGAACATGGAAAATAAAAGAATTTGTCTGGTGGTGGATGCATTTTGGTTTGAGTACAAGGTGCATATTGGAAACAGAAAAGATTAGCTTATTCTTTGTGTGGTCACTCTCTTCCTCTGGCCTAAGCCTGCTTGATGTAAGCAATGAGTGTACAGAGTAATGGGTCCAATCTTTAATAATTATATCTTTCAGATAGTCTTTTCACTTGTTCAGATCACATGGGCATTGTTGGTTAAGATTTATTGCCCATGCCTAATTGAGCTGTCTTCTTGAACCACTGCAGCACTTAGGGTGTAAGCTCACCCACTGTGCTGTGATTTCTGCAATTTACATAGAGACATAGAGATACACAGCACAGAAACAGACCCTTCAGTCCAACTCGTCTCCACTGACCAGATATCCTAAATAAATCTAGTCCCATTTCCATCAAGCAGAAAATGTTGCTTTATAAAACACATGCTAAAAGTTCATTTCAACCTCACTTCTATACATTTTTGTTTGTTTCTGGTTTGATAATTCACATTATCAACTTTCTTTTCCTACAGTCCTCCCTACATACCCCCCCACCCCATCACTGTGCTTCAGTTGCTCAATCATGCTTCTGACTCAGAAGGTCCTGGGTCCAAAGCCTTACCACGCAAGATTTGGGAGCAGAGGTCGTTCAACCAATCAAACCTGCTCCACTATTTGATTAAAGTGTTGTGCATCCTGCAGCTGGATGAACTAACAGCTTCAGCCTTACGTGACAGGGCAAATGACCCGAATGCTGAAAATCTGTAAAAACGGTGATATGCAGATTTTTCTGTTATATTAATGGAGCCATAATAACACACGAGGAGGCCATTTGGCCAATCAAGTCCATGCAGATTCTCTCTAGAGAAATCCAATTAGTCTCATTCACCTGCTCCATCCCAGTTTATTTACCTCATCCTTCCCATTTCCTTAGCAAGTTATTGATGGTCTCCACTTTCACCATCAGCGGGTTCTAAGTCATCATCGTCACACACAGAATTAACGAGTTCTTCCTCACATCTTGACCCTTTGCTGCCTTGTTTGATTCTTATTCAATTGTGGAGTAAGACCGCAGCCACATGGAATCTGCATCCATTTCCTGTTGTATTTGAGGGGGGAAGAGGCAATGAGCAGCAGTCGTAGAATTCAAGCGGTGTATCAGTGTATGGCAATTATTCTGCCCACTGTGTCTGTGCTGGCTCTCTGAAGGAGCTACCATTAGCCTCACTGCTTTCCTATTATCCTTACCATTTTTCTTTTGGAAGCAGCCTTTTTGAAGAATTGTTGATTTTTTACAAACTGATTTTCACCATCTCTTCTTTCCCTCACTAAATACTGTTACCTTTTTAGAAGGGGTTTGGTTGTTAAGGAAGTCTCTCTAATCCCTCAGAGGTAGCAAGAACTGCAGATGCTGGAGTCAGAGTCAATAGAGTGGAGCTAGAGGAACACAGCAGCTCAGGCAGCATTAGCAATATTTCAGGCCCAGACCCTTCATCTGTGCAGATGAAGGGTCTAGGCCCGAAACGTTGACTCTCCTGCTCCTCTGATGCTGCCTGAGCTGCTGTGTTCCTCCAGCTCCACACTGTATTGACTCTCTAATCCCTGGTGGCACCTATGTTGTTGCAACAATCTGAAGGTCACTTTAAAGAAAGGCAAATGCAAGAATTCTTCTTTTCCTGGAAATGGTGCAAATATACCATTTCCGGTAAATGAAACACTGAATATCTATCCCACTCTGAAAGATGAACAATGAGGGTCAGGTTCATGACAGCTGCTGGAATTCAGATGCATAAAACTGTGAAGTAATCAAAAAAAGAAGCAGCTGCGTGTGACATCAGTGGTGATGGCTTATAGGCTAAGAACTGCTTATGAATTGATAGATATCTTTATGCTATGCCTGGAGCAGGTGGGACTTGAACCCAGCCTTCAGGCTCAGCTGTAGAGACATGACTACTGCAGCGCAAGATCCCTTCATAAGTATTATACACTGAAATCAATCTCTTCAAACATGTTCATGTGACAATTTCATGTTGAACAATGCAAGTAAAATTGATTAGTGACATTAGACAAGAAAATTTCTGGATATTTTATATAAGCTAGTTCAAACGTCTTCTGAGGAAGGGTCACCGGACCTGAAATGTTAACTGTGATTTCTCTTCACAGATGCTGACAGACCTGCTGAGCTTTTCCAGCGACTTCTGTTTTTGTTTCTGATTTACAGCATCTGCAGTCTTTTGGTTTTTATGTTATGACATACGTGTGGACCAGATGGGACTTGAGCCCAGGGCTCCTAAATGCAGAGGTAGGACACTTCCACTGCACCAAAGAGCAATCCATAGGTATTCTACACTGGAACTGATTTCTTCAAGTATGCTAATATTAAGATGTTGAGTTCAACAATGTCAGTGTAATTGGTCAGTGAGATTAGACTTTTAAAAAGTTCTATTGCATTACACCTGAAAGTGACTGATTTGAATTTATTCTGGAGATAAACACAGATGTGTCTTCACCAAGGTAAGCAATGGTGGTATTGAGGGAAAAGACATGCTTCTATTTGTGCACCAATGAAAAACGTCATACGTAACAGACACAAAACAGTACAGGAAATATTCAGTAGGTCAGGTGGCATTTGTGGCAAGTGTAACAAGTTTAATGTTTCAGAACTTCATTAGAACTTATGAGGTTCAATCTGGTGTGAACTAGATTCATTAGTTATCTCCAGTTGCACTCCTTTAAAAAGTTGCACATTGTTCATCATTCACATTAAGTGGAATCAGATATTAACACAAGAACAATAGCTGCTAGTAATAATGTTGTCAGTGATGAATGATAAGCTGATGCAAGGTGTGAAAGGTAGCAACTCAGTGTGATTAAATAATGTACTGGACTGCCAAATGGCGGTAATAAATTAACTCATGGGTACCTACACCTTCCGTGGTAATCCATTGCATTGACCAATTGACGCAAGGTTTTCCATAATGCAAATAAATTAATGCATAATTTGCTCACAGAAATAATGAACTAACTCGTGGCTGCACTGAGCTAATAACCACTTAATGCATGGAGATGATCAGTATAGCGATCAATTTGTATAAACGAATAAAGGGGCATCCAGAAATAATTAGCACATTGTTAAGGCAGGCAAAACATCAAAGCCACACTGAGCTGAGTGCTGTTGTGGTGCATTGGTGGTGTTCCTAATCTGGCCAGAAGGTTCGAATTCAAATGCCACATGCCCCTGATGTGTGTCATAAAATACCTAAACAGGTTGATTATCTGTGCTGATCAGTTTCAATGTGATTAATGGATGAAGCAACAATTCGTCCCTATTAGCTTATGGGCCGGGGCTGAGGGCAAGAAGGTTCAACGACCTGCCCTGGAATCCCGCTGCTGGAAGGGCAGTGTAAAAGGTGCTCAACCTCATCATTTAACAGAAGTTTGTGGCCTCCGGCAGAACCATCCATCAAAAGCTTGACCCTCTCTCCCCACAGTGCTAACAAGGGAATTTAAAAGCCAGAGTAATCAATACATTATTAAAGTGGAAGAATGCAGATTAGTAAAAATTAATGAGCTCCATTTTTTCCATCCCAGAGATTGCTGACAAATTATCTGGAAATGTAAAACAGCCTGAGGCACAAGCCAGTCCAAGACGCACACAGACACATATATGTATTATTTATGCAGACCTTGACGAGCACTGGGGGAAAAAAAATCACATGTAAGCTTTATGTTAAGATACTCTATTGAATCTTTCTGTTTAATCACAAGCATAACATTGACATTCCTCCTGCACCACTGGATTTATTTTTGCTGAATCTTTAACTTTGCTTGTCAAGTTTATATGCTGAGAAGCAGAGCACTGTGGCGATTATTCAAATGGGAGTGTAATTAAAGATGTAATGCCACGTAATGAGTTTTATTTGAAAGGATAAGTCGAGGGTAGCGTTTCTGTGCCCAGCCGCAGGATGTATGACAAGGTCAGTGTCTCTATTTTATTGACAGGATACTACTAAAGCAATTAGATAGCTCTGCTCGACCCAGCTGCTAAATATGACAAGCATATCATTCATTAGCTAATGGCAGAATGCTCTCAACACATCCAGTTCTAACTCCATTTTCAAGTTCCAATGAAGTCTGCCACTGAACTGAAAATTCTAGCCCCCCAATCATTTCTCAGTTTTAAGGTTTTTACTTGCAGTCTTAGGGTACATTTACCCTCCAGAAAGTCCCTAATGCAAATAAAACCTGAGACATTCAATATATAAACGTTTCGAAGCACCCTGAATATTACATCGGAGTCATCTTCTTCTTTTGCAATTTTTTCACAGCTTTTTCCCTTTCTCTGTCACAGATACAATATTTTAGTTGATTTCTTTCTCTAAAGAGAGTAGTTTCCATAATCTTCAAATCATGTTAAAAAATGCAGGGGGAGGGATCATTATTCTTTATCTTCCAGGGGATGATTGGTGTCACTGGCAAGGCCAGAATTAATTGTCTTTCCTTATTTGCCCTTGAATTAAGTGGCCTACTAGGCTATTTCAGAAGCACGCATAATGGATCTGAAGTTACGTATAGGCTGGAGTGGATAAAAATGGTGGCACCGTGGCTCAGTAGTTAGCACTGCTGCCTCAACGTGCCAGGATGCTGGGTATGATTCCACCCTTGGGCAACTGTCTGCGTGGAGTTTGCACATTCTTCCTGTGTTTGTGTGGGTTTCTTCTGGGTGTCCCAGTTTCTTCCCAGTCCAAAGATGTGCAGGTTAGATGGATGAGCCATAATAAATTGCCTATCATGTCCAGGGATGTGCAGGCTAGGTGGATTAGCCATGGGAAATGCAGGGTTACAGGGATACTCTTCAGAGGGTTGGTGTGGACACGTTGGGCTGAATGGCCTGCTTCCACACTGTAGAGATTCTATGATTTTCTCCTCTATTAGATATAGTGAACAACTATGACAAACAATGATAGGTTCATAGCCACCATTACTAGAACGTAGAACAGTACAGCCCACGATGTTGAGCCAACCTATTATCCTACTCTAAGATCAAACTACCCTGCATACCCTACGTTTTACTATCATCCATGTGCCTATCCAAGAGTCGCTTAAATGTCCCTAATGTATCTGACTCCACTACCACTGCCGGTAGCGCATTCCACACGCCCACCACTCTCTGTGTAAAGAACCTGTGTCTGACATCTCCCCTATACCTTCCTCCAATCACCTTAAAATTATGCCCCCTCGTCATAGTCATTTCCGCCCTGGGAAAAAGTCTCTGACTATCCACTCTATCTATGCCTCTCATCATCTCGTACACCTCTATCAAGTCACCTCTCATCCTTCTTCGCTCCAATGAAAAAAGCCCTAGTTCCCTCAACCTTTCCTCATAAGACCTACCCTCCAGTCCAGGCAGCATCCTGGTAAATCTCCTCTGCACCCTCTCTAAAGCTTCCACATCTTTCCTATAATGAGGTGATCAGAACTGAACATAATATTCCAAGTGTGGTCTAACCAGGGTTTTATAGAGCTGCAGCATAACCTCATGGAACAACTGCTACGTTGTTGCCTCAGTCACAGTGTTTTAAATAAAAGGTTGCACAAGGAGGAAGATACACTGAGCATTTTCCTGCTGCAGGATATTTTACCATTCAGTTTTAATAAAAGATTAAAAGTAAAACCCAACACTTCATTTCAATGATGTGTCCACTTGGTGACTAGAACGTAACACTGTGAAAATTCCTGGTGATAAATTGTGCTGACTGTTCAGCAACATTTGCAAAGCATGTTTCTTCAGGAATATGTTCACCCAGAGCTGCCAAATCCTTGGAACACTGGGCATTCTGCCTCCCTAATATCATTCATTTATTGGCAAATTGGGTAGAAGGTTGTGAGAGCAGCACTTCTAAATCCATAATCTAATGAACCTGTCAGGGTTAATATGAAACAACGGTAAAATCTTAATTGACAGGCATATTTCCACCAAAGAGAGAGAAAAAGGAACTAGGCCCTGCCAGAGATGAAATGGTAAAGCAAGACATAAGTACAAAAGTCATTAGGAATAGGAAGAATATCAGCATCACCACAGGGAAATGGTGGGCTTCCTGACTTTACCCCTCTTAAAGCTTACTCTTTTGCAGTGCAGTTCCTATGATTTGTTTTGACTATAAATTTCCAACAGTTATGAGTTTTTTCCCTTTACATCTCCTTAAGAATTTTGGCATCATTGTCAGTTGTCACTCTCAGTTGGGATGACCACACGTCCTGATTTTTCACTAAGATGTCCAGTGATTTTCCCCATTGCTCAGCTGGGACCTCTTCTCCCTAACAACCAACACCCCCAAACCCTGTCTTCTTCCTAAACCCCATTCCTCCAAACCCCACCCACTTCCTAACTCCCCTACTCCCTAATCACCCCTTCTTCCTAGCCCACCCTCTTCTCCCTAACCCCCCACTTGTATTCATAAACATCAGTAGCACACCCTCACACCCTAAAGAGTCAAATGCATAATTCTTAATCCTGGTGTTTGGACCTGTGATGATGACACATCGTCACCGAACCTAGATCTCCTGGGCCAGAGGTGTACACACCTCAACACCCTATGCATAATATTTACCTAAGAGAGCAGATTCTATTTAAATTACAAGTCACTAAAAAGGCTGGCCTGATGTCTGCAAATCAACCAATCAGCAAGTCTGGTGGGTAACATGAGGGAATTCTCTACTGGTGTGGAAACATTAGGAGGCACGGTGTGGAAGAGAAGGGTGGAAAAGAAGAAGGTTTGTGCTTTGGATCACACTGGACAGTGGCTGGGTTCGAATCAATCAGTCACTGTGGTACTGCGCTCCCTGGAGTCGACTGCAATGGAGGGGGGGCGGTGGTGACTCATGACCTAGAGCTGAAAGAACGAGTGGCAATAAGCAGGGAATCTGTCAATTTTAGAAAATATTGGATCAGAATTACTGTGTCTGGCCAGGTGTCTATCTGCTTCCCATTTCAGGGAATTTTCTCTATTAGATTCTAACAGATATTAACGTATGAACATACATTACAGCCCTTCAAACCTGTTCTGTGATTCAATAAAGATCATGGTGGATCTGATTTTAATCTCAATTCTACATTCCTGCATATCCCCAATAATCTTCCATCTCCTGCAGAACACCCCTGGCTAATCACTGGGGGTTAAAAAGCACCTCAAACCATCAGCCAATGTTTGATCATGGGTGACACAATTAATGTAGCCCTGTGTATATTGGAGGCAGGAGTTCTTTAAGCAACAATTGTTTAGCATCTATTGATTTCTTGCTCACATGTGGATCTCTTCAGGCTGTGTATTGTTGCCTGGTCAAGAAGAAACTTTATGTTGCCGCCAGACCCCTTCCAACCCCCATTACACAGTAGGGCGTAGCTCTCCTTATTCTTAATGTCCTTAACCCATTGTTTACATCTCCTGGTCATAATCTTCTGTACAGCAATACACAGGCACAATACCACCTGAACTGTTGTGTATTATTTTGTGTAGATTTTATTGCTGCTTTTTAAAATCAATAGTCTGGTGTTCATACTTATCCAGCATATTCAAAGTTTATTTAAGAGTTTTTTAAAAAAAATGTTCAATTTATCGTTGATTGAGCTATCGTGTCACAATACACCCTAATGTAATTCTTTCAACCCAGGTGGCATTCTGATAGGGCCTGCCTTTCTAAAATATTATTCCTGTAGTGCTGATGGCCAGGCCCTTCAATTAGTTCACCACTAACTGTTGAAGGTTCCATTTGTTTTGCCCTGTGCAGGAGCAAGGGAGTCAGAGGTAAGCTATCTCCAATAGGTTCTGGCACAACTTGGGGAATTTTCATGTGGCAAAATGTCCAATCATTCCTTCTGCACTACTGGATTCTTCTTTCTCTGAATTTATGACTTTATTCATTAATTTTTATGCTAATAAGTACAACTGTGTGGCAATTCTTCAGACTGGGACATAATTTAAAGATACATATCTGTTGGGGAGGGGAGCTAAAATTCTGCTCATTCAGCAGTGTAGATTTCATTCTGCCATTGTAAATCCCAGTTTTCCACTGAAATGTGTTTAATTTCCATTATTGCACTGTTGTTTTGAAATGTCCATTTCATTATATGAAGCAGGTGTTACCATTCTCATATCCCTCCTCCCTCCTGTAACAGGGTTAGCTTTCTAGTGCCTTCCCCTTTTGCTTGCCCTGGTACCCCAGCCCTCTGAGATCACCAACAATTGCAGTCAACTTATGTTTGAGGCAACTGATAACACCAAAGTAACAAGAATATTTTCTCCCTTTGATAATCAATTTTCCAGAATGATGAAGTGCCCAGAAGCACTTGGGCACTTCATCATGGTGGTAGCAGTGAAGGTTCTTTAAGCAACAATAGATCACCATCCATTCCTTTCTTGCTCACTTGTGGATCATCTCGGACCATACGTTGTTGCCAGGTTGAGAAGGGACTTTGAGTTGCTCCCAGACATCTTCCAATCCCAATACACATTGATGCCAAAGAACAGCAGGGTGTAGCTCTCCTTATTCTTTCTTATTCCTTGTGTGAATTCCTTAACCCATTGTTTACATTTACTGACCATAATCTTCTATATAGCACTTCGGCATAATACCATAATACCACATGAACTGTTGTGTATCATTTTGAAAAAAAACTGGTTGTGGTTTTACCAAAATCAAAATCGGATTTTGCACAGAGTGCTCCACTCTTCACATAATCTGGATGTGTGTTTCTGATGCTGACCTCTCCCACTATGTAACGGCACACCCCCTGCTTTTTAGGAGTGCATCCTGCCTGTTGTGTTGTTGGAGGCTACAGTCTCTGAGATCCAATCAATAGGGAAGTCTTGTTATAACTGTACAGGGTGATGGTGAGGCCGTACTTGGAGTACTGTGTACAGTTTTGGTCCCTGCATTTATGAAACAATGTTTTGGCATTGGAACACAGTTCAAAAGACATTCGCTACATTGATTCCTGGGATGAAGGGTTGACTCTGATGGGTAGAATGAGGTTGAAGGTGGTCTCTACCACTAGTTTTTATGTCCTGCTGCCACTGTACTTCTCACACAGGTTGCTGTTCGCTTTATGAAGCTGCTGTCTCTGCGCTCTCTTCTGCTGTTTCAGGGTCCTGCTGTCTCTCTGGCCTCATATGGTTACATATAGAATCTCAATGCTGTGGCGGTACTGTGCCAGGGCAAGCTGCTCCAGCAACTATTTTTGCTGTGGTAGGATAATGAAGGGTAGTTTGAGATCATGACAATCTGGCTAAAATAAGCTATAGAGGAGAGTAAGTAGAAGAAATTGTAATGAACAATCAAACAAAATAAATGCATAATCTGTAACACGATAGTTATGACAAAGCCACAGTGTGCTTTCAGGATGTTATAGTTGAATGATAAAAATAGAACAGGATCTTCCAATTCTAAGCCATACTGCCTAAGGCTTACTTTGTTTAATAAGAGAGATTTACCACCTAACCTTTCCAGCTGTCACTAAATCCAACCATCTCGGCAACATGGATCTGAATTTATATTATTTTCTCCACTAAAAGCAAAAAATTAATCATAAAAGCCTTGAGTTAGGATACATAACTCTCGCTGACAAGGGGTTGTATAATTTCCAGTATATTAGACAGCACAACCATGCTATACTTGGGATGTATCCAAATTCTGCAACAGGGTTTAGTAATGGTTACCAAAAGAGTTAACTGAATCATCTGATTTTCCAGTGTAAGCTGGCACTGTGCTTCAGCAGCTATGTACCAAGGAGTTAAAGTCATTGCCACTGATAAAAATAGAAAGGATTGTTTTTAAATCTCTTTTGGCTGTAATTATATTTTGGATAAATCTTTCATGTGAGGCTTTTCCAGCTCACTGCAGTCTACCTTTCTTCATCAGATCTCAGAGGCGACTTGCGTATGCAATCAGAAGCCCTGACTCTCATCAATCATCAGATGCTCTTTATGCAGGGCACTGACTGGGGCCAAAAGGTGTGTGCCCTTTGAGATCTTTAGCAATGTTACTGTAAGTGCAAGATTTCTAAAGCAAAATAATTTGAGAATAATGGAATATAGAAACAACAGCATAAGGTCAGCTGCTCATAGGTTAGAAACAGGTCGTTTCACCTCTGGTATTTGGATTTAAACCTACAGCAGACCAACTATTAGATGAAATTCTCATTTCTCTGCTGGTGTAAAGATCTCGTGTGAGTTAAGGCAAAACTATCTTCCATCTGAATAAATAATGCAATCAACACAAACAAATTTGTGTTAATCTAATTTTAGTAGGAATTCTTTCCCTAGAGCAATCTATGGGAATACATCATTTAAAATTCTGAATAACTCTTCACTGATATGTGAAACACAAACAAAAATAAAGCATGTCATGAACACTGGACTTTACAAGATGGTTATGCAATTTTAACTCAAAGTGAAATAGAAAATTCCAGATAAACACCTCAGCTCAGACACAGGCCCATGTGATCCATTTGGCATTGGGTGAGGAACTCAAACAGAAACCCACTGAGGTGGGATGTGACATATTTAACACTTATTCATAGTACCTCACAGAAAAAGGACAGCTGCTGTTTTCAGAGAAAAGTACAAAGAAACCACTGCTGTGGAAGAAAAGTGAACTTTGTTTGTGGGAAGCTAGGGAAGTGATTGCTGGGCTCCTTGCTGAGATATTTGTATCATTGATAGCCGCGGGTGAGGTGCTGGAAGACTGGTGTTTGGCTGATGTGGTGCTATTATTTAAGAAATGCGGTAAGGAAAAGCCAGAGAACTATAGACTGGTGAGCCTGACATCAGTGGTGGGTAAGTGTTGGAAGGGATTCTAAGGGACAAAATCTACAAGTATTTGGAAAGGCAAGGACTGATTAGGGATAGTCAACATGGTTTTGTGTGTGAGAAATTGTGTTTCACTAAGTTGAGTTTTTGGGATTGAGTTTTTTTTGACAAAGAAGATTGACAAAGGCAAAGCAGTGGATGTTGTGTATTTGGATTTCAGCAAGATGTTTGACAAGGTTCTACATGGTAGGCTGGTTAGCAAAGTTAAATGGAATTCAGAGAAAGTTAGCCATTTGGACACAAAATTGACTTGAAGGTAGGAGACAGTAGACAGTGGTGGAGGGTTGTTTTTGAACTGGAGGCCTGTGACCAGCAGTGTTCTGCAAGGTTCAGTGCTGGGTCCACTGCTTTTTGTCATTTATGCAATTGATTTGTACATGAATATAGGAGGAATGGTTAGTAAGTTTGCAGATGACACCAAAACTGGTGGCGTAGTGGACAGTGAAGAAGGTTATCTCAGAGTACAATGGGACCTTGATCAGATGGGCCAATGGGCCAAGGAGTGGCAGGTGGAGGTTAATGTAGATAAATGTGAGGTGCTGCATTTTGGAAAGGCAAATCAGGAGAGAACTAATATACTTAATGATAAGGTTCCTGGGAAGTGTTGCTGAACAAAGAAACCTTGGGGTACAGGTTCATTGTTCCTTGAAGGTAGAGTCACAACTAGATAGGTTAGTGAAGATGATGTTTGGTACACTTATTTTTATTGGTCAGTGCATTGAGTTTAGGAGTTGGAAGGTCGTGTTGTAGCTGTATAGGACATTGATTAGGCCAGTTTTTGAATTCTGTGTTCAATTCTGGTCTCCCTGCTATCAGAAGATATTGTTAAACTTGAAAGGGTGCAGAAAAGATTTACAAGGATGTTGCCAGGGTTGGTAGGTTTGAGTTATAGGGAAAGGCTGAATAGGCTGGGGCTATTTTCTATGGAGCAACAGAGGCTGAGGAGTGACCTTATAGAGGTTTATAAAATCATGAGGGGCATGGATAGGGTGAATAGCCAAGGTCTTTTTCCAAGGGTGGGAAAGTCCAGAACTAGAGGGCATAGATTTAAGGTGAGAGGAGAAAGATATAAAAGGGACCAAAGGGATTACCTGTTCACAGAGAAGGTGGTGTGTATATGGAATGAGCTGCCAGAGGAAATGGTCAAGGCTGGTATAATTACAACATTTAAAAGGCACCTGGATAGGCATATGAATAGGGTTGGTTTAGAGGTATATGGGCCAAATGTTGGAAAATTAGATTAGATTAGATTAGATTAATATAGGTTATCTGGTCAACATGGACGACTTGGACTTAAGGGTCTGCTTCCTTGCTCCATATTTCTATGACTCCATATATACAGTGTACCTATCAAGCAAAATGATTGTGAGAGTTTGGTTTCGTTCAGAAGAACAGAACGGATAGGGTTCTTTAAGGTTGGAGGCACATTGTTACTGGGAAATTCATCCTTTTTTAAAAAGTTTTTGGTCTCTGCGGGGATCATAAGGAAAAGAAAGCAACACCTTGGGTGTACTGAATTGTTGAATTCACTAGAGGGAACCAAATACCATCTGCAGTAAAAAATTAATTTGAAGCCAGTGATATGAGCTCTGGTGAATTCAGAGTGGGAAGTAACCCAAATTAACTCAAAAGTCACACAGCACCAGGCTATAGTCCAACGGGTTTATTTTGGAGCCCCTTCATCAGGTGAAGGGGCTACGCTCCGGAAGCTTGTGATTTCAAATAAACCCATTGGACTATAACCTGGTGCCATGTGACTTCTGACTTTGTCCAGCCCAGTCCAACACCGGCACCTCCACACCAAATTAATTCATCCTGGGTTCCTTCATGCAGCTTTGTCCAATCTGGATTTTTGGGGGTCAGGTTAGAATCATGATAATGCAAATAATAAATGGACATAAAGACACACTATGTCAATTTTCACATAGCAAGCAAGCAAATGTGTTACATGCTTGTAACTAGCAGTGGGATCCTAGTGGTGTGATCTTCTGATGGGCAGGAATGCTAATACAAACACTGATTCACTGTTATCATGAAAACACTTGTTGCCATGATCCCCAAAATTAGAATCCCTTGCAATAAGAATGTAATTTTACAGTGAGTCACTGAAAAATTTATGCGCTTGATGATTATCCTGGAATCTGTGAATTGACTCATTCTCTCCCACTCTCTCACATACAAACAATAGCTTCGGATGAAGACCAGTAGGGGAATTTTTGATTCCATGCTTTGTTCAGTTTTCTAATTTAACAAAAATCCTTGGAGATTTGTGAGATTTTTAATGAGAACAATCTTAAATCATGAGACTACTTGAGAAAAGTGAGACCTGACATCCTACTAACCCATGATGGATTTTGATCTTGGTGACACATATATACTTAGTGGATGTATGTGCAGAGTCAAATGCTGTTAATTTAGACCAGGATGGCAGTAAATTGGTTTAGGAGTAAAACATTCCATGTTTCCATTCTTTGAGTTTGCTTTGGATGCAAATCAGTGTATCACAGTGGCTTGGTGGTTAGCACTGCTGCCTCACAATACCTGGGTTCAATTCCACCCTTAGGCAACTGTCTGGAGTTTGCACATTCTCCCCGTGTCTGTGTGGGTTTTCTCTGGGTGCTCTGGTTTTCTCCCAACTGTCCAAAGATGTGTTGGTTAGGTGGATTGGCCATGCTAAATTGTCTGTAGTGTCCAGGGATGTATAGGTTAATTGGATTAGCCATGGGAAATGGGAAACAATGGGGTGAGAGGCTGGACTTGAGTGGGGTACTCTTTGGAGGGTCGGTGCAGACTCAATGGCCTCTTTCTGCACTGTAGAGATTCTAGGAGAATCAGATTAGTCAAGTCTAGAATGAATCTCCTCTTTTCGACTGTAAATCAAACTTGGCAGATGGAATAAACAGGTAACTTAATACTTTCTGGAACATTAACTTGCTACAAGAAGCACTTGTTGTAAACCGCTTGGGACAATTACATTCAATTTAGGTCACGCTGACAGGACAGAGTTTGACCTTGATGGACTGAAAGTATAAATGGAGCTAATAGAACTTAAACCTTTTAGCCCAATCCATGGGTACGTTTTGCCAAAGTATTCGCTTGTTGCTCATAGATCAGAGGACATACCCGAGTACTGCAGATTGCATGTGGTGCAGTGTCAGCATTTTGCTGAATGCTAAGACACATATACTTGGTATGTTTATGTGAGGTTGCACTATTACATTGCAGCGAAACAGTGTAATTGGCCATTCACAGCATTGTTTCAAGCTTTTGTTAACCTCACACCAAATTTGCAACAAGAGTTTCGGAAAGTTTCCCTTTGTGAACTCTTCAACAGCTCTGGGTTAAGTACATCATATGGTGTGCTATCAACTCATTCTGACCATATTAATAGTCCCTGTTAATTTTGAATGATTGTTGACTAAAGTTTATCAAAGACTTTGTGGGGAGAATTTGGCTTCAATCCCTGGTATGTGCTGATATCAGATAAAGTAGCACAGTGATTGGCATTAATATTCCCAAGCTTGAGGGTGGGCAAATTCAAACAGCATTCTCCATTCTGATCATTATTCATTGACTCTCATTAAAATGTGCACAAGGATGTTGAGTTGGATGAGGACTGTGCTGGGCTTTTCTATGTACACATCTTACTATTTAGACTGAGACAGAAATAAGGCTATTCGGTGAATTTAACTGAAGGATCGTCTGTGTCTGCATAATTCTTAGAAAATAAAGGGTGAAAATCAGAGGGGATTAGACTTATACTTGGAGTGTAAATAAAGAACATTATACTGAAGTGACATAAAAGCATTTTGATTTTCTACATCACAGCATTGTGGTGACTTGGGTACATTATAAGTGTCACCTGGTAGTGCAGAACTCAAGTATTCCTGGTAAAGGAGACTCAGTCAAGCTCACAGTATGGCTCACATACACAGAGTGGAAGTTACCTATTTTCAAACACAATACCCTGTCCTTTGCAAATAGAAAGAATATTTCCACACATTGTGTCTTTTCCAACTAAAGAAGAGGTTATGATCAGCCATCCTCAGGTGCATTCCCATGGTAATGCCTTGACTGGAGTGGACTAGCCTGGTTTGAATTTAGAGACTGGGCTCTGAAGAAGGGTCACCTGACTCAAAACATTAGCACTGCTTTCTCTCCACAGATGCTGTCGGACCTGCTGAGTGTCTCCAGCAAATTATGTTTTAGTTTTAGGTTTCCAGCATTTGTAGCTCTTTGTTTTATTGACAGTTGACTGTTGCCTTGTGCATTCGCCATGGCAACATCTCAACCAATTAGAATACACATGCCAACCAATCAGCATTCTCTACTCCCCCACCCCCATGCAGTATAAGTCATTGCTTTTACTTTACTTTGGGTCCCCATTTTACTTTGATTTTTCTGGTCTTCATACAAGCTCAGACTTCAAAGTTACTGTTAAATAATGTTAATTAACATGATGCAACAATAGAAATTGCTGGGAAAACTCAGCAGAATTAACGTTTCGGGCTTGGTGCCCCTTCTTCAGAAGTTTTCCTAGCAATTTCTATTCTTGTCTCTGATTTCCAGCATCTGCAGTTCCTGGGGTTTTAACAAACACAATATTAAGGCTGCATTCTTTGTGTTGTACACAAAGTTTTAACCTTTTAGCAGAGTACAAGCAGAAGCACATGATTACTGAGGTCACAGTCACATCAAGTTGATTTCAAAGGCTCATCTACATATTCATTAAATTTAGCTTGACACCATCCAGGACAAAACAGCCTCTTGATTGGCACCACATCCACAAGCATCCACTCCCTCCACCACCGAAGCTCAGTAGCAGCAGTGTGTACAAACTACAAGACGCGCTGCAGAAATTCACCAAAGATCCTGAGACAACACCTTCCAAACCCACGACCACTTCCATCTAGAAGGACACAGGCAGCAGATACATGGGAAAACCACCACCTTCAAGTTCTCTTCCAAGCCACTCACTATCCTGACATGGAAATATATTGCCATTCCTTCTCTGTCACAGGGTCAAAAGTCTGGAATACCCTTTCTAAGGGCTTTATGGGCTAACCTACAACACATAGACTGCAGCAGTTCAAGAAGGCAGCTCACCACCACTTTCTCCAGAGCAAATGGGACGGGCAATAAATACTGGCCAGGAAACAACGCCCACACCTCACAAATAGATAAAAGAAATTCCAATCCCACTGTCTTCCCCAGAGCCCTTTGTTCACAGATTCAAATGCTGTGGGGATTTCACAGCTTTCCCTGATATATCCATTTGAAATGGTAAAGGAAAGTGATGGCCTGAAGGCTGTACTGGAACCATACTCACTGCAATGGAAACATAAAGAATAGGGTTAGTAACATCTTGGGCTAGTGTCAAAATTGGGAGAGTTGTCTCACTGACTAGTCAAGCAACAGCCTGACATAGTCGCACTCACAGAATCATACCTTCCAGACAATGTCCCAGACACCACCATCACCACCAGGTCCCACCGCCAGGACAAATCCAACAGGGGTGGCAGCACAGTGGCATACAGTCAGGGGTCCTCAACGTGGACTCCGGACCCCATGACATCCCATGAAGTCTCATCAGGTTAAACATGGACAAGGAAACGTCCTGCTGGTACTGTCCTCCCTTGGCTGATGAGTCGGTATTCCTCCATGTTGAATAACACATGGAAAAAGCACTCACGTGTCAAGGGCACAGAATGTACTCTGGGTAAGAAATTTCAATGTCCACCACCAAGAGTGGCTTGGCCATAGCATTACTGATCAAGCTAGTCATGTCCTAAAGGACATAGCTGCCAGACTGGGTCTGCGGCAGGTGGTGAGGGAACCAACAAGAGGAAAAAATATACTTCACCTCATCCTCAGCAATCTGCCAGCTGCAGTTGCATCTGTCCATGACAGTAGCGGTAAGAGTGACCACCACATAGTCCTTGTGGAGACGAAATCCAGCCTTCACATTGAGAATAATCTCCATCTTATGTGGCACTATCACTGTGCCTAATGGGACAGAGTTTGAACAGATCTAGCAACAGTGAATGCGAAGGGGAGGGGAAGGGTGATTGTAGGAGGCGGGTAGGAGACAGATGGGTGTGTGTGAGGAGTGGGAGTGTGTTTGAAGGAGAAGCAGTGTCAGGGTGAGAGGGAAGGGTATGTGTGTGGAAGGGGAGTGTGAGTGATGGGGGAGGGTGTGTATGAGAAGCAGAGTCTGTGTGAAGGAGAGGGTGGAATGTTTGCGAGGGAAGGGAAGTAGGGTGTGTGAAGGAAGGTGAGTGTGAAAAGGAGGAGACATGTGAGAGGGAGTGGAGGGGAAAGTAGGGGAGAGTGTGTGAGGGAGGAAGGGAGAATGGAAGAGTATAGGAGACGGAGTTGGAGACTGAGCCATACTCTGCCTGCACCCTCCCGCCCCCAAGGAATCTATCCACAAACCTGGTTGGGAGAAGAGAAACACCTAGGCTGAAGGGCAATCTGCTTCTGAGCCCCACTTTTGTGTGAATTCCACTGAGCCTGGCCTAGGATTTGTGTTCCCAAAGGTGAAGGCATGGTCAGTGTTTATTGAACCCAGTCCCCTCCAGTTCCTTGGTGACCAAGGTTTAGGGTCTAGACTCACTGTAGCTCTGCTTCTTAACTGAAATGGCAAAACAATTATTTTGTTCCACCAATTGGCACTGTTTAATGACCAGTTTTATTAATTGCTCATTTATATTAACAATTTATTGATTGGTTCATTTTTTGTCCCAAACCATATCTTTCAGAAATTTGTTTCCCCCACCCCCACACCCGCAGTGGGTGAAAGAAAATTTGGAATGTGGTATCCCGCTGGAGAAAGTTGGACAAGTTTGATGAAGAATTTGTAGGAATGCCACTTCATCACAAGAACATACATCTAATTACAACTCTTACATCCATCTCTAATTAATTTGTATTAAACGATACGAATCCTCAACCAAAACTCTTAATTCTGAACACCAGATCTTCCCATTTGTTTTAAACTTGTTCTCTGTTTTAAACATCCTGTCATTTTGTATAAACATGGATTTATCAATGTCTCTCTTTTCATGTTTCACAGAGACATGATCTCAGGCATTTCCACTCTCTCAATGTTTCAAACAGTTTGTAATAGGATATTCAGTAAAAATAAGCAGAGATGGTGGTGGTATTATAGTGATGACAATGGATTAGAAATCCAGGGGACAGGAGATCCGAATCCCAGTATGGAAGATGGTGAAATTTGAATTCAGTAAAATTTTGGAATTAAATATCATTTAAACAATTAAAGATTTATTTAAAGATCAGTGACATGATATGTACAATTAGACAACATACATATTCAGCTAAATAGCTTTCTTACCTGAAACAATGATTGTCTCTCTGCCTGTTTTCTTTTCAATATGGTGGAAGAGATTGCAATGATCTAAAGTCGGTAATGTCAGTGATTCAGCCAGAGATGGGATACAAGACTCATTTTGCTAAAGTAGTGCCAGCACATAAGATGTAGCAGGTGGTGCTGTGAAATTAGATTCTCTATGCCATTTTCCTCCTCCTCCCTTTTGAGCAGCTTGTCTTGCTCTGTGTTACTTCTGTTCATTCACCCTGTCATGCTGAGGACCAAGGCATATGCTGACTACATTACTTTAGACTGGGAGCAAGTGTTCTGAGCAGAAGCCTTGAAGTGTAACCTGAGACTTTCAACTGTCACAGGTAGACAGGGTGGTTTAGAAGGCCACCCTAAGGAAGTGGAAGAGTGAGTTAGTAAGTTTGCCAATGACACGAAGATTGGTGGAGTTGTGGACAGTGTGGAGGGCTGATGTAGGTTGCAACGGGACATTGACAGGATGCAGAGTTGGGCAAAGAAGTGGCAGATGGAATTCAACCCAGAAAAGTGTGAAGTGATTCATTTTGGAAGGTTGAATTTTAATGCAGAATACAGGGTTAATGGCAGGATTCTCGGCAGTGTGGAGGAACTGAGGGATCTTGGAGTCCATGTCCATAGATCCCTCAAAGTTGCCACCCAAGTTGATAAGGTTGTAAAGAGGGCGTATGGTGTGTTGGCTTTCATTGGCAGTGGAATTGAGTTTAAGAGCTGTGAGGTTGTGCTGCAGCTCTATAAACCTCTGGTTAGACCACACTTGGAATATTGTGTTTAGTTCTGGTCACCTCATTATAGGAAAGATGTGGAAGCTTTAGAGAGGGTGCAGAGGAGATTTACCAGGATGTTGCCTGGACTGGAGGCCAGGTCTTATGAGGAAAGGTTGAGGGAACTAGGGCTTTTTTCATTGGAGTGAAGAAGGATGAGAGGTGACTTGATAGAGGTGTACAAGGTAATGAGAGGCATAGATAGAGTGGATAGTCAGACACTTTTTCCCAGGCGGAAATGACTATTCCAAGGGGGCATAATTTTAAGGTGATTGGAGGAAGGTATAGGGGAGATGTCAGAAGTAGGTTCTTCACACACAGAGTGGTGGGTGTGTGGAATGCGATACCGGCAGTGGTAGTGGAGTCAGATACTTTAGTGACTTTTAAGCGACTCTTGGAAAGGCACATGGAGGATAGTAAAATGTAGGGTATGCAGGGTAGATTGATCTTGGTAGGATAATACGTCGGCACAACATCATGGGCTGAAGGGCCTTTTCTTTATTCGTTAACAGGAGGAGGACGTCGCTGGCTAGGCAGCATTTATTGTCCATCCCTAATTGCCCAGAGGGCAGTACAGAGTCAACCACATGGCTGTGGGTCTGGAGTCACATGTAGGCTAGACCAGGTAAGGATGGCAGTTTCCTTCCCTAAGGGACATTAGTGAAGCAGGTGGGTTTTTCCTGACAAATGGCAATGGATTCATGGACATCATTAGATTCTTAATTCCAGATTTTTTTTTATTGAATTCAAACTCCACCATCTGCCGTGGCAGGATTTGAACCCAGGTCCCTAGAACGTTATCCATGTCTCTGGATTAACAGTCCAGCGATAATATCACTAGGCCATTGCCTCCCCTAAGCCTGTTGCCTGTTCTCTGTTGCCTGTTCTCTGTTCTCTGTTGCCTGTTGCCTGTTGCCTGTTGCCTGTTCTCTGGCTTTTAGCACGCTTGCCTTCATTGCTCAGACCTCTTGAGTATAGGAGTTGGGATGTCATACTAAGGTTGTACAGGACAATGGTGAGGCCTCTTCTGGAGTACTATGTGCAGTTCTGGTCACCCTGTTATAGGAAGGTTATTACTAAACTGGAAAGGGTTCAGGAAAGATTTACCCAGGATGTTGCTGGGAATGGAGGGTTTGAGATATAAAAACAGACTAGAAAGGCTTGGACCTTTCTCACTGGAGCATAGGAGAGGGATGACCTTATTGAGGTTTATAAAATCATGGGGGGCATAAATAAGGTGATGACAAGGGTCTTTTCCCTAGGGTGGGAGTGTTCAAAACTAGGGGGCATGTTTTTAAGGTGAGAGGAGAAAGATTTAAAAAGGACGTGAAGGGCAACTTTTTTTACAAGAATGGTTCGTGTGTGGAATGAACAGCCAGAGACAGCGATGGATGCAGGTACAGTTACAACATTCAAAAGACATTTGGATAAATTCATGAATAGGGAAAGTTTGGAGGGATATGGGCAAAGTGGGACTAGTTTAGTTTGGGAACATGGTCAGTGTGGATTGGTTGGACCATACGGTCCATTTCCATGCTGTACGACTATGAGTCTATGAAAATCTAGCCTAATGGCAGCCATGTGTTGAACGTTGTAAAGACCCATCTACTTGCCTAATGTCCTTTAGTGAAGGGAAGTCTGAGACCTGTTTTGTAATTCATTCATGGCATCTGTCACCTGTCCTTAATTGCCCTGGAACTGAGTGGCTTGCTTCAGAGTTAACCACATTGCTGTAGGTCTGGGGTCCTACATGAGCCAGACTGGATGGCAGATTTCCTTCTCTAAAGGACATTAGTGAACCAAGTGGGTTTTTTACAAGAGTTGATGATGGGTTCAGGTTCACCATTATTGAGATTAATTTTAAATTACAGATTTTTAAGAGATTAAGTGAATTTTAAATTCCACCAGCTGCTATGATAAGATTCAAACCCATGTCCCCAGTGCAATAGTCTGAATCTGTGACATTACCACAAACATTATCACTTTGACACAGTCTTCCCCAATTTCAGCTTGTATGTTCTCATTGAACCATACAGTACAGAAGAGGCCCTTTGGCCCATCAAGTCTGTGCCACCAAAGTACACTGATTCTACACTAGTCCCACTTTACAGCGCGAGGCCGTGAACTCTTGTAATCAAGAATTTAGTAAAGGGATGATGATTTGGCTTGGCACCAGAACCCAAACAGTGTGGCTCTGAACCAATTGCTAAGATCTGAAAATGACTTTTCCTTTAACCTTCAATGTGGACCAGTCCCTGAGCAAATGCCAAACAGCTCTTCACTGCAACATGGAGATTGACAATACGGCAATCCGGAGGTGTGTCACTTCTTTCTAGCTTGATATACTGTTGTAGTGCAATATGGCATTCAGTTAAAAGAAGCATTTGAATAATGTGAGGCTAATTCCAGTTACATTTATACCAAATCTAGAAATGAAATTTGCTTTGTGGGGAGCCCTCTAAGATTGGGGTTCAAGGAGGTTAACAAAGGAGAGAGAAACAAGCAGCAAATTTCACTTTGGATGACTCATTGTATTGTTTTAGTAGCCTGTTGAGAATGAAATAGGAGACATGGCAGTGGATCATGCACTCTGGGAATCACCTGGGTGTCAAATCAATGCCTCCATAAATAGATATGTAGCATTCAATACCTGAAAACAAAACTGGAATTAAACCAGACAAAATTTAGTCCAGAGATAGTAGGAACTGCAGATGCTGGAGAATCTGAGATAACAAGGTGTAGAGCTGGATGAACACAGCAGGCCAAGCAGCATCAGAGGAGCAGGAAAGCTGACGTTTCAGGCCTAGACCCTTCTTCAGAAAATTTAGTCCATGTCCCTTTCCATCCATTACGTTCAGTAGTCCCACCGTTAATTTCCACTGTGTGCCCATATCTTTATTCCACCCATTTCCTTTTTATACTTCTTCAGTGCAATGGCAGATAAGCAATAAAAGCCTTATAACTGATTCATGTTATCTGAGTACAGTTAAAGAATAATAGCAGAGTCTTTCTGTTACTAGGCTTGTAGTTCAGAGACTAATGATCCAGGGACACAAGGTGAAATCCTACCATGGCAGTTGGAGAGTTTATATTCTGTTATCCAAATAAATCTGAAATAGAAAGCTGACGTCAGTAATTGTGATCATGTGGCTTCCAAATCATCTGAACAGAAGGAAGTCTGTCATCCATATGTGGTCTAGCCCATCCTTTTTATGCAGCCTGTTGGGATTGAAAATGACTTGCCTCCATATTCACTGGGATCTCAGATGGCTGATAGATCCAATGAGATCAGGCTCTGCAGGCTCTGTCCCAATGCAGAGCATGTCAGGGAGGTAAATTGTTTGGAAGTTTGAGTTCTCTCTAACCATTCAACATTGTCTCAGGTTTCCTGATTAAGTCCCTAGATGTGGCCTATATCCACAGCAACATGCTGGCCCCCTGAGATGGCCTAGCAAGCCGCAGTTGTCAAGGGAGCAGCTCACATATTCAGAAAATAAAACAACATATTTAGGGATAGTCAATAAATATTAGACTTGCAAACTTTCCATGATTAATTAAAACTAGGTACTCATGTAGCGTACAAGTACAGGTGATTGTTGTACAATATTTGGACAGGATACAAGTAGAGAGCTCATACTGAAAGAAATGAAAATGAATTGTATGCGTAAGATGGATAATTTATTTGAAGAATTGTGCATAATGTATCTTTAATTCACTATGGCACCCAGTCATGCATAATCTTTTGCAGGCATGCTGTAGCACAGACAGTGCATTAATGATCTTAATCATTTGAATTGGTATGTTACTCAATTCTGTTCACTTGCACTGTAAAGCTGAGTAGTTTCTTGAATGGCTTTTGGCATTCAGGAATTAAATACAAAAGATTTAATGATGTATTTAGAAAAAAAAGGCAACATGTTAAAGATTGTAAAATATCTCAGCAACTGTTCTACCTCTTTCAAAATGGTATTGATGTTTAAACCCATTCATTAATCAGCACTTTAAAAAAATCCGATAATCCACTTCTAATTTGATCATAAAGCCAGGACTGGCTGGCATAGAAATTTTATTCATTCACTGAGATAACCCGTTAGTTCGGTATATTTTTAGATGCCAGCAGACAGCTTGTTAGATAGTTGAAGTAGAAACACATTACAAGATTCTTGTTATACCACTATTTTTGGTATGTGAGACCATTATTAATTCCTGGGCGTGGAACAGCTCAAAAATTAATATTCTGTAAATTCAACATCATGCTCTTGTTAAAAGTAATACCTTACAGAAAAATTTAAAAGTCAAAAGATTGTTAACACTAGGGCTTAGGTTAGCAGTTTTACATATAACATTTTCTACTACAATTAATTATAGAAATAAGCAAGAAATAGGAAACTCAGCATCAAATGTTTTTCTTTCCCTTCTTTCCCTATTGACACTCACTCAGTGATGATTGTAATTTCACAGGAAAAGTCTGACATCTGATACTTGGTATTCATGGAGCATGTGCTTTAGCAGAAGTTACTGAGCTGCCATCAGAAACAGAAGCATCCAACTAATTTCCTGTCAGCCCGGGCTCACTGAAGTCAATTGTTGCAACTCACCTACTACTTTATGTAAAACACCAAGCTCAACATGGACTGAGGGTCAACATGGGACTGGGAGGTTCAGTGTTATGTGAGCTAGTGTAAGGCAGTCAGCAGGCTTATGTGAGTCAGAAACACTGATATAGGCCTGTTGGGTCAGATGGTTTGTTTCTGTGCTGCATGTATTTTTAATACTCTTGCAAGCAACCAATGTACCTCCTCACCGTGCCACTGATAGGACTTGGAAATACATTTTTCTTGTAGATCAATCTTGCATTTCTCAGCTCCTAATCAAAAAGTAGCACTCAAATTTGTCCAACATGCCTGCAATGCTCTTTTTAAATTTGAAATATACATGAAACATAATTTTTGCAATGGCTTTTTGACAATGGACTTTGAGCAAGAACATTCAGATGGTTGATTTAGGGTGAGGACGTCTTTGTCTTGAATCCTTAACAGAGCTCAATAAACTCCTGAACATTCTGAGGATAAAATGATGTACATGTCTTAGGCAAAAGTGTACAGTGGTTGGAGACCACACAACATAATTACCGTACTGTTAGAGTATTTACCATGCAGTTAGAGTATGCACCATACTGTTAGAATGCCTGTTAGTTGGTACTTTAGCTCTTTGCCAATGGAAAAGGTGATCAGTGCTGCAGGCAAGTCATTATTGCTAACTGGAAACCAAAATTGTTGCCTTTCTGCCTTGTAATTCCAGTTCTCTGGGTGAGATTCCCCAGTTCTGCCCACAATGTTGATAGATCAAATGGTTCATTGCAACAAACAGGCATAAGACAACATCACAGGAAGGGGGAAATTGGTCAATAGCAGAAAAATTGCCGAAACTACCTGCCTTTTGTCCACAAGAATAGGACATAACAGTGACACCTAGTTTCAAACAACACTATTTAAAATGAGATAGTAGGAACTGCCGATGCTGGAGTCTGAGATAACAAGGTGTGGAGCTGGATGAACACAGCAGGCCAGGCAGCATCAGAGGACCTGGAAAGCTGACATTTCGGGAAGGGTCCAGACCCAAAACGTCAGCTTTCCTGCTCCTCTGATGCTGCCTGGCCTAACTATTTAAAATGACATGTTTTTCCCAAATGAGCTCACTGGTCTGAATCTGTGAATATTTGTATTGATTTAAAACAAGCACTTGCAGATGGATGTCTTGGAATTCTTACTAACAGAATGTAAACATATTCTTGAAGATGATCTTGCCTAAACCTTGGTGAAATAGGCATTTCTTATACCAACTTGTTTATTTATTTCCCCTTTTAATTGCTATGAATATTTCTGCACTAATTCTTACTGCCTTGATCAGATTACTCTGTTCTCTCTGCATAATGTAAGAGGATATCAGCTCAAATACATTTCCCTGTGGATTTGCTTAAGTTCTAAATTATGGAACTTGAGGGACAGTTGTGTTATGGACAAGGAGCATCTTTGCCTGGGAAATTGAATGAGGCGGTCCTTGTAGAAATGGAAGTGAATAGTGAGATTCATGAAGGGAAGTGGGTGACATTTTCCCAGGGAGGGGGTTGTGGTGAAACAAGAATTCCTAGGGGCACAAGTAAGCACAGTGACACAATTTCACCAATTCCGTGCTGACCAAGCTCATTTAGAAATTACTCTGAGTTTAAACGTAAAATCACCATAGTCCTCCTGGACCATAGATCTGCCCTCCCATTAGACAGTGGTGGTTTAACCTGAGAGTCATCACACCTCAGGTGAGGGGAGAGGTTGAGAAGGAGACTCCTTCACGGTAACCTCAGCCGGTGAGGAAATTGAACCCACACTATTGTTGTCACTCTGCATCTGTCCAGCCAACAGAGCTAACTGACCCCTTTACGTCTATATTCCATATCTAATTAGAAAGAATGTGCTGCTAAATCATATTCTGGCTGATGGTACAGGATGAGCAAGCATTCTGTCATCAAAAAGATGTTAAGATAAACTGTGACCAAAGCTAATTAGGTCCATGTTCAAAACAAAAAGTTGCAAAAGAGGACGTGATAAAGAGACCGGCTTGAAAATGAGCCAATTTGAGCAAAATATTGGGGTTACGGCCGAGAGTAGTTTCCAATAAAATAGGAGACAAAACGACAGGCCCCAGTAGGAGACACTTATATATGATTGAGAATTAAAATATATATAGAGAAATATGAAACACATATAACAGAAGCAAAATGAAATTAAGAAGACTAAGAGGGAATATGAGAGAAGACTAAATCAGATGATGAAAACAAGTTCAGGTTGGATGTCCATACTGTAATCCATTTGATTTTACTCTCCACTGAAGGCACTCAACTCCTTGTCAATCATGCTCTTATTCCCTCAACAACTAGTGGGCTGGGAAACTCTTTACTACAAAGGGGAGTGCACCAAACACTTTGCTTACTACAAAGGGTAAACTTTGTTTACTTTCTCAGTTAACTTGACTGACTGCAAGCATTCCCAGGACCAAAGGTCAAGGCACCTGTTCCTTGAATCATGATTGTAGGCATGACTTCATATGGGCACCTCCATGATACTCACAAACCTGGAACAATTCTATTCCATCTGAAAAGGGGTAAAAATAGCATATCCATAGAACCACAGAAGGACATCCTGAGGAAGGCTTAATGACCAACAGGCCTAAACATACAAGAGGAGGGGGCTCTGTACTTAGGCTGTAGTTCATAGGACAACTTGTAAAAAGAAAAAAAATTGAAGGATGCCAAAGGTTGAAGGAAAACTGGCACAAGAAGTTTGGAAGAGCATGACAAAGATCCTCACATATATACCCAACTTGACTTCCCTTCTCAAAGTATTGAAAATGTTATTTTAATCACCTATTATTTATTCAATGATAACTGCGTCTCTGTACATGTCCCTTCTGGTCTTCATATCATAGAGGGGAAAGAGACTAGCCACTTCTGGTTGTTCCCGTGTCTTCACTATTTTGCAGAGGCATCAACATAGAGACTTGACTCAGGAGTACCTCACTTCCTGGAAGAAATCTGTTCCGCTCGTCCAGATTCTTTATCTCCATCAGCTGAGGATTCCTCTCCATTATTGTTCAGCAGTGCCTCATCTAATTTCCTCACTCACACCCATTCCCTCTCCTCCCAGAACCTCAATAGGCTTTCCCCTGTCCTCACCATCCCACCAGTCTCTACATTCAATGTATTATTCACTGCCATTTCCAGCCATGTGGAACTACCAAACATAATCTACTGCTCCCCTTCTAGGATTCTGACAGGGCCATTTCATCTGTAATATCACGGGTCACTCCTAACTCACCTCCAGCACTCCATTCCCTTCCCATGTACCTTACCAAGGAAGCATATGAGAGACAATACTTATACTCTTATCTCTTCCCGTTCCATAATCCAAGATCACAAGCACTCTTTTTTAGGCGCAATTGTGATTTATGCATACTTCTTTTGATTTAGTATGATGCATTTGCTGCTCATGCTGTGATCGCTACCACATTGAAGAGATCAAACAATGTCAATGACTATTTTTGTGGGATGCTTCCATTCAGTCCACAAACATAATCGGAGTTTGTGGTGTCCTGTCATTTTAATTCTGTGCCCCATTCTCATTCTGACCTCTCTGTCCTTGGCCTCCTGTATTACTCCAACAATGCACAATGCAAATTTGAGGAACTGCCCTTTATGAACTTCCAGACTCAACACAGAGTTCAACAATTTCAGCTTATCAACATAATTTACTGTTAATTATCATTCTTCACTTCCCATTTTCACCTCCTAGAGGCCCATATTAAGTTTCTTCATTTCCCCAATCACCTGTATTGATGCTTTGCACCATCATCACTTATTTAATCACTTACTTCACAGACCTTTGCTTATCTTTCCTGCCCTCCCACTTGCTTATAACGTCTTCCAAATATGTTCTCTTTAAATTCACTCATGGGTTGTGGGCATTACTGTCTGAGCCAGCATTTATTGCTCATCCCTAGTTGCCCTTCAGAAGGTGGTGGTGAGCTGTGTAATTAAACCATGTCCATGTGCTGTAGGTATTACCACAATACCATTTGGAAGGGAATTCCAGGATTTTGACCCAGCAACAGTGAAGGAACCTGCAATATATTTCCAAGTCAGGATGGTGAGAGGCTTGGAGGGGATATTGCAGGTGATCATGTTCCCACGTATCTGCTGTATTTGTCCTTCCGGAACAGAATGGTCATGGATTTGGAGTTAGGGAGCCTTGGTGAATTTCTATGGTGCATCTTGTAGATAGTACAAATTTTTGTTACTCAGCATTGATGGTAAAGTGGCTGCTTGTGAATGTGTTGCTAATCAAGCGGGCTGCTTTGTGTTGAGTTGTATTGAGCTGCTTGAGTGTTGTTGGAGCTGCTCTCATCCAGGCAAGTGGGGAGTATTCCATCACACTCCCGAGTTGTGCCTTGTAGATGGTGGAGAGGGTATGGGGGAGTCACTGTCTGCAGGATTGGTAGCCTGTGACATGCTCGTGTAACCACTGTATTTAAATAGTGACTCCAGTTCAGTTTCTAGTCAATGGTAACCCCCAGGCTGTATATAGTGAGGTGTACAGCGATGGTAACACCGTTGAATGTTAAGGGCTGATGAGTTAGATTCTCTCTTGTTGGAGATGGTCATTGCCTGACATTCATGTGATGTGAATGTTATGAAGTTTGCAAGGGTAAACATGTTTCTCCTCGCTTGTTGCTTCATCCCAACATTTTGTATTCTTTATTTTTCCACTGGGGTTCGGAATGTCAATCACGACAAGTTTCCACGGGAATCGAGCATAGGTCATTTTATTTGCAGCTCGTTTATGGAAATCTTAAACCAGGCAGAAAAATTACATGGCAAAATGGGTTATCAGGATTCACTTTGTTCGTGTCAGAGAGATGTGCTTGAAACCTGTTTCTTAGCACAGTCCCGGTGTTTTTATTCATTCCAATCACACAGCTTTAGAAGCAAGGGAAGTAAATCACTCTTGCGAGACTTTGCTTTTACTTTACATCTGATATTTAACTATTCATTTATACAGTAAATATGTCAGGAGTAGATGGATGTCGGCAACATGCTCTGTATCAATTTGCCGAGCATTTCTCAGCATGTTTTTCCCTGGTGGGCTCTGGGCTCCCAGCCATATATGCCAGTAGCTTGTATTGATCAGCTGATTAAGCTGCAATCGATTAGCCGCTGATTTCCATATTGTTAGAAATGACCTCTGCTTTTCTAGCTCCAGAAAGGGACACCATGGATTAAGCAGGTGCAATATTTGAGAGACGACGGAAAATCAGTAAAGAGCTGACAAGAGGGCAATCAATGTGATTTACATTATTAATCGTCAGAGAGAGACAACAACATATCCGTAACAATATCCATAAATACAGCAAGGCAAGCATTTCCAACTCGCACAGAAAATAACTTCTTGATTTATCTTTCACTGCCCGTGTTCTCAGCATTTTTTTCTTAAATCTGTGGAATAGGCGCAGTGGTTTCCCCACCTCTACCCGCTGTCACAGTTGGTAATATTCATGCCTCCTGACTGAGAGCTTGTGTGTTTGATCACTACTGGGATCACTACCACCACAGCCTTTGTCTATTTCCGACGCTCCCAACATGACATCCATTCTCAAATGAGAAAGCCAAGGAGGATTCTGCCTTCTGGGTAGGCGATGAACAGTGGTATGGTGTTATTCACATACAAGCAAGCCACAGCAGCTTTTGAAAGATGCAAGGGATATTAATGTTTACAAGCGGGGGAATAGTTAGAGAAACATTCAGATATGGGCAATTTGCACTGCGTGCAAGTGAACGCCTGTTGACAGGTTGTTCATTGATGGTTTCTTAGCAGATGTTACGGCTTCTCTCATTCTCTAGGCTGAGGATAGACACACCACTGATGTATGGTTTTCAGAATGAAAAATATGGATGGAATTGCAAAGTACAATCCCCCAAACACTGTTGAAGATTAAATCATCGAATGATATGTTGTATCATTACATGGATCTCAGAAAGGCACTATATCTTTAAGACAGCTAGATGACAGCAGGACACAGGACAATCTAGTAATAAGAGGTCACTGTCTTACTCTCAGTATGTTCTGTTATTTGACAGTTGTGTGTACATTCTGTTAGTTAGCTTTCAGTCTGTTAGCAAGCAGCAGCTAGCCAATTAGTCAGCTAGTCTACAGTGATGTACTAATAATCTGAGTATAAGTGAGCCCAAACTGTATCTAAAAATCTGAGGTACCATGACAGAATACATAATTAGCTGTTAATAAACTTCCAGATATCTGACTCAATACAAACTTTACTCTGTTGTATCTGCTACATGTTATGACTCACTGGGGTGGTGTGCTGGAAATCAAGCCCCGCCATTCTTGGAGTTATCACAAAGTTAAAGATTTCAAAAAGTATGTAAAATTCTCCAACTTACCTGTCTTTTAAACCTTGATCGACAGAAAGCATGGACCATATTTCTGTACTTAAGAAAATGTGATTTTTTATTACAAGAAATTAGATTCTAGCTACAGGTAAGCAGTTATGAACCATTGGCATGTAACATTACTAAATAAATCTCTAAACTCCTTATAAACACCCCTTTACACACAGACAGACACAGACAGAGAAAAATATGGGTTATGGAAAGAGGGAAAGAAACTGGGAAAGCAATTAATTGGTTCCTGTTTATGAGGGTTTTGTTGAGTCTACTGTCTGAATGCTGCTTCTCAGTCATGCTTTTCCAAATGCTTCCACTGGTTTATAAGAGGTATAGGGTGGCTGGTTCACTTAGAAAAAGGCCTCTGATTTACCAATCAAAAATCACAGCTTATAGCAACTGCTGGAGGAAAGATAAAGTATTTTGAAAAATTTTAAACAGGTAATTCTGCAGAGAACAGATCTCTTGGCTGTCAGAGGCCTGATGGCTTCTCTGAATCTTGTTCCCAGCCCAAGCTGTTCACTTACCAGGCAACAAATCATATGGTTATTGGCAGGCAGAAGGCCTTTGTCAATGATAATTGGTCACCAGTCCATAGACCAATTGACATCTTGTTGTCAACTAAATCTCTATCTGTACACAATTCTCAGCTCCAGGTTCTCTGCAAATATTATGGTAACCCATAGCTGTACAAACAGCATTCACAATAGGTATGAAATTAGTTGCTTACCAAACATGCAGCAATCCATGGTCTTTAAAACAGTTATATTCACATTTAAGTCCACAATTTAAAAAAGCACAAAAGCAAAATGACAGGGTCTTTACATACATTGGCTAAGATATAGAAAACCAAAGAACGCATCCGCTGGTATCAGATAATTACATCCTGATGTAGCACAAAAGGAGCTCATTCAGTTCATTGTGTCTGTTCTAGCTCTTGGAAAGAGCTAACCAATGAATCTAACTCTCTGCCTTTTCTCTCTGGCTCTGCCAAATTTATGTTTTAAATATTTTAATTAATACCCCTTTGAATGTTAATATTGACTCTGCATCTGCCACTATTACTGACTGTGCATTCCAGACCTCCCTGTGTGAAAACAATTCTCCTACTCTTGCCTCTGGTCCATTTTCCAAATATCTTAAACCAGATTCATTTTGTTACCCACACTGCCACTGGAAACTTATTTATTGCATCAAAAACATAAACACACCTATTACATATCATCATAACCGTCTCGTCTCTAAAAGAAATTCTTTAGCCTCTGCACATAACTGAATACTTGTACTCCTTTTGCCTCTTTAGAAATTATTTTCTGTACCTTTTCTAATGCCTAGCCATCCTTCTTAAAATGTGGAGCTGAGCCTTACACAGAAAATGCCAGGTGAGACCTAATTGGCAATTTATAAAAGATTTAGCATAACATTTTTTTGCTTTTATACTCACGCCCTTGTTTTTAAAGCCAAGGATCCTGTTTGCTTACTCAATTTGTCAAGATGCCAACTTCAAAGATTTGCGTACATCAATTCCCAGGTTATTCTGTTCCTGTACTGGCTTAAAGATCATACATTTGTATGTGTACCATTGTATATTGCCTCTTGTCATTCTTCCTATTGAATTGCAGCTCTTCATCCCGATCTGCAATACATTGTATCTGTCATGTGCTGACTCATTTCACCAGTCTATGTCCTCCTGAAGTCTGCTACTAACCTCCCAATTATTTACCACATTTCCAATTTTGATGTTATCTCAAATTTTTGAAATTATGCCTTGCACTCATGGTTCAGGTTGCTAATATATATTAAAAATATTCCATTAAGGAAACAAAACAAATGTAATATATTCAGTCTTTGCAAAAGAGTAGAACTTGACAGGAGACTGAATGCTGTGTGATTAATTTGATGTGAAAGGAAAACAGGTTGTGAAGAGGTTTAACTATCTTTAAACAAATGAACCTGAAAGCTCAGAGATTAAGAGTAAAATAATAGAACAACTTTGTTCTTCTTCCTGTTCACTTAACAATAGGAGATGCATTTGAAAGTTACATCTGGCATTTTGAGATCATTCGAAAGCAGCTTTTAGCTTTGAAGGAATTATTGTCCAAGATTGAATCTTCCCAGCAGCTGCTCTTAGCAAAGCCGGGCTCATACTGGGGTTGCAGCTAGGTCTAAAAGACCCACAGAGTGGGAACTGGCAATGTAAAAATGGCTTGGGAGCCAAACAAAGGCACCAAATAAATACACTTTCTTTTATTTCTGCTGTTTTGTAGGTATTTTCCCTCCTCTCACATCAGGACATCCTTCCCACATGGTACATGTCACAAACCAAAGCAAATGGATGGAGAAAGAAAAAAAATGTGTTCTGAAGAAAGGCCACTGGACTTGAAACATTTACTCTGCTTTCTCTTCACAGATGCTGCAAGTCCTGCTGCATTTCTCCAGCAATTTCTGTTTTTGTTTCAGGTTTCCAGATCCACAGTTCTTTGTTTTAATTTAGAAAAAATGTGAATGCTGCAAAGTCTCATCTCCTTGATGGTGTTTATTCAAGAATTTTTTTTATGCAGTGAACAACTGTAACAGAGCCTTTGGCCTCTTTATTAAACACTATTTCAATTTATTTTACCCATTTTTTAAAGTGGAGGTATCTATAGTTCCCTGAAAGTGGTCCAAATAGTCACACGTATAAAAATGCCAGTTTAAATTCAATTATTACCCATAGGTGCCTAAACATGGAGTTTTGCATCAATTTAAAATTAGTCTCTAAAAGCTAAGATTACAATTGCTGGTAATTTTAACTGTTTATTATTTGTAAATACCCCAGTCATGTGATCTCTAATCTAGAGTCATTGCCCTCTCCAGGACGGTGAGGGACCTGAATTAAGATCAGTGAACAATCACTAATTACAGGTCCTTTAGAGTCCATTCAAAACAGGTATGCTGACTCTCACATTCAGTAACTCCCAGCAGTAAACGTCTCTCTCTAACACTTAAATAAATAGATTCCACTCCATGAAAAGATACACTGGAGTGGTCAGAAAAGGCTTTTAAAGTTAGACAGAATCCTTTCTAACATTTCTTTCCCCAGGTCCAGTATGGGCGAGGGGCACAACACTCCCTTCCCCTGTGTCACTGCCTCACTTCTCCGTTATTCTTCCATTAATGGGATAATTGAGAGTGGGAACGCTGCACGGGAGAGAACTGGTCACCCTGTGCAGTGACATGATAAAGATATTCAACAAGAGGCTGCCTGCAACATTGCAATGGCAGACAGAAGATTAATTTTTTCTCCATATGTGAAATAGAAGGCATGGAGCTGTATTCCAATAGTCAGAGGGCGATTGCTTTGATTGAGGAATATGTGGTCCCAACACTAACTTTGAGCATGAGCTTTACGTCCAATTAGTCAAATGCATAAAAAAACTTTAAAAAGAATTTTAAAGAAACAAGTGTTAATGTGATGTCTGCCATCAGACAGTACATTAAATTTTCTGGGTTTTAAAATTTTAACAATGTATGTTTAAGTAGTATTTTACAATCCACTTTGATCACGGTTTTAATATTGTAATTTTGCTGTGCTGTGATGTTTCATCACAGAGATGAAGTTCCCAGTTAGTATCGGGACACAACCTCAGGCACGAACAGTTCTCAACTTATAATGAATGGCAAAGATTTGCTGCTCCTTTTAATAGGAAAACTGAATTACTTTTCCCAAATGGTAACCATTCTCTTGATATTGCACCAAGTTTTGTTTGATTCTGGCCATGATTTTCGAGAAGTATAAATACATTTCTGATTATATTGCAGAGCTACGTGCTGTCTCTGTGCTTAAATTTCAAATGTCATTGACATTGGACATGTACAAATACAAAGTAACGAGTGGAATGCACGGTCTCTTGGTTGAATTCAATCATAAACTGGGAAGCTCTAACAGAAGGCAGACCAAACTGGAGTCAGGTATTTAATTACAATGAAAGTGAAGGGAGGGTAGTGCAAAGAAGAATAAAGTCATTGTATCTATTTGGGTCATTTCACTTCTTTGCAATGCACCAAAACATTTCATAGCTAATAAATTACTTTTGAAGTGTCTTATCCTCATTTCACAGGCAAAAATAGTGCCAATCTGTGCATAGTATGATCCCATAAATAGCTGAGATGAAGGGTCAGTTAATCTGTTGTGTTTTTTATGTTTGAAGCATCAATTTTTGGCAGGACACTGGGATGACTCAGGAGTTCTCTATGCCCATTTGATGGTCTTACAATGCATGGATTTCATATCTCATTGCAAAAGTGATTGCTCAACAGAGTTAAAATTGATCGAATTTTTGTGCACCTCATTACCACAGTAGGGGCTATTTGTGACCTCAGGGGTGGTTATCCATGTGCTTTTGGAAGTTGCCCAGCCATCAGGTAAGGGCTACCAGCAGTGGCCAACAACAGGATCAGCAAATTTTCAGCAAAAGTGGCAAAAGAACAAGAACGTTGAGAACTCGGGAGTCAATGGCTGTTTACAGGCAGAGGATCCATCGAGGAGAGAACTTCCAGCAGACACAAGGAAAATATTAAGGAACTGCCTCAAACCACCTTCTCCCTATTGCATTAGAAATGGGAAATGTAGAGAGCAGCACAAGACCACAAGGTGTGGAGAAATGAGCAGATGACATGCTCTTATGTAGATCATGAACTACTCACCAGGGGAAAGGAAATGGAACATTGTCACTCTCTGCCCACATTCCTTCGAGGACAGTCATCATGTTACAATGAACCAACCAAGGGTATGTCAGGAGGAGTGAGGCAAGGTTTGCTTGTGAACAACTTTTCAAGTATGCTCTTTTTGAAAACAAGTATCCAGTGTTTAAAGCTCATTCTGATAACACGTTTTTGAATAATTCAGATTAGGAAATAGGGACCTTACCCAAATAGATTAGCTGGCCATTTTGCTTTAGTGCTCATCGTTAGTGCTTCTCTACAGCAAACTGGAGAAGCTGCTTCTTGTCCTTGTCAATCTCTTCAATAGGTCCTTTCAAACTTTCCAACTTTCACAAGGCATTCATCAGGTATCAAGTTGTCAAGCACCAGCGTCAGAGACTGCATCTTTTTAGATTTGGACTATGGACTGAAAATGAGAAAAGTGAACATTGTATTTTAAAATGGGACAGTGTATAAGGAGTTGCTTGCAGCTTAGAACAACAACTGAAGCTAACAGTTACATGTGAGACAAGGTTACTTTTTGGAGCCATTAAGTCCTGACAAATTGCTGCCATCTGTTGTGCATTCAGGACAGCTCAGCACAGTAGCAATTGTATGATTGGTCAAGTTATAGTTTAAACACAGACCCTGTGAGGATAGTGAAACAGAGAGAAGCAAGGAGACATCCAGTAGTTGACTGCATGAATCTTTCTCTTTCCTTTCTGTCTAAAGTTACCCTCTCCAATTTTCTGTCAAAAGAACAAAAAAAAAAATTCTGAAACACTGAAAGAGATCATTCTAATATCCAACACATGTCCAACCAAGTCACCAGTGAACTACAGACTGATACAAAAACAAAGTTGCTTGAAAAGCTCAGCAGATCTGGCAGCATCTGTGAAGAAGAAAACAGAGTTGACGTTTCGGGTCCGGTGACCCTTCCTCAGAACTGGTGTCATTGGACCCGAAACATCAACTCTGTTTTCTTCACAGATGCTGCCAGACCTACTGAGCTTTTCCAACAACTTTGTTTTAGTTCCTGATTTACAGGATCCACAGTTCTTTCGGTTGTTAACTACGGACTGATCTTCAATGAACAGATAACTTTGAGTTATCACTGAAGAATTGACAAATTGTGAAACCAATCCATCTGATTTGTTTGTCATGATGTACAACTGTGTTCTCCTGACTATTGTTTGTCCCTCCCCTCATATTCTTCAATGTCTGTTTTTTGCCTTCGTGTGTTGGAATTTAAAATGGAGTCAAGTTTCAGTAACATAAATTAGAAATCGTGGTCTTTTACTGTTAAACTTCAGAGTGTTATAATAAGTTGAGTTATTCTTGCCATTACTGAAGAAAACCTGATGTGGTTTGCTTTAATTCTGGGTGGCAATCAGAGGCAAATTGGGATTTTTGGCAGTTTCCTTAAATCTCCAGATTTGTGACAACTGTGGGAATAATGGGGCTTGATTTCCAGTCAGCTGTAACATAAGCATTGTGCATGCCAATATTGCCCAATATATAGTCAATTTACATTCATAAAAAAATTCTGTTGTAAGTTGTGAAGAAGCATATCAATATTTGTATTCAGCAAAGCCACTACTTAGAAATATTATTCTGTGGGACAATTTGCATTACTGTGTGTTATTTTCACATTGTTAACATTCAATAAAATGGTGCATCTAACTGCGATGTAAAGAGTGCACATTAATGAATTGTATACAAAAGATAGATTTTTAGTCTAGAAACTACAAGTCGTGAATTTAGTCTGCCTTTATGATGGAAAAGTTATTTTTGTTTAGCAACTTTTCATTCAGCACACTGACTTTCAAGAACACATTCAGTGTGCTAAACAAAAAAAAACTGTACATTTACAATATTATTGCAACACAGTAAGAGTAAAGTGGCTTTAAAGAATGGCCTATCGGGGCAAAGGCAGAGGGAGTGCCCTCAGCAGCCGAAGGCAAAACTGCCCATAGTGTGTTAAGGGAGCAGTGATGAAGACGCCACAGCAGAGTAAAGGAGAGGTGCATTACAATCTGATCCCAAACTGTGGCTATGTGGCCAGCATATGATTGAACTGGTAAGCACGAGGATTGATGAATGTTGGTAATGTGTTTACTGCATTCCTGATGGGATTTGGTCCTGTCAACACGAAATCCAATGTATCAAATGCATTCACCTGCCTCACCAGTAGAAACTCTCTGATCCAGGATAAGCCATTGGAATCAGAGACAATTTTGTCACGTGAGTTTCCATTAATTTAGAATCAGGATGGTTCACAGCACAGAAGGAGATCAGTTGTCCCATTGTGCCTGCACCATCTTGGCCTGGAGAGCTTTGGAATCATTGCATGTTTCTTGCTATAGTTTTATTTTAATTGGGTTAATCCTCAGTTTAAATATATTACACTGAGGAATGTATTCTTTTTCTATTGGACTTTGCAATGAGAAAGATACTCAATACTAATCATTTTACCTTGGATGGGCTTTTTGTGATGCTGATGAAGCAAAAGTGGATTAGGACAGGTTGGTGGTCTGTGGAATCTTTTGGCCTGCCTAAGAAGTCTGTAGACAATAATGTTTGAGAATCATTGTTATAAAACATATAAATATACAATAGTAAAAATATTACAAAATTAAGTTATCATTTAAAATGTATTTTTTTAATTCTGTGCTTACTTCTGACATAAAGCACTCCACATTTTTCTACCTATTTATGGGCAACCAACTATACACAGTTGTATTAAGTGCCTCAGAAATCCATTGCATTAGACTGACTGCTGCCTGTGTTCGCACCAATATCTTTTTTAGTTAATCTGAGCAAACACTTACTAATCTTCCCAATGGATCACAGGACCCTAGCTCACATGAATGCTTTCCCTTCAACTGACTAAGCATTTCAGTGGTAGCACAGCTGTTATCGTATGTTACAGATTGACGCTTAAAATGATTTAGCCGGTCACTGCATTGGTCAAAGAGACCTTTAGTTTGTTCTTGAAGAGGAAAGAATCTTTAGAAAACTGCAGGTTCATTGTAGGGACACATCCTTGAAGTTTGAAATGATTGTTTACAATTAACCATTTCAAAGGATTCCATGGAATCCTTACCTAAGATGAGTTTTGATGAAATTGCACCCTATCAATCTTTTCCTTCCCGCTAAACACAATGCAGTCTTAAGATATCTTAATGGAAAACAAATAGAGTCAGAATGATGATGACTACGTGTGTACAGTGTATTATAATCAATGCAAAAATCACTTTAGTATAGAATTGTCACTTTTGACTATCTTTCTTATTAGAAAGCCCAGTACAAACAGTGTAATATATTTAAACTGGTGTCTATCTGATTTACACAAAAATAGAGCAAGAACAGACGCGATCACTCCAGTTCAATCTAATTTCTCCACCCTCCATAAACTTCAGCTGATCCAATATTCCACTATGCATTTACTAATTTGCATTATCTATCACCCGTTCACTCAAAGACTGACACTTTGATTTTAAAAATCTCATCCTTGTTTACAAATACCCTCCATGCCATAGGTACTCGCTAACTCTGTGGATTTTTCCAGTCCCACAACATTCAGAAATCTCTGCACTCTTCCATTTTTTATCTCATCCAAATCATTGATTTCAATTATTCCATCAATTGTGGTCTTGTCTTCCATGACATGAGTTTAAATGCACAGATGGCCCAAAAATCATGAAGCAGGTTTTATTCTTTCCACTAGCGTTAGGTAATTATAAACATAAAGGGAAATTAAAGATAAACAAGGTACTATTTACATGGAATTAACCTGTGAGTTACAACAGGCTGAGGTATTCCTTTGTCTGTTCCCTCTAAGCATCAGCTCTCCTTCCACTAAAGGCACCCTTTTTGCCAGTGAAAGTCCATTCAACTGCCCCAAGCTGCCCTCCCTCACCCTGCTACTGCTGTTAGAGGGTCTCTTCACACTTCAGCCGGCTGGAGCCTCAGCCCTAGAATTTCCCCTCCATCTCACTCCTCTTCTCCAATGTTCCTTGAAGCCTAACTGATTTTGGCCATTTGTCCTAATATATATGAATATAAGAATTTGGAACAGAAGTAGGCCATTCCAAATTCCCAAACACACTGATAACCTTTGAATCCCTTGAATCTATCTACCTCTGCCTTAAAATATAAAATTACCACCACTTCCCACCTCCCATCCTTCTTTACATTGCTCAGTGTCAAGTTTTTTTTCAATAGCATCCCTGTGTTGCACAATGGGAGTTTGAAATGTGGATTGTGTTGGCTAGTGTAGTAGAAGCAGGAGAGGTCAGCATATCTGAACTTTGTCAATTGGAAATAAATCCCTGTATCTTAAAAGAAAATCAAAGATTCCTAGCAATGTTTAAAAGGCAGAATGAATTACTTAATTTTGGATAAGTAAACTTATAGACATGGGCATATCAGTTCCTGGGGAGAAGCACTCTATTTTCCAACTGTATTCATGTGCACACAAGATGGGTCAGAAACTCTATTGGGAGCAGCCTATATTTAAATTACTTTTAAAGTAAAAGATCAGTGCAGATGTTTGTCTGAAGTATTCTTTGACAAGGGCCATTCTAAACCAGACAATAGTTCTGCTGAAGATGAGGTTTCAATGTTTGGATCAATTCTGGTGCACCTAACAGTATACCCAGGGATACTGCATAATCCTTACAAGCTGTGCTCTGTTTAGCAGGCAAAGAGGAATATGATGGACTCTGAAGACCTGGGAGAGTGGCAACAGTCTTCCAAAGAGGAAGGTGAAGACCTTCAACAGCAGGAACATCATCCTCAGTATGATACAGCACTGCAGCATCAGGGCCAACATGGCAACCAGATTCTAACATTAATACCAGATTCTAACAGACGTGAGCTGGGTGCAGTGATCACTCATTCACTGTAAATTTGTTGCTGCTTGAAAGGCAAGCGCTCCCAGTCTGTTTGCAGAAACAAATACAGTTTTCACTTGTTTATTTTGTCTCTGATTTTGTTCTTTTTGCTAAATAAAAATGAACATTTTCAACTGTTTAAAGGATTTCCACAATGTAATTGTCCCACGTTAAACAATGAAAGGATATTAGGTTATACGGGGCATTGGGTAATGAGTAGTACTCCTTTAGACAAGGTTCTAAGATTGGATGACATTAAGGATGAATAACCTGTATGGTTTGGTTCTTAATAGTACACATTTACGAAAATGCACTTGTATTTGCAATGATGTATCAGGCATGCCTACGTGTCCAATTTACACCTCAATAATCAAGTATTGCATATTGATGAGCTATGCAATACAATATTGCTTTTTTGAAGCAAAGGGAGGAGAAATCGAGACTGAATGGCACCAGGAATGTTTTGAGTTGAGGAAATGGCTCTCTGATTGATTTAGCTGCAGAGTAAGTTCTAAGTGCAAGAAAGAGAGAAAAATATCCAGAACCTGCAGTCAGAAAGCAACCTTTGCTCTTTCTGTCTCTCTCTGAATGTGGGGAAAAGACAGAAAAAACAAGAAAGCTTAAAAGATATAACTCAAACAAGAAAAGACCCGAGATCATTTGATCAACAGTCAGATTGAAGGATGGCCTTCACTGTACAGACAACACAACCTCAAACAGCAAGGATCAGGGGACCATGAGAGAAAATAACTTTCCACCTCGTGATCTGGACTTCTGAACTTTGGAATTCTGTTTATGCCTCCTATATTCTTTCCTCAGTCATAATTTAGATGTTAAACCTTTTATCTTTTGCCTATCCTAATTGTGACTGTGTGTGTGTGTGTCTGAGGGCTTTGATGTGGTATAGTTTAAGTTTCATAAATTAGTAATTCCTTCTTTTCACTGTTGTTGTTAAAGTTATGTGTGTTACAATAAAGAGAAATTATTCTTTCTGTTACTGAACAGACTTGATGTGAATTGCTTTTGTCTACAGTAGTGGTCTGTCCAGTAAATTGGTCCTTTTGATGATTGCATTGGTATTTTGTATATTTTGTGATAACTTAAGGAACGGTGAGGCACATATATTGACACATTCTTCCCAGTAACATCTGACATGGAGTGTGAGAGGGAGAATATTTCTGAACGGGTGAACAAAAATGAGTCAATTGACATTCATCACCCATGTCAATCTCACAAAGTAAAAATTTAATGTTTGCTTTTAAAAGTTATAAAAACTATATGTTTATTTAAGGTAATTTGGTACCAGTTATTTCATTTGCTGTGCTTCTCTGTCCTGGCAATGTTGGTGCCTTTCAGGAAGCTGCTGGTCACCCCTAGGGGATATCATTCACAACAGTGTGTCAGCAGGTTAATCCAGCACCAAGGTATCATAACTGTGTCCTGTCTATTTGCACCTCCTCCTCCTTGCATTATTCAGACTGATGCGGCAGAAGTCATAGATTCATCAAGTGATACAGGACAGAAGGGGGACAGATGGTCCAACTGTGAGAAAGAGTTATACAATTAGTGCTGCCCCTTTCACATAGCCCCATAAGTATTTACTGTATAGCTGCTCATGCAACTTCCTCCTGAAAGTTACAACTGAGTATACTTCCACCATCCTTTCCAACAATGTATTCTAGATTACTATCTAAACAGAATTCCTGATATTGTCACGGCTTCAGTCCATTGTGACTGACTTAGAACGGATCCCTGGTTGATTCGGAAGAGTGAATCAGAGATGTTGATTTCATTTCTTTGCAGAATCAGGGACAGGGGCTCATCAATTTAAAATCATTATTGAGAACAGCAGATATCTTTCAGTTAAGTTTCTTTACAAAGTGAGTGAGGGGAATTAGAGAAATAGTTGAAGCTGAGGAAGATGGACTGTAAGGCAGCAGTACAGCAGGAATATTAATCTTGAACGTAGCAGCAGAATTCCAGCTTGGATCTGCAAGAGTAGAGATGGCAGGAGTGAATGTAGGAACAATTTGTCAGTGCCATTAAAGTAACCGGGACTCCCTCTCTCCTTCTGATTGCAATTTGTCAGTCAAAATCCCACCATCAAAACAGGAAACCAAACTACTGCTTCAGGGTCATTTATAGAGTCCAGAATCTTCAAATCAACTGCTCAATTGCCAGAGTTAATATCACTAGAATCATCCAACTTACTGGCCACAAAGTTTCACCTCTACTGTACACAAACAAACCAAAGACTGAACAAAAACAGAAGTTGCTGGAAAAGCTCAGCAGGTCTGGCAGCATCAGTGAAGAAAAAATCAGAGTTAATGTTTTGGGTCCAGTGATCCTTTCTCAGTCCTGATTTACAGCATCCACAGTTCTTTTGGTTTTTAAGCCAAAGACTGACTTATGTGTAAACAGTTATCTTTTTACCCACTTTTCATCTCCAATCAGTGTGTGTGTGTGTTTTTATTTTCACATCCACATAGAATCCCTAGTGTGTGGAAACAGGCCCTTTGGCCCAACAAGTCTACACCAACCCTCAGAGCATTCCACCCAGACCCATCCCCCTATAACCCACATAATCTACACATCCCTGAACACTATGGGCAATTTAGCATGGCCAATCCAGCTAACCTGCACATCTTTTGACTGTGGGAGGAAACCGGAGCACCTGGAGGAAACCTGCACAGACACGGGGAGAATGCGCAAACTCCCACAGACAGTCACCTGAGGGTGGAATTGAACCCAGGTCCCTGGTGCTGTGAGGCAGCAGTGCTAACCACTGAGCCACCATGCCGCCCCCACATTTTGTCCCACACTTTAGTGACAACAAACTCACTCTGTTTTTAACGCAGGAAAGTGTGGTTAAATAGGCTCCATTTTTAAAAACAAATGTATTGGAACTGAAAAAGTTATCCATGAGGTAGGAGGTTATTTGGTTTAAGTTAGTCTTTGGGGAGGGGATCCGGGATCATTGAACAAAAGAGTGGGAGCCAATTTCTCCCTTCCACTTGGGATCATAACCAACTGGGGCCCCTCATCTGGAGACAGGTTGTAATAAAGACATACACAGACACAGGTATGAAGTTTAAAAATGCGATAGTCTTGAGTACAAAGAGGAAGAACAAAAATGGGCAGTTCTTTTAAAAATTAAAAAAGCCCTTAGAGTCCTTGAGGTGTTAGGAATTAGCTTGAGACCATAGTTGTTTAATTGGTGTAGTGCATCCTCAGCAATGGTGAAATTTATAGATATCCTTGAGTCCTTGGAAAATATATATTTCTTCAATTTGCTTCAACACTAAGTGCTGTTTTTTGAAATACCAAGAAAAACAGGGGGAGGGAAGAAGCCTTTCAGTTCTACTGTTACAAAGCCAATTTTCTTCTTTAATAAAAAATGAAAGAACTGCAGGTCCTGCTGAGCTCTTCCTGCAACTTTGTTTTTGTTCCCAGTTTTCTTCTTTCTCTGTCCAAATGCTGTTGTCTGAAATATAGTTCATTTGCACATTTCCATGCCTGGCTCCATTTGGTATCTTCAGGCTGAATAACCTGCAGATGACATTCAGCCTAACATGGAACTTCCAGAGAAGTGTGATTCAAACAGGAGATACAGATTTGGGTTCAGTCATTTGATGATGTGTGGCAATACTATGGCTTTGAGAGGTTTATTTTGCCCTTTTATTATGAAGAAAATTTGAGACAGAGCAGTCTGCTCAAAGCCAATAAAGTAAGCAGTTTGTGAGGCCTTTTTTTTAAAGTTGGAACAATGAATGCAGCCTGAATGGGTGGCATCAAGCTCCCACAGAACCAGGTTTTTTTAAAAACATTGCTGCAGTTGCTGGGGTCTTGAAGCTGGATGTGGAAGCTTTTATTCCTTTCTCTGTTACAGCTAAGAGCTGGGGTTCTCTTCCTGCTGCTAGAATTACATGTGAGAAAATCTATTTTACTGAATTTGCCTTTGCCAAGGTTGTGTTTATGGAATGTTACTATATTGGAAAAGTTAATTAGTAGTAGTTAATATATATATTATTTTGTTAAGCATTTTGATAGTGTTACAGTTAAGCCCATTATTTTATTTTTATTTTGTTTGTATTTTAACTGTATCATAAAAATAGTGTGTTTTTCTTAAAGTCAAATAATTTGACCAATTGAACTGCATCTGGAATGCAATGCCTTACACTTAACTTTAAAACAAGAAAATATTAGGGTCTAGGCCATCTTCTTAATATATTTTGAGGGGATTTGGTCTATTCTGTAACATGTTAATTTCAGTTCAGTAATATTGATGGCTCCATGTGATTGGCTCAACCAGATTAGGGGGTCACTGTGGCCATTTCTAAGTCAATACCTTTCCTTCTTTAAAAGCTATTTTAGAAATGAAATGTCCTGGATATTAAAAATGTGATGATGGAAACTGAAAATTGATAGTCCATTTTTACCACTGTCAGAACACTTTTCACGTCTACCCTGCCAAGGCCCCTCAGAATATTATATGCATCTATCAAGTTGCCACTTATTTTTCTAAATGGCAGTTGATACTAGTCTAACCTTGCCAGCCTTTCCTGAGAAATCAATACATCCAATCCATAGATTAGTCTGGTAAAACTCTGAACTGCTTCCAATGCATTAACATCTTTCTTCAAATAAGCAGTCCAAAGTTGTGCACAGTACTCCACTTGTAGACCCACCAATGCCTATATAACTGCAGCATAACCTACCTACTTTTATATTCAATTCTACGCTGAATAAATCATAGCTTTCTTAATTACTTGTTGTAGTTGTATTAACTTCCAGTGATTCATGCACCAGAACTCTACAGTTCCTCTACAATCTCTCACTATCTACATAATAGACTTATTTTTGTTCTTCCTGCCAAAAAGGAAAATTTCACTTTTTCCCATCTTATCCTTCCTAGACTCACTTTGTATCGGACCAACAGTCACTTTGTTAAATATTTTATTTTTAAAATTATCCATAGAAACTCTAGTTACATGTTTTTGCATTTCTAGCTAGTTTTTTTCTTGTATTCTGCTTTCTCCTTCATTATTAATCTTTCAGTCATTCATTTGTGGCTTTCATATTCTGCCTAATCTTCTGACTTGCCTCCCATCATTGCACAGTTAAGTGTATTTTTGATTCCATTTTCAACCTTTCTAGCCAACCATGCATTATGGGTCCTCCCCTTGAAATTTTTCTTTCTCATTGGAGCGCATCTATTCCATGTCTTTCAAAATATCCTCTTCAATGACTACACTGCATTTCTATTGGCCAACCCCTTGGGCTAATTTGCCTGTTCACTTCAGCTGGTTCTGCTTTCATTTGGTCATAATTGACCTTGTTTAAGTTTAAGTTTAAATACCTAATCTTGGACTCATTATTCTCCTCTCAAACTAAATTAAAATTCAATTATGTTATGGTTGCTGTCACCTAAGGGCATCTTCACTATAAGATCAATAATTAGTCCCATCTCATTGCACAATATGTTGTCTGGTTGCCTCCAGATTGTGCTGTTCTAAGAACCTTTCATCTAGGCTACCTTTGTCCATCTGATCTTTCCAGTTTATATGTAGATTAAAATCTCCCATGATTATTGCTGTATCTTTCTAACCAACTCCCATTATTTCTTCAGCATCTGATGAAGGGTCGAGGCCCGAAACGTCAGCCTTTCTGCTCCTATGATGCTGCTTGGCCTGCTGTGTTCATCCAGCCCTGCACCTTGTTGTCTCTCATCTCTAACTAAATTGGTTTTACATTGTGGTTGCCTGAACTTGGGTCATTTCCTTTTATTGTGCTGATACAGTCCTTAACTAACAGAGACACCTCCCCACCTTTTCCCAGCTTCCTGCCTTTCCCAAATATCATATACACTTCAAGTATCAAGTGTCAATCTAGATCATTCTGCAAACAGTCTCAGCAATGGCTCAGATCATATGTTGTTATTTCTGTTTATTCTTCAGTTCATCTGTTTTATTTTAAATGCTACATGCATTCATATACAGAACCTTCAGCTTTATCATTTTATTATCTTTATAATCTCTCACCTTTCCTGGTGATTTACTTTCTAGAAAGGGAGGGATCTAAGTCTGCATATCATTCCACTTTTCAGAACTTTCTCTCTTAGCTTGCCTCTGCTGTTTATCACATTTTTCCAAATTGAATCCCTTGTCCCTATTGTTCTGTTTAAAACCCTCTCTGCCTCACTAGTCATGCAGTTATCCAGAACACTTGTCCCAGTGTGGCTAGGCGTAGACTGTCCCAACAGCATGGCCCCATTTTCCCCGAGTGCCCCACAACCCAAAACATACCATTACTGCACTAGTTTTTGAACCACATTTTAATTTCTCTAATGTTATTTGCCCTGTGCCAATCTATGTGTAGCTCAGGATTATTACCTTCAAAGTTTTTCTTCATTTGGTGCTCAGCTCTTTGTGCTGGCTATACAGAACCTTTCTTCTTAGAATCGTAGAATCCCCACAGTGTGGAAACAGGCCCTTCGGCCCAACAAGTCCACACCAGCTCTCAGAGCATCCCACCCAGACCCATCCCCCTATAACCCACCTAATCTACACATCCCTGAACACTATGGGCAATTTAGCATGGCCAATCAACCCAACCTGCACATCTTTGGACTGTGGGACAAAACCCGAGCACCCAGAGGAAACCCATGCAGACACGGGGAGAATGTGCAAATTCCACACAGACAGTCACCCGAGGGTGGAATCGAACCCAGGCCCCTGGTGCTGTGAGGCAGCAGTGCTAACCACTGAGTCACCATGCCGTCCTTGCACTGTCTATACCATTGATACCCACGTGAACCATGACAATAGGTCATTCCTCTGCCACTGTTAGTTTTTCCTCCAGCCCTTGTTCCACATTACAGTGAACAATTTCAACCCCTCCTTACTACACAATCTACCTATTATCACTGCATTCATCTTTGTTCTCTTACCCCTATCCCCAAAATATCTTCCTGTACTACAGTACCATGGTCAGTTAGCTCATAGACCCATAAGCTCCTGCTGTCATCTAAACAAGTTGTAAGAACCTCAAGCTGTGAAGGCTCAGGCTTTTGTATGTCTGCCCTCTGGGACCCCTTACCGGACCCAGCTGCAGCTATGCCTGTCCCTAACCACCGATCTGGAAAAGAACACCCATTCCTAAAGTGTTTGACCACTTTTAAAAATTCCTTCATTGGGATGTGACCATCTCTGGTTGGATCAGCATTTATTGCTCACCCCTAATTGCCCTTGAGATAGATGTGGCAAACTGCCTTTTGAACAGTTACAGTCCATTTGGTGCAGGTAAATAAATAAATAAACAACACCCTTAAGGGAGGGAATTCCAGGATTTTGACTCAGTGACAGTGAAGGAATGGTGATATATTTCTAAGTCAGGATCATGAATGACTTGGAGGGGAACTTGCAGGGGGTTGTGTTTCCATGTTTCTGCTACCCTTGTCCTTCCTGGGCTTGGAAGGTACTGGCTGAGGACAATTTCGAGACAAAATACATAAGTAATTATTGCCTTCCTAGATATGTCCCAGTATCTGCAGCTCCTGCTCAATAATACTGAGGCAAAGCTTCTTGAACCCAAGGTTTACTGCAGGTCTGTCTGCCCTGCATCACTGTGGCATCCAGGAGTTCCCACTTACTGCAGTCATGACACATCACCTGTCCTGTCATCTTTAAGACCTTTGAATTAACAACTTAGTTATCTTATTCAATTATTTACTTTTCTTTAGATATTTTATTAACCCTACCAATAACTGTACTACTTCAAAACTCAGAAATACAATAGCCCTTAACTATTTTCTAGATACCAAACGGCTGGCTTATTTCACTATCATAGAGTAAAAGCTGATTCTTACAGGGTGAAAACAAACGAAAAAGGAACATTTCTTGTTGTCCTTCATCAGTTTGTTCCCTTAATTTCCTTACTCAACTCCAACGCACTGTTACAAGTCACATTCACTACTAAATCACACTGAGATGCCTGCCTTTTTATGCTCTGATGTAGTTCAACCAGGTACATGAAAACCAATTTAAGGTAATTTCCTTAATTAACTTACTTCATCTGCTCTCCAGTGGAAGGCATGTATTTTCCTGCGTAAGCCTGGATGAAATTTAGAATTTAAACAACAAATTTCAGTTAAATTTATTTTATTTACAAAATTACACTATATTCATACAACTTGTAAAAACATATTCCAAAACATTTCAACTTAAATATTGTAACTTTTGCAAGAATATTCAACTTATCCTCATATAGCATGTTCCACTTGAAATAATTGTAATTGTCTTAATATTTACAAAATGCATTCCATGTTCGATACACAGCCAGAGGGTGGAACATTTCAAAATGGAAATTGAAGATGTCAAATAGACAGAGCATTTTCCACTCTGAGGTGCTTCAATACACTTTCAATACTCATGAATCATAAAGCACATTCTTTGTAAGGCACATAGCCAGAAGGGCTCTACAGTCTCTAGCCCCTTGGATGAAAGGTTTCAGGTGAATGTTCTTGATTGCAGCTCTGTGGCAGCTGACCCAAGTTTTACTGCATCCCTCAGCAAATAGCCCCGGGCTTTAGAATATGTCAATCTGCAACATCCGATCAAAGACAACGCCTCACAAAGGAAAACCAGCAAGTTTTGGACAGACCAAAGATCTTCTTTCACAGAGTTGATGGTCCTCTAGGTAGAGTTGATTGATGTTTTAGGGTGCACCCCTGGGAATAGCCCATAGACTTTGGCAGTCTTAACAGGGAAACATTGATACAATCTACCATCTATTACATGGTCACCACTGCCTGATGGATTTGTGGTCAAAGACATTTTCTGTACAAACATCTTCATTAGGTCAGGGTGGATGGCATGATCAAACTCCTTTCATGGCAATATGATCAGATCCATCCTTTGTGACACTGGGTACAGGGAGAAATTCAGCACATTGTGACACTTGGTGTTTGCGTACAGAGAGTCAGCTGGATGCAGCTGTACAAAAAGGTGGTCATCAGGATGAGGATGTTGGTCAGGTCTTTTCTCTTTTATCTAGAGTTTGGTACATTGAGTGCCTGTGAACATGGGCCATTTCAATTAAATGGATCAAAATGAAAATAGGATTCATTGGGTTATTGCTAATTCCTCTGGCAGGACAATCCAGAATCACCTTAAAATTATAAATACACCATTTTGGAGTGAAATTAGTGGAACAATATTTCACGCAAAGGATGCTGTAAATATTGTTCTCCCTGAAATGTTTATGGACATTTGATTAATAGATATTCAAAAGACAATGAAGGATGGATGCCTATTGGACAAGAGCTTCAAGCAGGTAAACAAAATTTAGGTCCAGTTCAGCCATGATCTAGTTAAATGATGCAACATACTTGAAGGGTTGAATGGCCTCTTTTAAATTCTATGATGTTGTAAGTAGCCTGAAGTCATAAAAACAATTGCACAAAAATATCTGGACCCCCCTTTTCAGAAGAGACATTAATGCCACACAATTTGAAACGTGTTAGGCAACCATAATTTTAGTTCTCCTGATGTGGCCATCATATGCTTTACACAACAGCGAATATCTGAGCTGTGCATGGAGCATTGACACATTTATCACATTGATCATGCCCTCAAGCCTAAGGTCAACAACTCAGGACACATGCCAAAGGCACTGTTCACAGAAAGCAAGACTGTAATCGTTCCCTTCTGAATAATTTACACCAATATTTATTACTCCACTGTCACAGTGGCAAATAAGAACATCATGTTTCTAATTTCAATTTTAAATTACAATGATTCAGGGATTAAGGAGGAGACTCATCAAAATAGTGCAGAGACGCTGTTGCTTAGCACTAGAGTGCCGCTTGATGATCTCATGAGTTTCCATGATCTTCAAAATAAAATCTACTTCCACTGATTTTCTCCAAACTCACCTTGTGGTGTAAATCCCCCACTGATTTTGAAGGTCCTTTGTGATACAGAAAGTAAAAATAATGCCTTTATGAACTTTGAATAGTGACCCATAGTTGTTGATTTGCAAGGTCAAATGCACAAAATGGGTTTTTCTCTCCACTCTGTGAAGATTGTATTGACAAATACATCAGCACCTGGAATTCAGTGTTCTCACCTCATTGACCCCTTAAGAGGGTGGATAAATGCTGTAGTTTTAACTCTATAAATGCTGAATGCAACAGAGTTGCATAGGAGAAATCAGCAACTTGCTGCATGTCAGACAGGAAAAAAAAAGAGTCCCAGTTGAATGCCCTGTGAGAGCTGATACAGGATATTGGGATGTGCTGGATTCGAATCTGTGTATCCTGCCAATCTTTGGGTGGTAATGGGACAGGAAAGAAACCAATAGGCTGGATATATCTTAACTTTGTCAATATCCCATTATTTTCATTCAATGGTGGAAGTGAATGTTAGAATGGCAGTGTTAATATTAATAACTTGCATTTATAATCTTCTAACATGCACACTATGATAAAGAAAGTGATAGCAGGTGGATTAGTCAAAGTGATTTTGAGGAGGGTGTAAAGGACAGGGGGATTTCTGAGAGTAAGGCTGAGGCAGCTGAGAGCACAACTGCCAACAGTTGGGTAAAGCTAGGGGCATGCATGAATGGTCAGTATGAAGTATGAAGATTTGACTAGAGGTTTGTAGGGTTAATTGTACATAATTTTCACTTGGTAATCATGTCACTGGCACAGTACCTGCCTCTAGGCCAGAAGATCCAGGCTGAAGGTATGTCCGAATAGGCTGACTGAAATAATTATGGGTCCCATGGTTATGGTGCACCAGGGAAAAAGACCCAGAAGCCAATCTGACGCATCAAGGAAAGTAGTTTAAAACTTTTGCAGAATTCAATTAGGAAATTAACAAAAAAAGTTACTGAGCACAGTTGAGTGCCAGGCAGGAGGAGAAAACTAGCAGGTGTGGTTCTTCAGCAGATTGCAGCTAAAGCCAAGTGGCACAACAGCTGCACATAAAGTAGAATGGAAGAGCAAAAATGATCAGGGAACCCATAGTTGGATGAACAGACAGCTATTTCTGCAGCCATCAATATGACCCAAGGATGGTATGTTGCTTTCCTGGTGCCAAGGTAATGGATGCAACAGAGCAGCTGCAGGACATTCTTTTGAGTGAAAGTGGTCAGTCAGAATTCATAGTTCGCATTTGCACCAATGACATGTAGGAGCGTGGGTGAGGTTCCTGAAAGCAGATTTCAAGGTGCAGGGTTGGATACTGAAAGGCAGGACCTCTAAAAGTGTAATCTGAAGATTAATCTCAACCCCGTATGTTAGTAAACATGGAATTAACAGAATGCAGCCATCAAACTCAGTGGCAGGCTGCAGTTTTTGTTTGATTGGGGGGTGGGGTGGGTGGGGGGGAGGGTGCGTGGTGGTGGCAGAGGTGGGTGGTGTAGATTTCCTAGTGCCATTGAGGGTTTACACTAGCTTGGCAGGGGAATGGGAATCAGACAGCAAATTCAGAGCAGAGTGGGAAACAGATATTTGGTGAATGACTCTAAAAACTGGGGGTTTACAAAATGTACAGCACAAGAAATTGAAAAGTTGAACACAAATTTCAAGATATAAATGTAAACATAAGGAGTACAGCAAATAAAACTGAAGAACTGAGGACACAGACAGAAACGAGGAGCATATTGCTGTTATAATGGGAATTTGGTTTAAAGAGGGGCAATGTTAGCAGCTCCCTGGGTATAGTGTATTCAGGCGGGATAGAGAAATGGATAGAAAATATTAAGGTGTAGCCTTACTTGTTGAATAATCAATTACAGTGGTGGAGAGGGATGAAATACTAAATGAAATATCAAATAAGGCCAGAGCTGGATGAACACAGCAGGCCAAGCAGCATCATAGGAGCAGTAAGGCTGATGTTTCGGGCCTAGACCCTTCATC
>NC_063359.1:31094548-31148945 GCF_021869965.1 Rhincodon typus | reverse complement strand
TGCTGCTTGGCCTGCTGTGTTCATCCAGCTCTGCACCTTGTTGTCTCAGATTTTCCAGCATCTGCAGTTCCTACTATCTCTGATCAAATAAGGCCATTTGGGTTGTTAAAAACAAAAAAGGGGCAGCCACACTGCTGTAATATAGACCCCAAATTGTGGGAGAGAGTTAGAACAGCAAATGGGTAGACAAATCTCTGAGTGGAAAAATAATAATACGGCAAGAATATCAGCGTGAAAGACACGAGGGCACACAATTCCTGAACTGCATTCAAGAACCTTTGTAACCCTTACACTTTACAAGCCCAATGGGACAAGGTGCAATTTAGATTTAGTTGTTGGAAATGAAGTTGGATGGAAGAATGAAAGAGCAGTGAGTGACTATTTGGAGATAGTGATTGTAATAGAGTTAGATTTAGCATCATTATGAATTGTTTGATTGATTGTTCATTGTTACATGGACCGAGATACAGTGAAATGTGTTGTTTTGTGTGCAATACGGGTAGATCGTACCATACAAAATGCATCAGGGTAGCACAGCAGAGTGCAGAATACAGTGTTACAACTGCAGAGAAGGTACACAGAGAGAGATCAACATTAACAGCAGGAAAGAAGCTGTTCTTGAATCTATTCATATGTGTATTCAAACTTTTATATCTTCTGTCCAACGGAAGAGGGTGGAAGAGAGTATAATGGGGATAGGAGGGGTCTTTGATTGTGTTGGTTGCATTCCTGAGCCAGTGGGAAGTATTGATAGAGTCAATTGATTAAAGAATGGTTTGCGTGATGGATTAGGCTATGTTCATGCTGTAATTTCTTGTGGTCTTGGGAAGAGCAGTTGCCATACCATGCTGTGATAAATCCAGATGGGACACTTTCTATGGCGCATCTTTAAAAAAATTGGTAAGTGTCTTTGTGGATATGGTGAATTTCCTTAGCCTTTTCAGGAAGTAGAGATAGTGTTGCGCTTTCTTGACCATAGCATCAATGTGGGTGGATCAGGACAGATTGTTGGTGATCATCACTCCCAGGAACTTGACACTTTCGACCATCTCCACCTCAGCACCATTGACGCAGACAGGGGTGCGTTCCCCACTCCGTTTCCTGAAGTCAATGATCGGCACCTTCATTTGCTGACGTTGATTCAGCAAAGCTTGTTGTCCTTATACCATGCTGCTAAGTATTCACTCGCTTTCCTGCACTCTGTCTCAGTGGTGTTGTCAGCAAACTTGTAAATGGAGTCGGGGCAGAAATTAGCCACAGAGTCGTTATGGAAAGGGATATTGATAGATAGGAGTTAAATTTCTAAATTGGGCGAACGTAAATTTTATAAAACTGAGATGATCTAAAAAAAGTGAACAGCTACTTGAAGGAAAGACAGTGACAGATCAGTGGGAGACATTCAAAAGCAAGATTCTACAGGCTCATTGTAGACATGTCCCACAAAGAAAAGACATGACACTGCTAATCCTAGGGACTCTAGTTGGTGCACACACAACTGGCTAAATGGTCTCTTTTTGCGCTATAACTTTTATACTGATCTATTGTCAACTATGATATAGTTTCTTTTGCATATGTTCAGTTGTTCTACTTTGAGTAAAAAGGTAAAATTACCCTCAAATCTGGTAACTTGTGTATTGTCAGATATGCATTTCTCTCACCCACCACTGTCTTGCCACATGCACTGCAAAATAAATGGTTTTCCCTCATTCTTCCAGCTACAATCAACTTTTAAACCCAGCGTAGAACAATGCCGGCCTACAGAGGTTTATTGCAATCGTAAGTTTAAAATTGAAATTGCTTACTCCACATTACGCTTCTCTTTGCTGCATTCCTCAATAAGTTTTTTGGGAAACAAATGCATCCTTGTTTAATAGAACTGTAAACTCAAAGATCTTAGAAATTTACATCTCTAGGAGGCCTGTGGGTTTTGCAGTGACCAATAAGTAGCTGTCTAGCGTAACGCCACTTTCCATCTCTTGGTCTATAGCCTTGCAGCACTTCAGGTGAATAGCAAACTTCTTATTAAGTGGGTTTCTGTCTCTTTCTCCCTTTCAGGCAGATTCCCACCTCTGGGTGAAAATCTTTCCTCTTCAATCCCCTCTAAACCTCTAAATCCCTCTTTTCATAAGACTATTCCATGTGGTTACAAACACATCAACCAAGTGAATTAGACTCTTCTTATCTACTTTAACCCTTCATAATTTTATATGCTTTCATGAGGACTGTCTTCAACATTCTCTGTTCAAAGAATATAACTCTACCATATACATTTTTCCGCGCAACTAAAATTCTCCAGTCCATGCAACATCCTCATTTGTGCTCACTCTTTCCTATCAGGCAGTGAACAGAACTGTCTGCAGCACTTTAGCTGTGGTTAACCAGTGTTTTAAACAGCTTTAGAATGACTTTCCAGCTGTTATATTCTATGTCTTGGCGAATAAACATAAGTATCCTATGTGCATCCTTACCTTCAGGGATCTGTGGACATTCATTCTTAAGGTCCCTTTGTTTCTCTCTACATTTCTGCATTTATTAGGTTTTCACTTGCCTTGTTAGCCTTCCCCCAAAAGCAATACTCATAATTCTCTGTATAGTTCTGCCCACCTGAGTAGCCTGTTAATATACTCCTGTAGTTTACAGCTTTTGAAAAAGTTATCAACCACGTGGCCGAAATCCATTTACACTACATCAAATGCTCTACTCTTATTGGCCTTCCCTCAAAGAATCCATTACTGTTAGTCAGACACTACCTCCCCTTAACACATTTGTGTTGAATATCTATTTTGAATGAAGATAAATATTAATTAAGGATTTACAGTTTCCCTCAGGAGTATTTCCAAGATTAGACTGACCAACCTTTAATTACTTGAACTATCCCTTTCTCCAATTTTAAACAATTGTACCATGTGAGTAGTCCTCGTGGTGGCTAAGTGCAGAAAAAAATTTTAAGAAACCTGGGAAATGCTGTCTTGTATCTTGGCTTCTCCTTTACGGCAATGTTCTGAGCATCAATGAACTGTCAGTTTTCTCACTTAGGGTCATGTCTGTGTGCTGGTGGTGGTGGGGTCTAACTAGAACTGCCACATATTGCAGGGTTACTGAACTATTCATCTGGACACTGGAGCTGCAGAGAGCGAACTCATCCACTCAAACCTGTCAGTTGTGCATTATCTAATGGGTCTATTAGGAGTGTATTAGGAGTGGAAGGTTAAAAGGAGAAGATTGAAACAAATAAACCAAACAGGATATAATTAAATGAATTATTCACTCCTGTTTTTTTTAATTCAAGCAAGCAGATGCTAGCCAGTCCATGAGGACAGAGGAGGAAGCTCAGTCACTAGACCTGTTCAAAAATTGATATGGAGCTGGCACTGGATAAGCTGGAGTTGATAAGATGCCTGGTCCAGATGAGGTACATGTAAGAATACTGAAGGATGAGACAGTTGAAACTACACAGGCACTGGCCATAAATCTTTGCATCATCTCTGGACTTAGAGTGGTGCCAGAAGACTGGTAAATTGCAAACATTCGGCCCTTGTCCAAGGAAGATTGTAAGGATAAGACCAGCAGTTAAGGACCAGTCAGTTACTTCCATTTTGGGGAAACATTTTGAAACAATAATTCAGGATAGAATTAGTCACATGCACATACATGGGTTAGAGAGAGGAGTTATTGAGAGAACCTCCTACTTAGCTAATTTTCTAGTAATCTTTGACAAGGTTTCAGAGACAGCTAATGAAAATATTCTAAAAAGTGTTTTACATGGTGCCACATTTAAGTCTTTTGAAAAACATTATAGCTCACAGAATAAAAGGGACAGGAACAATATGGATATAAAATTTGAGTGATAGAAAACATTAAAAGATATTTTTTAGGCTGGAAGAAAGCTTTTCATGGAGTTCCCCCAAGATCAATATGGATACACTTGCTTTTCCGAATTTATACTAATTAACCGATTCACTGTTCTTCAAGGAAATTACTTCTAAGTTTGTGAATGATATAAGACTAGAAGTCTTTGTTAACTGTGAAGATGAGAGTGTAGAACCTCAAGAGATATTCTCAAGTTGATGGAGTGGACAAATATGTGACAAATGAAGTTCAAATGTGGAAAGGTGTGAGGTGATATATTTTGGTACAAAGAACATGGATGGACAGCATAAAACAAAAGAAAGATGTGCAGAAACACAGAGGGGTCTGGTTGTATGTGTGCATTAGTTATTTCAGGAAGATAATGCGGTTAATGAAGCTTTTAACAGCAAGTTAATAAATTAATAAAGGTTTTAACAGCAGCTGTATAAAGTACAAGACAAGAGAGGTTATGCTTAACCCATAGAAGGCACCAGATAGACCTCAGCTAGAACATGGTATACAGTTCTGGGCCCCACACTTTAGGAAGGATGTGAACACATTGAAGAGAATGCAAATCGAGGTTTATGAAAATTATACCAGGATGACACACTTCAGTTATGAGGATAGATTGGAAAAGTTGGGACTATTTTCCTAAGCAAGTAGAAGTCCAAGGGAAGATCTGATTGAACTTCATTTTCAAAATCATAAGCAAGCTGGACAAGTAAGTTAGGGAGAAATTGTTCCTGCTTACATAAGGATTGAAAATGCGAGGGCACAGATTTTAAGTCATTTGAAAATGAAGCAAATGCGATTTGAGACATAGTTTATTCTCAGAGCGAGTGATTCGGGTCTGGAAGTGTGGTGCGGGCAGGTGCATGAATCAATCAGGAACATGATTAGTTAAACGCGAACAATTTGCAGGGTTACAGGGAAAGGGTGGGAAAATAGCACTAAGCTGCACTGCTTATTTAGAGAGCCAGTGCCAAGACAATGGGCTGAATGCCCTCCTTCTACATCTGAACATATCACTTTACAAAGGACATGAATGCCCCTTGATGAGCAGTGTTGGATGGAGTACTCAAGTACTGACCACTTTTCAATCCTAACTTCCTCTGGCACGTAGTCCACTGTTTCAGTGATTGACATCTGATGAAAGGTCACGGCTCTGAGATATTAGCTCTGTTTCTCTACATGGATGCTGCAGAGTATTTTCAGGGTTTTCTGTTCTTATTTTAGATTTCCAGTAGATTGCAGTTTCTGTAGATCGACATCCTGTTTGCTTTGTTGATCATCTTTCTGTATCAGTTTGGGTGCATTCACTAAAACTTCCAAGACTCCTTCATTTCAACTTCAATTATTTCAACATTATTCATGGTGCACAAGTTGCCTTTCTTTTTTTTTTTTAGCTTGATTGGAGTCACATTAGATGAATAATTCACATACAGCATTGAGGTAGCAGTACAATTGACCCTATCGCCTTATGCTCAATTTGTACTTAGGAATGTTAGAATCACTTTAATGAAAAAGGCCACGGTCCATCCAGTTCACTTTCTGCCATCCTGGCCATCATATTTGGTGAACAGCTCATTATTGGGGTACCCTTTAAAATGGTGTTCTTTAGTATTCCATATTTAGTATTTCTTGTGTAACATGAGCCATCTTAAGTGTATTACTGCAGTAGCTGGCCTTCCACAAACGTAAATAAAAGATTTATCTAGTTCCCCAGTGTTTGGGGAAAAAAGATCTTTTTGCTCTCAGAAAGAATGAACTTTCAAAAGGAAGTGGGCAAGAGTCATCCAACATCATGAGTAGCTGCCCCATGGCCCTTGGCTGGAAAGATTCAGGTAATTGATTGATGCAGCGCAAGCTAACAGCCCTAAGAAATAGGGGATACCAACAATGCAGAGGGCAGTCCTTGTAGGCAGTGGTTATAGTCAGGGATCTGTCTTCTTCAGATAGATGATGGATCAGAATAGAAAGATGCAGTGAATAGTTCCCTAAGATATTGGATAGACTTCAATCAGTGAATCATCCTCAATTGTCATGGTTGTATACTTTCTTTGTCTAATTATCATAAGTATCATATCTAAATTGCTGCTTCTTAACAAACGCAAACTCTCTGAAAATTGCTTACAAATGGTTAATTGAAGATATTAAGTATCTGGTTACAAACCTTCAAAATCAAAATGATTACATAATCTCAATTAGTCTACAACAGACCAAGGTGTGGTACAAGAAAATTTTCAATGATGGAGAACTTTAAGGGCCACAGGTTCAAAGTTACCTGATCCTATTGACAACACTTTCCACTTGTCACACCACAAATTACCACAATAGTTCTCTCTTTTAATTTACTTTCAGCAATAAACAGTCACCATTTACTCAGTTAATTGAAATTAATCTGAGTTTTGAATTTTTGACACAAGGCAGTAGTTGAGACATTATTTATTACTTTTTGTCTGACATTTTTGCACAAAGACACACGGAGAAAAAGAAGAATCATGCTGAGCGCTTTTCAGCTTTAATGTAAGCTGTGATCAAAAAAAACTGCAAAGAATAGAAACTACACAATACAGGCAGAAAGTGCTTGAATAAGCATTCACTTTTAAAAGGGAAGTAAATAGAATAGAACAGAAAAAAAAATCCTATGGAGAAAGGGCACAAGGGGATCGTTCTTTTAGAGAGCAGGCACAGAGGGAAGACTGACTGGCCCCCCTCAATGCTGCTAAAAAAATGTTATGGTTCAAAGCAAGGCTAATCTTTCAGGTCATAATCTGCCTTCATCAACACCCTGACACAACAACTTGCAGTTTGTCTTACAGATACTGATTGACCTGTTGTATCTGGCATTTTCAGTCATTGTCATCTTTGGAATAAAAGTGATCGTGATTGGCTGGGTATCACATTTCCTTTCATGGTTTAGCTCAAAGGGTTAATAATCCATGGCCATGAGTTAAACCTCACATTGAAAAATATGACGTAGGATTCAGACAGAAACAGAGAGAGAGAGAGAGAGAGACACACACAGACAGACACAGAGAAACAGATAGAGAGAATGAGCAATATATTCCCCACATGTGGATAAAGCCAAGTGAATCCCAGCAAGTTTTCTCCACGAGGAAGGGACCAGTACAATCCAATTAAAATCAGCCAAATATGGATTAAGGATTGGATTCGGAACTTCAGCCTGCATGGTGTAATAGTACACACATCTATCATCCAGCAACATCACCTCTCGTCTGTATTCTCAGCCTTTAGTCAGAATCAGAACGTAATAATCCGAGCCTCAGCAGTGATGTCCTCAGGAGGCCTGGTGGCCAACCACATGCAGCTAATGAGAAACCATCTGAAAAGTTGAATACCTTGCAGTGCACAGTCAGAGTAACTGCTCATACAGTAAGTAGGCCATCTCAAACTTTGTATAAATAGATCAAATCGGAATGTGATTAATTAACAAATGAAACAGCTGAATTGAGAGAGATGCATAAGGGTGACAATGTGTGAGCTCGCTTGTACAGCATTTGAAAGTGTCACATTGCGTTGTTAGAATCAGCTTATTTATATTGATTAGTCACACTCACGGAGATGAACTCCTCACATTTATAAAATGAATAAGTGAAGTGACTAATCAGCTCGTTAGACTATTTGTTAACCTTATGGGTTACTTTCCACTAATGAGCCATCAATTAGAATATTTTCTTGTTGCTTCTTTATTTCCAAATAAATAACCATGAAGAACAAAAATCAGCAGCAAGTCTCATTAGACCATAATACTCTAACTCAAAGGTATATGTGTCAACCTGCAAGGGAGAATACTAATAGCTATATCATCTCAGAGAGACTGTGAGAACAGCCAAAATACAAAATACTGGGAACACTGCTGTGTATTGGGTTAATTAACTGGAGTTTCAGTCTGTATTATGGTTTCAATCCAAGAAAGCTGATTGGAAGAAAAAGTCTGTCTCTCTTTTGGCCACATGAAAATGCTATTAGATGATCCTAAACCAGACTGGCCGTGACCAAATTCTCCAAATTCAGTGCAAATAGGGCCAGCACAATACAGTGAGGTCAAAAAGCATTTATCTGACTTGGGAAATGGAGATGACATGTGTTTGAGGTTGGGGCAAAGGCACATTGTTGGGAATGAGAAGTAGGGAGCCAACACTGAACCTTTGCTAAAGTAGACATTGAAATGCTTGAAAGAGAGAGAGGGAGAGAGAAACAGCTCTAGAAACACAGGAACAGTAGACTATTCAGCCCCTTGAGCCTGTACTACTATTCAATGAGATCATGGCTGATCCATATGCCTACCTTTGACCCACATCCCTTAATAGCTTGGCTGAACAAAAATTTATTCATCTCAGATTTAAAATTAACAACTGATCTAGCACCAACTTCCATTTGTGGAATAGAGTTCTAAACCTCTACCACACTCTGTGTAGAAGTGCTTCCTAACATCTCTCCTGAATGATCTGGCCCTAATTTCTACTACCAGTGTTAGTTTTCACTCTGATAAAACCAATCCATTGAAAATTTTTAAATAAACTTACCCAACTCCTCACAATCACAGGAAGCTCATTAAATCAAGAATGATCCTTGTGAGATGTGAACATGGAGACATTGACACTAAGAGTGTCTGGGAAACGGTTGCTGATGGCATGGACTCTGGACACTGGCTGTTCGAAGATGTTGGAAGAGGTGAGCAGAAACAGAAATCTCAGCTGGTCAAGGAGAGGTGGCCAGGGAAAACAAAACAAATCTTGTGCCATCTCCATCTACTGCTGTCCACCATATCAGAGTGAAGTCTCCTAAGCTACACCAAACTATGCTAAACACAGTTGACCAACACAGCACAAACCATGGTCTCACAAGATAAAGCACTACCAATGGGAAGAACATCATTTAAAATGTAGGAAGATGGGATACCTATAGGGACAGCAAAGGGAACCGGGATTCATTTTGGATGGTTCAGCAAAGCCCCAGTGCAGATCTGATGGACAGAATGCTGTTTTCCCTTACTGTGTCAATTCCTACGATATTAACTCCAGCAGTCACATGAATGAATTATGGTAATTAGTTTCAACATGAACTGCTCATTTGGTTGCACAGTAGCAATTTCTTTCCCCAGGATTTCATATTTGACACCAAAATGCTGAGCCTAATACACTCCATTAGCACTTCAGAGAACTGATCACTAAAAAGTGCTGCGTACTCACTGTCACTTCATTTGCACCTTTATTCTGGTGAAGCTGCAACGACACATGATGGGAAAAAGGTCACATCTTAGTTTAAAAAAAAGCACCTGTAGTCATAATGCTTTGCATCATTTAAAAGGTCTATGAGGGAGCCCTTGCTGGGGCATGCAAATTCCAAACTTCCTGCATGTACAACAGTTAGATTTCCAAGACTGCAAAACTCAAAAATAAAATGACAATCTTAGTGCAATGGATGATGTTACGGCTGTATTAAAGAAAATGGGAAGAGCGTCTGACCGGGGTCTCAGTAAGACTCATTTTGAGTAGACACTTATTAAAAATGTATTTCCTTCCTCTACTCTTGAAAGCATTGACATTTGCTGTTTTGCAGTTTCACAGATAAGAGGCTCTGAGCCACATCTCAAACAAGACCATGTTCTATATGTATGACCTGAGACAGTGATTGTTGGCAGCTCATTTGACTAGCTGAACCTACTCTAATCATCTCCTTACTGCCATGTATTTGACTCTCAGTTGTCACTGGAAAGTAACTGGAAACAAGAACTCTGACCGATTTTCCCTGGCTGTCCACTTGCCATGTTCCTACTGGTACTAATGATATCAGATAAATCAGCAGAAATGAAGAATTGAAACTAACCTAAAACAGAAATTGCTGGAAAGGCTTAGCAGGTCTGGCAGCATCTGTGGAGGGGAATCAGAGTTAATGTTTCGGGTCTAGTGACCCTTCCTCTGAACTGAACCTGAAACATTAGCTCTGATTTCTCTTCACAGATGCTGCCAGACATGTTGAGCTTTTCCAGCAATTTCTGTTTTTGGCTCCAATTTCTAACATCCACAGTTCTTTCAGTTTTTAATTGAAACTAACCTGGTGGCTGCATGAGAAATCCTGTGCTGTACAAATCTTACTTGTACCAGGGAAGTCACATGGTTACTCCCACAATATGTACATAGTCAGTTAATCTTAATCAGGGCAGTAACAGGCAAGTAGGAGAGAAAAACTGACGTTGCGTCTAGTTCTTGATGTTTATAGAAACTGAACCTTCTGGTTTAAATAACTCGATTATATACAGCGTGCACCAACTGAGGGGCCTTTGGAGGTGTTGGGATTTCCTTGCGGTTGATGACCATTTCTTGTGAGGTGGCAGAGGTTACAAGTTTGGCAAGTGCTGTCCAAGAAACTTCAGTGATTTGTTGAACTAGATGCTATAGATGGTGATGCCTCAGTGCCCTGCTGGTGAAGGGAATGAATGTTTAAGCCTGGTGATCAAGTAGACAGCTTTGCCTTGGATGGCATCAATCCTACCAAGCCTTGCAGCAGCAAAACCAAGTGGGGAGCGTTCCATCACCTTTGTAGGTATTAAAGTCTTTTGGAGTCAGGCGAGTTATCTATTGCAGAGTATCTCGTTTCCTACACCTACCTGCCCATATCTTTTGCCTGTAGATGGCAGAAAGGCACTGGAAATTCAAAATATGAGTTACTCACCATAGAATCCCTGGTCTCTGATCCAGGGTAAAGTATATGTAGCGACAGTATTTATATGGCTGGTCTAATTCAGTTTCTGGGCAATAGTAACCTTCAAGATATTGATAGTGAGGGATTCAGCAATGGTAATACCCATCAAGGGTCATGGTTAGATTCTCTCTTCTTGGAGATTGCTATTGCCTGGCACTTATGTTGCACCAATGTTACTTGCCACTTTATTAGACATTGTCTAAGTCTTGCTACGGTTCAGTGTCACACTTACCTGCAGCGTGTCTCATTGACATTAAGTACAAAAAATAAGTTGCTATCACACACACTCTGGGTGGGACTTGAACCCAAGCCTCTTGGTCCCGGGGTGGGGACACTACTGCTGTGTCCAAAGGGACCCCACTGCTGTGTCCAAAGGGACCCCTTACATTAAGTACATTGGCAAAACTACAGCCCTTTTAACTTGCTGTGATCGACACTACTTATCTTGACACAACTTTGTACTCAAAGTGCAGCGGTGTAATGCTGCTGGAACACACTGGGGATTGCAGCTCCCACACTTTGTGACAATTTAAATTTTGTGGTAAAGGATACAAACTGAGATTGAACTGAAAGCATTAACTGAAAGACATAGTTACAACAATTTGTAGCCCTTAGAATGAGTTAAAGTTTATGACTTTTGGATAAACAAAGAATGATTGGGCTGTGCTTGCTATATTGCAGTCTCAATACTTTCCTGAAATTATAGCAAAAACATGAAAGAATAAAGTATCCCTTTTAGGCAGATGTGTCAGATTCCCACTTAGTCTGATCATTAATGTTCTCTCTGCTTGAGTGAACTGGTGTTGGATAAAGGTTAACAGGTTAATGGGAAAAATACACCTTTCTGCATGAGAGGTGCTACACCAGGAGAATGTTTAGTTCCACTGACTTATCTGGGCCTCACCTGAAGATTAGTTTTGCCTGTTCAACTCTGCAGTTGCAATCACACTACTGAAATATTCATTCTGTCACAGATCAATGGCTCAGCATCAGACTGCCTTCTGGAAGTCAGCAGGATGCGAATATCAATAGCTGTGTAGCACCTGACCAATGTCACCCCAGGAGGTTAGTATCTTCCTGACCTAAGTAGCTGCAGTCATGTCTTGCTGCTTTTTCAAGGTTTGGACCTGGAGTTATGAGATTTTTACCATCAATCCTTCGATGCATTTTTAGTTCTAAGGTTCACCTCAAGTTATGACATCACGTTATGTCTGTGGGCAGAGACAGGAAATAAATATAAATACATATAAATGTGTAGTGTCTGATCTTCAGTTGGCCTTGGTGTGTTTTGCTGAGGTCATTCTGTTGAGAATCTGTCTTCAAGTCTCTCCCACTCCTCATCCCTTACCAGATAAATCCTTTCTACAGGCCTTCATCAGCTTTTAGAATCATAGAGTCATAGAGCTATACAGCACAGAACCAGACCCTTCAGTCCAACTTGTCCTTGCCGACCAGATATCCCAAATAAATCTAGTTCCATTTGCCAGTATTTGGCTCATATCCTTCTAAACCCTTCCTATTCAAATACCCATCCAGATGCCTTTTAAATGTTGCAGTTGTACCAGCCTCCACCACTTCCTCTGGCAGCTCGTTCCATACACGCATCAACCTCTGTGTAAAATGTTGTCTCCTAGAACCCTTTTAAATCTTTCCCACCTCACCTTAAACTTATGCCCTCTAGTTTTGGACTCCTTCACCCAGGAAAAAGACCTTGTCTATTTACCCTATTCAAGGCCCTCATGATTCCATAACCCTCTAATTAGGTCACCCTTCAGCCTCCGACATGCTAGGGAAAATAGTCCCAGTCTATTCAGCCTCTCTGTTCTTGCTCTCTTTGACCAGAATGTTAAGCTCAGTAAACAGGGCAGAAATGATGCTGCAAAGGGTTTCTAGAAAGCAGGAAGAATTTCTATGGCAGTCAACATACTTACATCTTCAGGATAATTGAGGGTTCAAGAGGCAATGTCTCATCTAAATATAGCAATATTAACAACACTGGGAGAGACAAAATTTGTCAAGTGACTGATAGAAGGATATATTCTGGCCCTTTGGAAAATCTGAGCGAACATGGAGGCAATAGGTGCAAGAAGTTCAATCCTCCCCAAGGTAGAATCATAGAACCCCGACAAGTGAGGAAGCAGGCCATTTGGCCCATCGAGTCCACACTGACCCTTCAAAGAGCAGCCTACCCATTCCCACTCTCACCCTCTCCTTGCTTCCTTGCACTTTCCCATGACTAATCCAGCTAGCCTACATATTTCTGGACACAGATGTGGCCAAAGCATACAATTCAATCAGAAAACAGCCTCTACCTGGAGATAAAGGAACATCAACTAATTTAGTAAAACTTGTATTTTCTGCTGCAGTGCACTACCAGAAATTCATTTCAGACTTCAGACTTTTTTTTCCAGTTCTGTATTCAAGCTGAATGCCATGCATGAACTTGATGAAAGAGGAAAACATGGAAAATGACATGCAAAGAATAAAACAGACTTCAAATACATAACTTTTCACATCTCAAATTTGTCAAAGTTCTTCAAATACTTGGAAATGCTAACTTGTCATGTAGGTGTCAATACAAGGGTGCTTTAAGATAAAGACTCATGAAACTGCCATCTTCTTAAATCCCATTTTCAATTTTGCCTTCACTTATTGGATAAGTTGTACCAGTTGTTAAACAGCCACTGGTTGCAGTGCTTAATTGAGGATATAAGAAGGAAAAATTGACTGCTGTAATTCCAATTTGTACAAACACACATGTATAATCCCACGACGCTGGCTGAAGCACAGAGCGTAGCATCATTGAAGCTTTAAAAATAGAAAACAAAAGCTGGGGGAAGGGAGGTTTGGGGTGGGTGAGAGGTCACAAAACAGAAAGCTATGGTCAGAAAATGAAGCTGTTTACTGAAGGTTGATGACTTAATCATACGATCAATACTATTCACAGCACTGGAAGAAAGAGCCATGAACGTTGATGAAAAATGCATGAGCTCTCTGGCAGGATTGGGAATAGAAAATTAAAACCTTCACAGCTACATATGGCCCAATATCAGCAGGAAAATTAAGTACAGAATTCTTTGTGAAAATCTCAGCATTTTAATTAAACTCCTGTTTGTTTTGCTTCACCTTTTAATAAAAAAAGGATTTAACCTTTTACATTAATATATGACATGACAAAACCAAAAGTCAGTGTAATATAGGAAATGGTGACTGTTCCCTTGAGCATATCTAGAAAAAAAGGTAATGTGACAAATACAACTGTGAAACAGAGTAAAAAGAGTCATGTAATAGCAATGTTAAGTAGGTTGAGAATTTCTACCTGTACTTTTGTCCTTCAATTCTCAAAGCAAGGGACTAGCAGATATACATATCTCGTTACTGAGGCAAAATTCAAGCTTCTGAACTAAGAAATTGCATTTCTTTGAGAACATTTAGCCAGCCGTTCATTTTAAATGAGTGTATTTCTAAAATGCAAATATTATTCCATTAAATGCAATATTTGAATTCTGATCTAAACAGTTAATGGATCTTCAGCAAAGATAAATGGGACGCCCCCACCAATTGCCTAGAAAGGAGGAGGAAAGCTTTGTCTTGTACTAAACATAAGAAAACACTAGAAATACCGAGCAAGTCCGACAGCATCTACAGAAAGAAAAAGAATGAATGCTTCAGGTTGATGACCTTTCATCAGACCAAACCTGCACTGATAAAAGATAATTGGTCTCAAAAAAGTCACAGTTTCACACCACAGATGCAATCTGGCTTGCTCAGCATTTCCAATACTTTGTCTTATTATTTCCAGCATCCTCAGTAACTTGCTTCTGTAAATTGTCTTTTAAAATGATATTAAGATTGAGTGATATTGCTTGACTCAAGCAAGGCATCATTGTGTCTTTCAAGGGTTTTACATGCATAGGTCTGTATTTTGTTGGATTAAGTAGCAGTCAAAACTTGTAAGAATAGTTTCAAATGAGATTACATGCGACTGAAGCGAAGTCAAAATCAGAAATCTGGAAGTTTTCTTTGTTCCATTAAACACAATTTAGTTTTCACAAAGCTTGATTGACGTACATGTATAATCAAAAATGGATTTACAGCTTATCTTAGTGATATACCGTACATCACTTACATATTATGGATGGTGGTTATGGCTTTTGTCCTGCTTTTACACACAATAGACTACATGTGCTAACAGTCACAGAATTATTAATTTTATACTTCCTGCAAGCAATCAAGAAAACTAAATTACTTTAGAGTATCCCAAACCTGATCCTTGATTGACATTATGCTCTCAAAGCTGCATAAATTCAATGTTAGAGCATTACAATCTATGACAGGCAAAGCCCATGGGACTTCTAATAATGGAGGATGGTCCTCTTGACTTTGGCAAGTTTTTCATTACAGCAGCTGAATGCTCCCAACCCCTTAGGACTGGTAGATATGGGATTATATGCACCATCATCCATTAGAAGAAATCATTTGTATGATTAAAATAATGTGGACACATATGCTGAAACCCCTGTATATCATTAGCATCTCATGTTCTCTTAAACCAGGAGTACTAAGCAATTCTGGTTGAGCCCTGCAGTTCTGTACAGTGATTTGTTCAAAGGGCATTCAATTTTTTCTCCTGTCTTATCTCCTGTGGTCTATCGGTTCAATAAATATTGAACCAAGAGAATTGCATGGAGATGTATGGCAACAAAAAGTGCAAGTCACCACAGATTTGCAGCAATAATGACTCCTTACATTTACTTCTTATTCTGTTCCCATTTCCAAGAGAATTGAGAGACTGGTTTTAAATAATAGTGGTTTACTGAATTTTCCAGGTTTGCATATTTTCATGAAAAATTAACATGGTCACTGAGCAACATTAAAAACCAAGCTGCTGCTGATCTTGAGTACCTTCCAACAATAAGGTGCTTTGGAGTTTATTAATTAGAGGGTAGGACAAAAACTAAAGTGCTTAGCATAAAAGTTTCAAAACCCTAAACAAAGTCAGGAATGTCTCATGGATATCAAATTTCTGCCTTACATAATTTTTATTGCTGTTCACAAAGTACAATCTTCAAAAATACCAGTAGTTGCCTCAAGTAACTGATGTTGTCCTTCCAATAGACACAAAATTAATGACTTAAAATAAGACACCATTTTACTCTCCACAGATAATGCTTCACTTGCAAAGTATTCCATCTTTCAGGTTCCCAGCATCTGTAATACTTTTCTTTTGGAAAGATTAGGTAATTTATAAGGTAACACCACCCATATTAATGCAGGTAAACATTTCAGACTCTTTAAAATATATAGCACTTTTCACAAACTCAAGATGTCACAAAGTGTTTTACAGCCAATGATATACTTTTAAAATGCAATCACTATCGCAATGTAGGAATCGCAGCATCAAATTACACACAGCGAAGATCCATAAACAGCAATGAAATAAATGACTATCTCATCCGACTTTAGGTGTCATTGAGGGATTAAAATGGACCCGGACACTTTCATACCTTCTGAATTTTTCAGAAAAGTACCATTGGATCCCTAGAGAGCAGACAGGCAGTTGATTTGAAGTCTCATTCAAAGGAACATATATCTGGCTGCGGCACAGTCACTCAATATCCTTCTATCCAGATTGCCTGCCCAGAAGCTTGAGCCAGGTTTGAACCCATGATCATGTAATTCAGAAATGCAACTTCTACTAATGAGCAATGGTCTCACCTAAACATTAGTCAAGATGTATGAGCTTTGTCACAGGCATGAATTATCTTGTCCAGGTGATTCTATGCACAAAGTGGTCCTATTAAGCTTTATTTGATTAATAATTTGTTCTGAGACACGTGGACTGGAAGAGATACTGATGGAGGCTCTCTTTCATTTTCAAGCAACTGCTTATTCTTGGAACCTGGTGGTAGCAGCAGACTCCTAACAGGGCAATGGGAATACTTTAGGGATGTCCTCAAAGCCATCACTGACAAGATCAACCGTTCCTGTTGATTCATGGTGGTCCCTGACTTGTGAACAGTTAAACAGAGAAGGCACTGAACATAGACTTTGTCACGAACATGCAATAGTGTAGTCAAAATATCAGAGAAAGCACACAGACCCTCTCACACCTCATCTACTCAACTTTTAAAGTACTATTTGCCCCATGTGGCAGACTCTGCAGCTCGACGTAGCCATCTGAGATCCATCAAACCTAAGCAGAAACAAATCATCCTCAATACTGAGTCATCACTACGTGAAGGTATAGATCTGTCTCATGCATAAGTGAATTGTAAAGGAAATACTGCACAGAAGCTGTATATTAGTCCCACTTGGACTGATTAGCTCTTTCTCCCCAAATTGGCAGTACCAGCAGGAATTTGTTGTATTTACTATTTGTGTATTGTCACATAAGTTGTGATGACTTTTGACTGGAAGCAGAACAGTAAATAACATTTGTAATTCCTTTCAAATATGAGGAATCTAATTATATTTAAGAATACTTGGAAAGGACTTTTCAGAGTTTATATCAATTATAATTTCCTTGGATAGGAAATTCTGTTCCATGTAATCTGGCAACCATTGACTTGAAAACAGTACTAACAGGTGGGACTTGGGTCCAGCAGTTATGCAACCAGATGCAACAGAGCACCACAAGGGTGAAGATCTGGGTTCAGACACAAAGTAGAGAGAGAAAAAGAAAACAAAATAACTTTTCAAGTAGAAACAAATCACTCTCAGGGAGACATCAAATTTTCCGTTTAGCAAAAGAAAGGAGACAGGAGCTCTTGGAAGCACTGAGAACTGGCTAAAAAGCTGTAATACCTGGAAAGCTGAGTCAAGAACTTAGAAGTGCTGAAGAACTGGTTGCCTTCCCAGAAGTAGCCAAATCATGAACTAGGATATTATCTGTTGATCAGTTTAATAGGAACCCTGGAAAGCTACACTATCAGGCACATTGTGACCTGAGGGAGAGCGAGTTCATGGAAGTGTGCCTTGCTGATGATAATCATAAACTCAAAGGTAAAAGGTAATTTTGACTGAACCTGTATGAATAAAGAACATATTGTGGAAATTCTAGCTCTATAGGGCCGTAGCTGTGCAAGATGTATCTTTGTCATATCGACAATTCAGTGAAACTTACTTTTATTCGCAGTATCATCTGCCTGTTGATTCAAACGTAATGTGTGTTGATTCTGATTCTTGTTGAAATAAAAGATACAAAAGTTAGTTTGTTGATATTATTTTCATTTGGGTGTCGTTCAATGTATTTTTTTATTGAAACCTCAGCAATCATGACATTTGTAAATAAATCTGGCAATTAGTTTGATCCAGAGCATAATGGTGTGACATCTTTCTTTAATAATGTGTGATGGACAGTCTTGCACATAACGTAGTCAATTGTTGGTTTTACAGCACAGACTTTCATTAATACAAGCTTCAATCTGTTTAAAGAAACCCCCTTCTTACTATAAGGAAAACTTAAAAATGCTTGGAGAAAGCCTAAGTTGTAAGAGCCATATTAAAAGTTTGCAGTGCAATTGAACTTGGCAGCAAAGTCAGTCATCGGAAGAAAACATTTGACTGATTTGGGGCAAACATGAGGGTCATAAGAGACTCCTTCAGTCTTCTACAGTAATAAACTACAACAACACTGAACTTCTGGATTACAATTTATTTTATTGTCTACAGGAAAGACTAAGTTTTTAATGAGTCTTGTTGGATATTGCTGATCTCACAGACCAGCTACTTTGGCCCTCGTTTTAAGTTGACAATATCTGCCGGATTTGTTCAATGTTGGTCCTCTCAAGACCCTGCCCTAAGGTACAAACAACTCTGCAGCACAGTTAGCTTATTCTCGAAACTAAAGTGATCCAAGTAATCATGATCTTTCCACAGGTCACCTTTTGCTACAAAGGGGCATCTAACAGTTTCTGCCATTAGTTAGATTTGCCCTCACAAGTTTACATTTTTAAACCTATGTTACAAGTTGCTGAAATTACAAGCTGCTGAAATTACAAGCTGATAATATCCCGTGAGGGAAACAGGGCATCTGGGTGCAGAGTTAACAGTGTTGGAAACTATGCAACATCTTAACCAAACAGATTGAAGAAATGTGAAATGAACAGCACACTGAAACCAAATGCTCATTGGTGTGGGTAAATTCAATGCCAAACCTTGAGAGAGTGACAGCGAGAGAAAATAAAGGGAGCTTTAATGTTTTACACATCAATGACAGAGAATTTGACTGGCACTAATTAACATATCACATCACAAGAAGGGCATTTAGATTTGAATTAACCAAAACTTTCTGTGGTGAGTTTAGCTTGTAACAAATGTGTTAATATAGCAACTTTACCCTAATCAATTTCAATGGTGAGGAAGACAGGAATCTTTGGATATTGGAGTTGAATTACACAGTTGCCTGATGTTGTTGAACTATTTTCACGTAAATAACAGATACTCATTAGTGGTACAATTATTTTGACAGCAAAATCCAAGTCTGTGTGCAAATAATGTTCCATACTGGAGGGGACGAATACACGTGTGCTTGGAATGTTATTTTCAATGCAATTGGAGAAAGTAAATTATTTTTAACACTTTAGCAAAACTGGAAAGGGAGGGGGAGAGATGGGAGGAGCAGAGGGAGAGTCATGTTGACAAATGACACTTTTCTGATCTCAACCTCAAGACGACTCAAATTCTTTACCAACCCATCCCAGGGCAAGTTCCAGTTCATCCCTTTAATAAGATCAATGGAGAAATCCTTGCAAACATGCAACATTTCCCCTACCTGGGAAGCTACCTCTCATCTAAGGCTGACATCAACGCAGAAATTCAACACCACATCCAATCCACAAGCACTATCTTCAGATGCTTAAGAATGAGTGTCTTTGATGATTGTGACACGTGTGCTGATACCAAGATCCTTGTGTATAAGGCAGTCTTCCTTCCAACTCTTCTATATGGTTCCAAAACTTGGACTAGGTATGGGATGCTATTTCAAGCTCTTGAGAAGTACCATCAATGCTGTTTGAGATGGTTTCTCCACATCAGTGAGGAGGACAGGCGTACTAACATCAGCATCTTCAAAGCAGCTGATAGCACCAGCATCGAGGCCATGATTATCCACAATCAAGTCAACTGTCCCGGCCACGTATTTAGGATACCCGAGTTCCAACTGCCAAAGCAAATCTTCTTCACCCAGCTCAAGGAAGGCAATCAAACGAGAGGAGGACAAAATAAGTGTTTCAAAGATGTTGATGTGTGGGAGACCCTTGTTCACAAAAAAAAAATGACTTGGAGGAAGCTCCTAAACAAAGGGACACAATTCTTTGAAAACACCTGTTAGTGAGAGGGAGCATGGAATAGGAACCGGAGAAAGGAACGCCAGCGATCTCCAGGCCTAGGTCCAATTCTACCTCCCAGAAACACCTTTCAAATGTGTGGGAGGAGATGTGGCTCTAGGATTGGGATCATCAGCCACGTAAGGCCCCACAGAGTTCATGAATTTCCTAGGTCAACTACCATATTTGGTCAGCAATTGCCAATGATGATTAAAGATGGGTTGAAAAGGGGAGGGTCAAATTCAATTCTTTTTGGGAATTGATCTCAAAGGCTTATGAGGGCTGCAAGTGTAAAACTTCCAACAATTGCAGAAGACTTAGACTTTCTCTGTGCTCTACAAGTTAACTGAGCAGAAGGTATGACTGTGATAATAATACTGTTCAACACTGGGGGGTTACAGGGTTATTACAATAATTGTACACTCCCCTACAAATGACATAATATGCAATTACAGTTCAGTGTTTCACATTCAATTAATTCAGAGCTCTAGTAAAGTGACAGGCCATGACTTAGAACAGGCCTAACAGCAGCTACCCAGATTACAGAAATAAGGTCTTCCTCACTATTTATTGATGCATTTCAGACACCAACTGATTTCATTGGCTTTATGACATTTACCACTGTTTGTACACCAGTTTTAAACTTAATATATCAAATTCAGCTTCAAACGTGTATTAACTTTGGCAGTATAGAAATACTAAGGTTGTTGAGCTGTTCAGTTAAGTTATAGCCCTAATTGGAAGCACCTAAATGTTTATGTGAAAACTAGTTCCAGTTGACAGCGTGGTATCACACTGTCATAAAATTGGTAATGCAAAAACTTTGATAAATGAACAACATTGCTAAAAACTGGTGTCTTTCCCTTGGGAAGGGGGAAGAGATAGCTGGACTGGTCTTCCAGGTTCACCTTTTGAATATGCAACAGCATTCTTGAGGCTTACTGCATGGAACACCAACATTATGTCACGGCATCTTTTCGAGGCAAATGACAGTACATGTGCACGATGGATTTGTACTTAAATGGTAGCTGAAGCAGTTCATTTATTGGTCAAAGGAGGACATCTAGTGAGAAAGGCTTAGAAGAATGCAGCTCCAGCACCAAACAAACTTGATACCATTCAGAACAAAGCAGCTCATTTGGTGATCACCTCATTCACTGCCAGCAATGCACAATTATAGCACCAATTATTATCAAGATGCAAAGCAGCATCTCACCAAGAATCCCTTGATAGCATCTTCCAAACCAGTGGCCTCAACTACTCAAAAGGACAAGAGCAGCAGAGACATCAGGGTGCCACCACCTGCCAGTTCCACTCTAAGTCAGATATAACTACTTTAGGTAGTCATAGCCTATTGCTTTAAGAAAACAGAAGATGCTGGAAATACTCATACGTCAGCAACATCCATCAACAGTGAAATACGTAAGTGATCAGATCAGTGGCCTTTTTCAGACCTGATTCTCCCTGACCTTTAAGCCGTCTGTCTCGATTAATAAATTCTGGTAACTTCCCAACAGATGATAGATTAATAGTCTTGTAATTTCCCAATTCATCTATTGTACCCTTCTTAAATAGTGGAGTGACATTGACTGTTTTGTTGTACTCCATTCTCAACCTCTATTGTGGAAAATTAATATAAAGTTGTTAACAAGAAGTCTGGCATTTCCTGATTTTTCAAGAACAATTGTAGACAATGCCATATTACTAGGTGTTCCTTTAAACATTGTGTTTAAGATATATAGAACCAAAAGAGTATAGTTTTAGTGTGTGACGTTAATGATCTGCTGATACCTAGAATGCAAAAATCATCCATTTCACATTTCTGACATCCCTCATTGCAAAGGTCTATCTTTTTTTTTTTTAAAAGACCCCAAACAGAAGTAGACCATGGAGCTTGTCTTACTGTTCTGCAAGATGATGGCTGATCTGTGTACCATCTCCATTTATGCACCTTTTCACTACCTCCTGTGATACTCTTCACAAAGTCTATCACTATCAGTCTTGAAATTTTGTTTGGGCCCATAATAATATTACTTTATAATTATTTCACTTCAAGTGCATTAATATAATTTGTGCTTTGACAAGTAGATTTTCCAATGATAATTGTTGACTTACAAACTTGTTGTTTTGTTAGTATTACAAAAGGAGTTTCAGCAGTCTTTTGAATATTTTGCTATATTCGAGGTGCTAAATAAAAATAAGATAAATGATTGCTTAAAATACAAATGAACTTATGAAATTATCATCGAGTATTCAAATATGTTTTCAGTTGGTTTACAATTGCAATTGTTTACATATTACTTTTATTTCATGAAATATAAGTAAGCAAAAACTGCATTTACGTAGCATCTGTCATTACCTCAGGACATCCTATAGTAAGTGATAAACAGAAAAAGTCACATTTGTTAGCCATTATCTAAAATTAGTTTATGCATAATTTTTACATTAATTTGCAATCTTAATTAAAACTTGTCTTCTGAGCAAGATTAAAAATTTGCCATTTCCTGTGGAAGCAGGCCATTTGGCCCACCGATTTCACACTGATCCTCTGAAGGGCATCCCACCCAGATGCACGTCCCATGCCCACCCTCTATCCCTGTAATCCTGCATTTCCTCTGTCTAATCCACCTAGCCTGCACATCCCTAGATACTATGGGCAATTTAGCACGGCCAATCCACTTAACCTGAACATCTTTGGGCTGAGAGGAGACCCACGCAGACAAAGACAGAATGTGCAAAATCCACACAGGCAGACGCCCAAGAATGGAATCGAACCTGGATCCCTAGTGCTGTGAGGCACCAGTTTTAACTACTGAGCTTCTAATCTTAAGGAATGAGATAAGAATAATTAATTTATAAAATTGTAACGTCCCTGAATATTCATTTTAGAAATAATCTCCAAAAGTAATTTGATAAATTATTTTCATTATTAAAATTAGAAAGGAGGAGCTTTGCGCTTCATTGGGTAGCATCCCAGCTTCTGAGCCAGAGCTCGGGATTCGAGTTCCACTGCAGGACCTGATAGCTGTGAAAGCCAGATTCATAATGAGACTGAACAGGCTGAGATTCAGCTAGTAAATCCCTCCAATGTATATCAGTGACAGGGGTTAAGAGCAGGAGCAGGTATTAAGCTGTATTACCAAATCTTGAGGTTCAACGCCCCTCCCCCAAAAAACCCTTTTTGCATGACTGGAGAGGACTGATGAAGGCAGAACAGTGGAGGTGATCCATATGGACTTCAGTAAGGTGTTCGACGAGGTTTCGCATAGTAGACTCGTTAACAAGGTTAGATCATGTGGAATGCAGGGAGAACTAGCCATTTGAATACAAAACTGGCTTGAAGGTAGGAGACAGAGGGTGATGGTGGAGGGTTGCTTTTCAGACTGGAGGCCTGTGACCAGCGGTGTGCCACAAGGATCAGTGCTGGGTCCACTACTTTTTGTCATTTATAAAAATGATTTGGATGTAAACATAGGAGGTATGGTTAGTAAGTTTGCAGATTACACCAAAATTGGAGGTGTACTGGACATTGAAGGTTACCTCAATGTACAGCGGGACCTTGATCAGATGGGCTGATGAGTGGCAGATGGCATTTAATTTGGATAAATGTGAGATGCAGCATTTTGGAAAGGCAAATCAAGGCAGGACGTATACACTTAATGGTAAGGTCCTGGGGAATGTTGCTGAACAAAAAATCCTTGGGGTGCAGGTTCATAGTAGCTTGACAGCGGAGTCACGGGTATACAAGACAGTGAAAAAGGCTGAACGACCTGTGAATGCTGTAATTCAAATCCTCAGAACTCTGAGGAAGGGTCACTGGACCCAAACGTTAACTATGATTTCTCTTCACAGATGCTAGCAGACCTGCTGAGCTTTTCCAGCAACATTTGTTTTTGATAGTGAAGGCGGCTTTTGGTATGCTTGCCTTTCTTGGTCAGTGCATTGAGTATTGGAGTTGGGGGTGTCATGTTGCAGCTGTATAGGACATTGGTTAGGCCACTTTTGGAATACTGCATGCAATTCTGGTCTCCCTGTTATAGGAAGGATGTTGTGAAACTTGAAAGGATTCAGAAAAGATTTACAATGGTGTTACCAGAGTTGGAGGATTTGAGCTATAGGGAGAGGCTAATTAGGCTGGGTCTATTTTCCCTGGAGTGTCAGAGGCTGAGGGGTGACCTTATAGAAGTTTATAAAATCATGAGGGGCATGGATAGGGCGAGTAGGTCTTTTCCCAGGTTAGGGGAGTCCAAAACTAGAGAGGGTAGGTTTAAGATGAAAGGGGAAAGATTTAAAATGGACCTTAGTGGCAACTTTTTCAGAAGGTGGTGCACGTATGGAATGAGCTGCCAGAGGAAATGGAGGAGGCTGCTACAATTACATTTAAAAGAATCTGGATGGGTACATGAATAGAAAAGGTTTAGTGGAATATGGGCCAAATGTTGGCAAATGGGACTAGATTAATTTAGGATATCTGGTCAGCACGGGTGAATTGGACCGAAGGGTCTGTTTCCATGCTGTACATTTCTATGACTCTATGACCATCCGTTTTCGGAACTCTACTGCCATTCCTTCACTGTTGGTGAGTCAAAATCCTGGAATTCCCTCCCTAACAGCTCTGAGGGTGTAGATTTCTGCATAGACTAGTGATTCCAGAAGGCAACTCGCCATCAACTTCTCAAGGGTAGTTAGGGATAGGGAATAAATGTGTGTAGCTAGTGACAACAACAACCCATGAAAGAATTAAAAGTAAAATCAATGGTCTTAGTATTGAGCCCTGAGTAACACGACGATACAATTTCTAAAGTTGGAAAACCAAAAGGTTTATTGTTACACTCTGTTTCCTGTCACTTAAACAACTTTGTACCCATGCTGCTACTGATTTCATATGTCACAAACCATTTGGGCAGGTGAGTAACGCTCCAGCCTTATTACTCCCAGAGTCATCATGAAAATTCAAGGTTTATTCAAAGTCTTCAATTTACCTTTCTGATAGACTCAGGTTGACAGAAAACACTAACCACAGATACTTAATAACTTAGCAACTATTTAACCCAAATAAATCACAGACAACCAACTTTCAACCTCATTTCCAGGTTCTTTTAGTTCTTTGCTGAAGACACAAAGCAGTTAGTGGGAAAGAGGGGGAGACCGAGAGACAGACCGAAACAGTGAAACGGAGAGAGAGAGACAGAGACCATGAGATAGGAGAGACAGACAGCAAGGGACAGGGAGAGTGAGAGAGACAGACAGAAAGAGATTTCCCATTTTGGCTCACAACCCAAAATAAAAAAAACAAAATGATGTGGTCTTTATTACTTACTGCCTGCTAACTTTCTCTAACGTTCTCTGGTTTATTATCTTTGAAGTAAATAAAAACAAAATAATACCTCTCTGAATTTACAATGTAAATATTCTTTGGTGTTAAACACCACTTGAACTACAGAATTAAAAGTAATATCTGAACAGATGGATTAATTCCTATTGGGCATCCAAAACAGCCCTACATCCTACAACAACAACAAAAACAGAAGTTGCTGGAAAAGCTCAGCAGGTCTGGCAGTATCTGTGAAGAAAAATATCAGAGTTAAAAGTTTCAGGTCCAGTTCTGAGGAAGGGTCATCGGACCCGAAATATTCACTCTGATTTTTTTCTTCACAGATGCTGCCAGACCTGCTGAGCTTTTCCAGCAACTTCTGCTTTTGTTCCTGATTTACAGCATCTGCAGTTGTTGCAGTTTTTATTTAACCCTACATTCTAATTCAGAATCTGATGCATGTCAAATCAGATCAGTCATTCCTCAATTGATTCAGAATCTAAGAACACTGCTCCACAAGATAATGAAAGATTTACACAAGACAATTTCCAAAACAGCCTTACAATTGCTTTATCACAAACAATAAACACGTTCAAGTAAACAACTATATTCTAACAATAGAACACATTCAAACTGCATTCCTAATTAAGAATTCCTTCACATCTGCCCACAGCCAAATGTGAAAATAGAGATTAGTACACTGACATTCAACAAAGTCTAATGCAGAAATTTGTCTGAACAATCAGTTGAACAATCTTAATTGAAAAGTGAATCCAAACTAACAATAGACACAAGAAAGACTAGAATAAAATAAACATGCCTAGTATGATCAGCTTTGAACTATTACATTCAATAAGACCTGACAAATAGTTGTTTCTCAGACAATTTAAACTTATTCAGATGTGTTTCATCAACCTGAAACTGTTTCTCTCTACAGATGTTGCCTCACCAGCTGAGTTTTTCCAATATTTTTGCCCTGTTTCAGATTCCCAGCATCCACAGTATTTTGTTGTATTGTCCAGATAATGATTTATTCAATTACTGGTCCATAATGAATTCATCTATGTCAGAAGAATGGTTAGATGATCTCAAATGAGGAATGGGAAATAGAATAATCATTAGATTATTAACCTAAATGTAGACATTGGGGAAGGACACATTCAGGGGTGCCAGTAATGTTGCTATGCTTGAATAGAATTCCACCACACACAACCAAGACTCAAACTAATGCCAAGATATTATATGCTGCACAGCATTTTGGAACCACTGACAACACAACACTTTCAAGAAAGCAATGGAGAACACTTCTGTCAGGAAAAGATTTACATAAAAATTGATGAGCCGAATATAATCTTTTCTTTGGGAGTCCTTTCTAAAGTCAAATCAAACTGTTGATGCAGATTATTCTGCATGTTTTTCATTAATAATTCTACAAAGTGCTACAGGAAGTATTTCTCAATATTGGATTTTCCACTGCATTTTTAAAAAAATTGTATGACAAAATAACTGAAACATGGTTCTTCACATTGAATTATGACGAAAGCCCCCTGAAAAAAATGTCAAGACAACCAGTGATCTCACTTGATCCCCTCAAACATCTTCAACTCTTCCCTTTTTATTTTGGAAGGCACCTTGGGACATGCAGTATTTTGCAGACACTTTACAAGTACACATACTTGTAAATACACATTAATGCTTGGTTAAAACCATCCGGAAAACAAACGAGCATGGGGTCATCTCCGATGTTTTTTTGTTTGCTTCAATCCCATCATGGTTAGGAATATTCTCGAACCTAAAAGCATGCTAAAAAAAAATCCAAGGAAGTAACATAAATTGAAAATATTTTAAAGTTAAATAAAATAAGTACTTTTAGAAATAAAAATATATTCTGAAATTAATTTAAATTTGAATTGAGGTTACAATTGTTGGCATTTTCTCAGTGATTAAGACTTCATCAACTGATTTAATGTATGGAGTTTTAAATTAGGAGGTATCTGCTTTAAACCATCAATGTGTTTGAGGAAGTCTCAGTCACCTAGATTTAAGAGAATTACCGGTTTTGGGGGAAAAAAGTCTTGAATGTCCAATCACACCTAGCTATTTGTCAGGTCTTATTGAATTTAATAGTTCAAAGCTGATCATACTAGGCATGTTTATTTTATTCTGGCCTTTCTTTTCTTGTGTCTATTGTTAGTTTGGATTCAGTTTTCAATTAAGATTGTTCAACTGTATATTAACACAGACAAATTTCTGCATTAGACTTTGTTGAATGTCAGTGTACTAATCTCTATTTTCACATTTGGCTGTGGACAGATGCGAAGGAATTCTTAATTAGGAATGCAGTTTGAATGTGTTCTATTGCTAGAATATAGTTGTTTACTTGAACGTGTTTATTGTTTGTGATAAAGCAATTGTAAGGCTGTTTCGGAAATTGTCTTGTGTAAATCTTTCATTATCTTGTGGAGCAGCGTTCTTAGATTCTGAATCAATCTTATTTGAGAGAAGGTATACATTGCTGAAAGTGGGAACAGGGAAACCTATCACCTCCACTTTACTCTTCAAGGTTTTGAACGACTCTGAAGGTTATAATATAACATTAAAAATTTCACGCCTATCACAGTGGCCTTGCAATTCTTTTCTCTGAATCTCCGTAGTATGGATGACAGCTTTAGATCAGATCAGATAATATTTCATTAGAGTTGTTAAGCAATTTTACAAAAATGGAAATTGCTGGAGAAACACAGCAGGTCTGGCAGCATCTGTGACCCAGAACTGAAGAAGGGTAGTTAGGCCTAAAACAATAATTCTGTTTTCTCTCTGCAGATGTTGCCAGACCTGCTAAGTTTCTCCAGCAATTTCTGGTTTCGTGGGTTTCAGATCTCCAGCATCCACAGTTCCTTCTGTCATTATTTTACAATTCAGTGGGTAAGTTGGAGATCTACCATACTGAAGTACAAGTTATTTTACTCACCTCATAGCAAATTATATCAGAAACATTTTTCCACGATTAAATTTTGCCAGTATCACATTGGGCCAAAAATCCCATTTCAATGTTAAGTGTAATCATTTTTAGTCCATCTCTATAGTTTAGATGTACCCATTTTGGAATAAAGCTGTAATGAGGGTTGGTTCTGAGTGGCTCTGGTGGAAGCCAAATGGAGCATCAGTGAACAGCTTATTGGCAAACACGTGCTGCCTGATAACACTACTGACAGCTCCTACTTTTGTGGCAAAAATACATCTGGGCAAATTTCCACTTTATAATTATTCAGCAGCAGCTTAATTAATCTGCAGCATGACAATTGGATTATGGTCAGGACTATTGCCTTTGCTATGATCAAGAAGTGCATTGAGACAGTAATCCAAAAGTGGTCACTCTGTTTAGTCCAGCACTATAAACATTAATTCCCAAGCCTCCCCAGTATGTGCATTTCTTAGGATCGAACTACCGCACATTTAGTTTTTGCTCTTCTTTTTCCAAGATAATTTACAAAACATTGCACAGTTTTCACTTGGCAAATGAAATCTAAAGGTTTTCACAACAGCCTTTTAGCAAGAAGTTTGCAACATATGGACATAAGGACATAAATTGACAGTGATCCATAAAGTTGAAGTTGTTGGATTCCAACAGCACCACAGCATTATACAGCAAATTTTAATGGACATGAATGCCTTTTTTAAAAAAAGATAAAGTAATTAAACAAAAAACAAATTACAGGGTATTTGTATTCATGCATAAAACGGATAGCTCTCTCAGCGACGTCGAGATATTCAGGACAAGTCCAGACGTGCTTTTTAAAGGAGTCAAATTAAAATCGAATGAACTAAACGAAGACAAAAATAACAGATTGAAAGACTTAAGATGCCAACAAAACAAGAACAATCATGTTTACTTTTCATAGATCTGTGTGTTGTCAAAGTAATCCTGTTGTAATAAAAAACACTTTTATTCAAGAATTAACAAAATGAAACATGCCTGTCAATTACATCAAGCCAGGTCAGTTCTTTATCTTATTCACTCACATGGCTGGCAAATGCAGCATTTATTGCCTGTCCATAAATGATTGAGAAGATGGTGCTGAACTGCCATCTTGAATTGCTGCAATCCATGATGCAATTCCTATTAGAAATAGAGCTCCAGGATTTTGACCCAGTGATGAAGAAGGAATGGTAATACTTGCAAGTCAGGACAGTGTGACTTGGACATGCTCCTGCTGCCTCGGTCTTTGTTGCTGGCAGAGATTGCATGTTTGTTGCTTTGTCTCCTCACTTTATAGGACAAGTTGAATCATTTTTTGTTCAAGGACAATGATTACTTGAAGAGTTCGGATTAGAGATACCATAAAAGATCATCAGTACTTTTTAATATTTCCACCTCCAGGTCACTTTACACTCTTTTCCAGCTATTGTTGACTTTCCAACAAGTGGACATTAATTTGTATCCTACTTGCACATGTAGCAAGATACTAGAATTCCAAACTATAGGTGCCAGACAGCAGGAGATGTAATAACATGACTTGCGGTTCCAAATCTGCAAATTTCTGCTTCTGTGGAAGGCACATCCCCCATTGTGAAGAAGATAAAATGATGTGATTTCAACACCATTCCTCTCTAGTTCTTGATCAAAGTGAAAATACTTGTGTTAGATACAGTTGCTGTTACACATTTGGCAGTATGTTACTATTGTTAATATTCCATTTATTCAGTAGGATAGAGGATGTTAAAAATGAAGATATCCATGTTCACTATGTGATAATTCACATTTTTCATATTGTTGGAAAGCTTGCTGATTTTTCATTATTTTTAGGTTTTTTAAAATTCAATTTTGGTTTTGAACTGTAAGTTGAGAACTGAGAGATGAAAATGACTTATGGACTATGGGCAGCAGTTTGTGTTAACAAAGGTGGAGAACCAATAGCTGTTGTTTGTTTGTGAGGCCAGGCCTGGAAGTTCATTGCAGTTAATTGAAAGATTCTACAAACTCTTCAACACCAGGGGAGGGCAGTACATTTAAGCAGATAGCAGATGATTGGTCATTGATGAAGTCAGTAACTGGGAATTGGTTCCAACAAGTCTAGGGGTGTCCTTATGCTCAAGCAGATGGCAGAGTTGAATAGTAACTGGGACCTGATGGCAAGACGGGCAGTCTAACAGGGACAGGCCAAAGTTTAAACTGGGTTTTGGACTGTGTTTTCTGTGAGATGGAGTTTGGCTGTTCATGCTACAGGATACAGATTTGAATGCTCCCCTCCTAACCTCCGATTATCACAAGTTTATAGAATAGAAATTAAGTTTAAGTATTGCTGACTTCTGAGTGAACTGGAAAAGGTGGCATTGATTGGCATCTTCCAATCAATCTTCCATCAAATCAACCAAAAAAAAACTATCATCTATGCCTATGGTACAACACACTGTGAAAACCACTTAAAGTAGTCTGGTCAGTTTTGTTATTTTCTTTAACTGTGCTCGCGTGTCTGTCTTTTATTTGAACAGGGCTGAAAACAAAGGTTATTGGCTCTACAGGCAATTAGATTATTTTTGTTGTTTAGTTTTGTTCCGTTAAAGTTAATGTATTGTGAATAAATTGCTAAATTTTTTGCTTATACTACAAACCCAGGTGACCAGAATTGATTATTCGCAGAGTCTGGAATATCTGGTGTGGAACCAATGGGGTCGATTTTGAGGCTATTTGAAGGTTTTAATTTTAGTGTGCTGTGAATACAGAGGTATTTGGCTGTTTGTGTCGTAACAACATATCACTAGGAAAATTAAAGTAATTTCAATGATAAATCTGACTTCAAAATAAAGAAAAAAAGTCCATATTGAACTGGCACAAAAACTTCAGCTAGGACCAAGCCAAATGTGATTTCAGTAATTGGAATTTCTTTTGTGCAACTGGTCAGTATCTGTTGTAATAGACAGGATGGGGAGTTAGATTAGACCATTTATCCTTTTGTGAAATGGATTATTTTGCTGCTTGCAGGGATTATCCACCAGCTAGGCAGCAAACACACAAAATTCACCCAAGTGAATCAATCAAGAGCTCAACTGTTAAACTAGATAACTCACTTGGTTTCATTCCACCACTTAAAAGAAAACAAATTGTAGGCACGCGAAAGTGACAAAGCTATCCATAATAATGTGCAGGAGCGTTAAAACTAAGCTCACATTCAAGGAAAGTGAAATAACAGGAAAAAGAATGTGACAAGTCTGCCTGTCAGAAGGACAGCAACCATTAAAATAACGTTTCACTTCAGGATAGTGCTGAAGTGTGAAGCACTGCTATCCCATGTCATTTTCAAGTGATAAAATTCAAGAACACTTCTGTGGTCACAATGGTTCATTAGAGAAAGCAACAATTGTAGATTAAAAACTAAGATAGAACACATTGCCCAAATTTAACATTTACTTTATGATTTAAGGAAAAAACTGAGGATTAGTGTGCAAACTTATTTTTGATTATATTGTTCCTAGATGATAACTCTATTTTAAATCTTGAAGACTCTCCTATGGGATCATTTCACTATTATTTTATATCACAGCCCCAGAATTTAGCCCAGAATTTTCAACTCATCCATGTGAGGAATTCTAGGCCAGTCCAGAAGTCTAGAAGCACTGTAATGCACCAATGGTATCCTTTTCAAGGATAAGATGTCTGCAGATCAATTTGGGAGAAAAAAAATTCTGTAACATTAATGTCCCCAGTCAACAAAAATAGAAGTCTATTTTTGAATGTCCTGCCACTGAACCTGACCCCCCTTCTCTCCCTCAGGTAATCCAGCTGTGATGATGGGGAAGTTTAAGTATGAATGTTAGTTAAAGTTGAGAGATCTGAATTTCGATTTTATAGCTGGTAGAGCAACACTTTATTGTTTTAAGAATCAGAACTGACAAATGTCTTTGGTCATTTTATTGACTAGTTCAGTCAGTGGGATGAAAATACCGTAAAAATTTATAGCGAGGTAAAGAACAGAACAAGAAACAAGCTAAATAAAAGACAAGACATAATCCTTAGGAACATGGTTGCTATAAAGCACACAATGACTGGATGTTTGAATGGGACAGCTGAATGAATGATTAATTTGATCAGAACCTGCACTAAGACAGCCATGGATGATACTAATGAGATGCCTTGTTCCAAAAACACAAATAATAATTTTGGAGGATAGCAAACAGAAAATGCATTCTAAATATAAAATTATAACTCACACATGAAACTGTGTTTTTCAATTTATTTTTCCCTTAAAAAAAAAAACACGTCAGCGACAGACTTATCAGACTGAAGGCACTATTATTTTTATCTCCGAGTTACTTGGCTAAAAATAATTCTGCTTGAAAACAAAGAATTTGGAAGAACTTCATCTCTGCTGGAAATCGTTAAAATCCTTAAGCTAGGCACATTTACCCAAAGTCCTGTGCACTTTGTTGTACACATCACTCTATCCAAATGCGATTCTCAGTTTCTAGACAGCGAGTTAAGCATTACTGTCTGCAAGTATCATGAAAGGCCTCGAGCGTTCGGAAATCTCTCCACGTGGGAGGCAGTCCATCCTGAAGAAACTTTCCACAGCGCTGACATGTTGCCTGGAATAATTTAATGTAACTTCGCAACCATGTCTGGAGAGGCAAAAAATAAATGAGACACAAGTTTAATACCTCTAGCAATATTTTCCTTTTCTAATCTTAAATGGATCAATTTTGTTTCAATGTTTCCTTCAAAAAGAAGATCCAGTTCAATTAAAAGGTAATTTGAAACAAGTCTAACATCTCACAAACTGTTGCGCCCCATTTAATTTTATATCTTTGTCAAGTTTAGACACACCAGGAATAATTTTTTAAAAAACATATGAAACGGGAAAAACAAATTATTTGAAAGGTTATAATTAGAATATTCCAAGCACCTTCGTTAGTTATATTTGGAAATGAAAGACTAAGCTGAAAAGTCCACATCTCATAAGGAACAGAAACAAAGTTGCTGGAAAAGCTTAGCAGGTACGGCAGCATCTGTGAAGGAAAAAGAGTTAACGTTTTGGGTCTGGTGACCTTTCCTCAGAACTGTGAAAGCAAGTAGGCTGGTGATGAGACGTGAGTTTTGTTCATGATTTACAGCATCCGCAGTTCTTTCGGTTTTTATCAAATTAATAAAGCTTGCATTAGCTGTTCAAAAGGCTAGGGAAAAAGAACATTCAGCACACTGAACTCAATGTGTGAAGAAAGTAACAAACTGGACGGGGTTTTCCAAAGTGGCGGTTGAGACCCAAGAGGGTTTGAGAGCTGAAATTTTGGGGTCACAAAGTTGCAAAGCCTGACAATTTTCAAGCCTCAAAAATTGTGCCACATCGGGAAAACATTTCGTAAGCAATACAACATGATATGCCGGAAAACACTTGCACGAGGATTGAAAATTCACGTTGTCATTGTTCCCTCCAGAAGCCCAGTATCTCAACCTTCTGGAAGAGGAAGGCAATTTTAATTGAGGGTGGAATTTTGAGTGCCTGGCTCTTGGCTTTTACAGGAGGAAAGCAGATTGATCATTACACAGAAGTCTTTGTTAGATTTTGAATGAGGATAGGATTAAATTCAGTCCAATTCACTCTCTAGTCCAAGAGACTGCCAATGTTTACTGTCACAGGTCACACATTAGCAATGACTACTTGCTGCTGGACTTCTATGGAAACATGCTCAAGATACCAATCGCTTCAAAGAAACTTGGTATCTGATGATAGGAAGTCAGTTACTGGATTTATGTAGATTGATAACTGAACAATGCCAAGGTGTTGCTCCATCTCTTGTTTCATCAATTAGCATAGAGAATTAACAGACTGGTGGACAATGTATTTCTTGCTTCTACTTGTAGAACACCTGTTCCACCAAATAAAATGCAGCAGTTATAAAAGGTTCCAGGACTGGGCTGGAACATGCCATTTGAAACATTGGGACTTTACTATTGCGTAGCACACATCCTACCTTGCATTAGAAAAGGCAACATGAAACATCAGAGGCGGAACTGAACTACAAGCCCAACTATGTTTCTTATAACTGCACACAAAATAGGAAAATGAGAAGCCTTTACCCGTAATTAAAGAAGCGATTTCAAAGCAACTGTAAATTATTTTGCTGAAGTCTTAGTGACAATTACATATTTTACTTATCTTGTACATTTGTTGACTTACACAGGAAGACCATTAATAAGATGTTAGGATACAGAGTTTCTTCACTAAAATAAAGAAAATAAAAATGCCTAGTTCCAAGAGGATAAATAGGAAGATTGGAATAGAGTAGACCTTTCAGCCTACTCCATTAAATTCAATTCAGAACATCCAAATCATTGATACATAACAACAATTGTGGCCCAACTACTGATCCATGCGGTACACCAGTCAGTCTCCCAAGAATCCATCTATTCCTATTCTCTGTTTTCTGTCTGTTAGCCAATTCTGAATCCCTGCCAATACATTACCTCCATGCCATACCACATGCTTTAACTTTGTGAACCAACTTTATCAAAAGCCTTCTAAAAATCCAAGTATACTACATTCACTGACTCTCCTTTATCAAGTTTGACAGTGACAAACTCCAAAAAAAACCCACTAAGTTTGTTAAATCATGATTTCCAATTTGCAAATTCATGTGACTATTTTCACTCAGACCACTTTTACCCATGTGCCCATTTATCACATCCTTTATGATAGAATCTAGTATTTTCCCTACTATCGGTGCAGGACTGATGCGGTCTGTAGCTCCCTGTTTTTCTCACTCTGCTCTTTTCTTAAAAAAAGGAGTGACATTGGCAAGCTTCCAATCTCTAGGAATCATTCTAGAATCTATGGAAATTTGGAAGATGATTATCAATGCATTGAATATCTCTATAGGCACCTACTTCAACACTCTGAAATGTAAACTATCAGGTCCCAGGAATTTAACTTCTAGCCAGCAATTTTTCCTGTACAACCTCCTTAGTAATACTAACTTCCTTCAGCTCCTCACTTTCCCCAGTCATTTGGATTTCTAATTTTGGGTGATTTCTTGTATCTTCCTCAGTAAAAATAGACACAAATTAATTATTAAGCTTCATTGCCATTTCTCTTTCCCCATTATAAATCCTCCTGACTGCTTTCATTGGATCCATATTTGTCTTAGCAATATCTCATTTTTTGTATATGTTGTACTGTCCAGATTTTTATTTTGCTTGACTGCATTCATATTCTATGCTTCTTCTCCTTATCAGTTTCATTGTCTTCCATTGCTGTATTCTAAAAATAACTTCCCAATCTTCTGATTTATTACTATTTCTATTCACTTTAAAAGCCTTTTCTTTTATTCACATACAATCCTTAGCTTCCATGGTCAGCTACAGTTGACTGACCATTTTGGGTTTTTGCACCTTGAATGTTTAGTTGCTGTATACCATGTAGTAGTCCTTTAAAGACTGAATATTGCGTATGAATGCTGACAGTGCAGACATTCCAGCAAACATTGCATTTCCCCTGACCGACTAAGCAAATGGCGAGAAAACCACAACCCATATTTAGAGTGTATTGAGAGTGTTGGTGGATTGAGTCCTGTGCCATTAAGGTGCAGAAATTCTCAATCTGAGTTTTGTACCGTATTTTACTAGCCACTGACTAATGTCAATATTGATGAAAAGTAGGAAATATGGTTTGGCTTGGCATTTAATTTTGGTGAGAACACACTTACAAAGTTATCGCAGCTAAAATATACAAATCCTATGCAAATTCAAATCTCTGGACTGTTTATTGCTTATAAAGCTATCTTTAATTAGTTGTTCCATCTGTGGGACTCCAGCCACGTCAGTTACAATATGAAAAAAACCATTAATAACTTGCATATCCTTCTGAAACAAGATGTTAGTAAAACATTAAGTTTCAGTAAAGCCTTTGGGGATCCTATTGGTGAATGAGCAATCTGAATTACTGTATTTTAATTTTGCAGATCAGATTATTATTAAGTATATACTACCGAAATGAAAACAGCATGAGGCAAATTACCTTTCAAGATAAATCAAAATTAAACCCAGCATTAACCCATAGTCACTCAACTGTAATAGTTACATGCAAGTCAAAAACAGGGAAGTAGCTGGTCTGTTGTCCCCCTCTCCCCCCAACACATAATATTGCAAATCAGGTAGTCGTTACAAAATTTTAATTCTATTTTTCTTTTAAAAAGAAAGTTCACCACTAAACACACCTGAAGTTTCAGAATTAATAAGTCAAGGATAATGTGTTGAAAATTATTTTCCTTTGTTTCTAAATAAGATCACTTTCTCTGCATCTGAATATGCATTCAGCTACCATGTTCCAAGCAGTTTGGCAAAGCAACATATAGATTTCACACTACTTCCCCTTCAGAGGAGGCAAGCTATTGTGGGCTGGAAGACTGGGTGGTCCAAGGAGAAGACAAATTTTAATTTTGGTAATTGGTGAGACACTTGATCCTTCAAATGTGTGACCTGGCACAGTGGGTTCAATTAGGCATATGGTTCAGCAAGAACACCGTTAGATAATTTGAGACTTGTAAGCAGTTGCTTTGCTCAGTTGGATTCAAATCAGAAATGATGCTCCTGGTGAGACACTATTAGTGTATACAGAATAATATCCCTGCAGTTATCTCATCTGCAATGAGGTAACATGGATTTGACTCAAATTGGAAATTATCCGCTAATTCAATAAATTCAAAAGATGAAAGGTTCCTGATCAATTTAGAAATTCTCAGTTTTGACTGAAGCATCCAATTCCTCAAAGTTATTTTGACTCTGAACATTTGACTTTTGGAATAATATCATTTTTTCATTTTTCTCCCGAGTCAAATCATTAAGTACTAACATTTCACATAGTCAAGAATAGGTCAGCAATTAGATAAACAGTTTTGCTACTGCTCAAAAATGTAGCTGCACAAAGCCAGTGATCATACACGAGACAAGTTTCTTCTCTCCTATGAACTATTCAATTGGAATGTGGCATTGATAGTTTTCAGAAAAAGCTCAAATGTAATGCATTTTATTAGTTAATACAGAACAGTATTTAGTTTTGTACAGAATCCTCTCACAACCATCACTATTTTCTTTATTTAGCTTTTAGACCTGCTCGTTACATGGATTCCCTTGTGTTGGGAGAGCAAGGTGGTTTTGATTGTTGTTTCTTGATGAAAATTGTTAAACTTGCTATGATCAACCAGCAATCCATACAATGTCAGTCCAAATATTAGCAAGGGAAGTCTCGTAGTAGTGATCTCTCTGTCTTTCCACGTCACCTTACAGTGATTGTCCTGTAATTTACATGGGAGGTATAAAACAAAGCTCAAACTCTCATGGAACTTGAACTTACAAGTTGTCAGCTGAAGTCAGGTATTAAATTGCAGGATATATAAATCAGTCTACAATTGGATCCATTAGGTGCAAAAACCTTTCAATATTTGCTGTTTTCACCTAACTAAGGGAATCACTTTAAAACGTGCATGGAAACTCAGAGATTTGCAGTTCATTTCTGATTATGCACTCACCATGAAAGACCTGACAACCACATCTGGCATTTGAGGCAGCTGGTAATGCAGCAATGCTGTAGTAGCATGGTCAGTCACCTGAAAGGGAAAAAAAAAAGCAATGAGAGATAGAATGCATGGCTATTAGGGACAGTGCACAAGTGTCTACATAGTTGAGGATATAAAATAACTTGGGTTAAGTGCATGCATTCCACAAAATTCTGAACAGGGAAGCTTGTCAAAGTTAATCAATCAATCAAATGCTGAACAATTTTAGCCCTTTACTAATTTTATTTCCTGGAAAACAGAAGGTTTATTTTGTCACTGGATTTACAGTTTCTTCATACATTTTATTTGAAACATGTATATTTGGAAAATGTATTTTCAATTAAAATTACATTCATAAAGAACAAAAAACCTGCCTTACAAAACAAAACAAATCATAATATTAGCTTTTTTGTAATATTTGCTTTAGAGCAGAGTTTCAGAAATCATTTTTTATACTTTGCTATTCAATCTCCCATTTATTTTCCTTTAGCTATGTAAACAGCATTATTCCTTGGGTGCTCAGTGGTAAGGAGGTTAATTATAGAATGAGCTGATCTCAATTTATCTCAAGTGCACAGTTGGGTACTTTAAATAGGCTTAGACAGGGCATCTGCTCTTGGCCACTACAGACTAACCCTCATTGGAAGGCTATATTTGTGGACACAAGGCTATATTAACTGGCCAAGGGTACAACACTAATATTGGCTTCAGTTTGCTATATCAGGAAACTGGCAAATTTGGGACAAATTAACTTTATGATGAAATCCTTTACAATGCTATGGTCAAAACAAGAGCTCAGTGCTATCATCCACTGCACATCCAACTGTTTACCTTACTAATGCGGTACAAAATGTATCCAACAAAGCTTCATAACAGAAAGTGAGACATTTTGAGAAAAACTGTAGAGTTATTATTGTGGTACACAGAACCATTTGGGTAGTAAATACAGGTTATCAAATCAGGAAATGACTTTGAAAAGATGCTGCTTCATCAGAAACAGATATTCACGAAAGTATAGTACAATAATGATGACTTATAAATTAAAAAGTGAGATGTTGACATTATACTGCATAGCTCATTCAATGTTGAATGCTGTGAAAAACAAAGGATAGTTAACAATAATCTGCGCTACAAATGTTGCAGAGTTCTAAATGTGCCCCAGCATTTCAGTGAACATTACTGGTAGACTGAATATTAGAAAACAAGGGATGATCATAAGGGATTCTTCTGATCTGGAGGGTGCAATCACTTTATACATCACTACAGTGATGTGAACTGTTCGACACCTAGAGGGATCCATGCTTTTAATATCTTGGGATGTTGGGGATTAGCAGTTGAACTTCTTCATAACATGAAGCAATAGGCTTTCCAATTTAAACAGGATAGCTTTGAGTCATCCTGAAAGGAATGGATAACTTGTAATCTATATAAATATCTGTGTAAAGAATTAAATGACACTGACAATAATACGAGTGATAAAAATGTAACCTTTGGGACTTGGGTAATAAACATCGTATCTTTTAGCTCTAATATAGAAAATAGTCAGTTGGCAAAACCCATTCTTCAAAAGTTGGGATAGTTATGTCAGGATGGCTCATCTGAGGGAAACAGCTTTGCAGTGAATAATTACAATCATTTACATGAATAGACAGCCTTCAAAGAATTTGGGAACAGATATACTGGGGTCTGGTCTATAACTTGCAACTCTAAAATAGGTAAAATTTTTATAAAGTATCAAGGATTTCAACAGCTCCTCAAAGGATATGAATGCTAGAGAAACGTGAAAAGCTATTGACTGTAAACAGTTAAGCCACTGTTGTTACAGTAAGCCGATAACTAGGTTCTTCTGTGTTTTTACATTATCTGTCTCATGCTTACTCAAAACATGATGTTATGAATCATAGCAGGTTGACTGCTAACATGGAGGAGATATTGCAACAATAAGATGTAATTGCTAGCTGGTCATCAATACTCAGTCATCTTTTAAAAAAAAACATACATACTGTGAGATTAGTGGTAGAACTTCGCACTCTATAGTCTGTCCTTTTTTTATTGTAGAATTCAATATGGTGATCAATGGTGAGTGTTCTGTGTAGTTAATCTGTTATGACATGAACAGAATTCTTCACCAGACAACTTGACTGAAATAGGAATTCAATTGTGGTGTTTTTGATGTTGCGCTAGGATGGAGATTTGTATAGCAGCGATGTGCCATGTGGGCGCTTTTTGATGTGTGCAGCTCTTGAAACACTACTTATTTGAACCAAAATCAGAATAAACCCTGTTACTTACATAGTGACTGGAAGTACATGTCCTCTTCCATATTTCTTTACTTCCTCTGCAGTGTAAGTAAGGATCACTAACAAAATTAAGTGGCAGTAAATTTGCCCAATAATGAGGCCTTGCTTAAGGTCAAGCCATTGCTGCTCTTACCTCTCCTTTTGCTCTTGCCCCAATATTAAATTGCAGCAGGGATGAATTCCTTTTTCCTTTTTGAATTCCTTATTGCCAAGGAATGGACCACTACATCCAGGGTCAGATTCAAACATTGAAAATACCATGTGTTTTAGTCCCAACCTTGGGTGAGCACCTCCAACTGTATCACTGTGACACTTTCATTTGCACATAGGCCACCCTGAAAATTAGAATGAAAGGGACTGGACAAAACAACACTGAATTCAGGGAAATTTTATACCACCACTGTGTCTGGAATAAGCTCTAACTCAGTTTCAAGAGGTGAACTGGGTCAATGGCCACCATCTGACATTCATATGTGAAACTTTGCAAAGATATTATGAATTTTTAAACAATATTCATTCATGGGATGTGGATGTAACTACTTGGCCAGTATTTATTACTATCTTCTTCAGGTCAATTAGGGATGGGGAACGAGCTGCCTTGAAGCACTTGTCTTTGGACTGTAGGGACATCTACAGAGCTGTTCAGAAAGGAATTCCTGGAATTTGACCCAGTGACAGTGAAGAAATGGTGATATATTCCCAAGTCAGGATCACATGTAGCTCGAAGGGGAACTTGCATATGGTGGTATTCCCATGCATCTGTCATTGACCATCTAGGTGGTTGACGTCACGTGTTTTGGAATGTGTAGTTGGAGGAGCTTTAGTGAGGTACTGCACTTCATTTTGCAGATGGTACACACACAGTTGCTACTAGTGTGTGTTTAAGGTGAAGAAAATTGAAGATGGTGAATAGCGTGCCAATCAATGTTTTGCCCTGGATAGTATCAAACAGGAATGTTGTTGTAATTGCAGTCATCCTGGCATGTAAATAGTATTGTATCACACTCAAGTCAGCAGGTAAGTAACTCATTACAGAACTGATAGCTTCTGATCCGCTCTTGTAGCCATAGTATGAGAGTTCGGTTCAGTTTCTGTAAATGGTAACTGCCAGGATGTTGATAATGGGAGATTCTGTGAAAGTAATTCCATTGAATCTCAACTGAAAATGGTTTGATTCTGTCATGTTGGAGATGGCTATTGCCTGGCACTTGGTGGTAAAAATGTTACTTGCCACTCATCAGCCCATGCCCAGACATTATCCAGACCTTGCTGCATCTGGACACAGACTGTTTCAGCATTTATGGCATCATGAATGGTGCTGAACACTGTGCAATCATCAGTGAACATCCCCACTTCTGACCTTATGATGGAGGGATGGTCATCGAGGACATAGCTGATGGTTGTGATTGTGGGAGCTCAAGCGTCTCAGCCCCATTATGTCACTGCAGAAGCTCCTTCAGGGCAGCACCCTAGGCCTGTCTTCGTGCTATGAAGGATACAAATGCACACATGCATAATTCCCATTGACTCCATTTTTTTAGGCTCCTGGAGACCATATTTGGTCAAGCGCTGCCTTGAAATCAAGGGCAGTTGCTCTGACCTTACCCCTGGAATTCAGCTCTTTAGTCCATGTTTGGACCAAGGCTGTTGGAGCTGAGAAGGTTGACAGTAGACTGATACAGGGCAGAAATCAACCAAGTTGGTCCTGCCTTCTATGGAGAGGACATGCCTGTGCAATTTTTCATATTATAGCATAATTGTTAGCATTGTATCTGCAACGGAACTGCTTTGATAGGGGTAAGCTAGTTCCGGAGCACAAGTCTCCAATACTATTGGAATCAAGGCCCATATCTTTGCAGTATCCAGTGCCTTCACACATTTCTCAATATCATGTTGAGTGCAGCCTTGTCTTCTACATTGATTTGCTGGGGTCAGCCATCATTGAACATGGGGATATATGTGAAGGCTCCATCTCCTGTCAGTTGTTTAATTGTCTACCACATTTCACGACTGGATGCAGTAGACCTGCTTAAGCTTAGATTTGATCCATTGGTTGTACGATCATTTAAACCCTGCCTTCTGCATGCTGATTCTGTAATTTGGTGTGCAGGTAATCCAGTGTTGTAGCCTCACCAGGTTTACACCTCATTGTTAGGTATGTCTGGTGCTGCTCATGGTCTGCCCTCCTGTACACTTCATTGAACCAAGGTTGATTTCACACAGTGGGAATGTATCAGGCAACGGCATTACAGGTTGTAGTTAAATGCAATTCTGCTGCTACTTATGGTTTGTAGTGCCTAATGGATACCCAGTTTTGAGTTACTGGATCTGGCCAACCCCTTTGCATTTATTATAGTGGCACTGCCACATACTATGGAGGGTATCTCTATAGAAAGATGGGACTTTTTCTCCACTGTGTATGCTGCCCTAGATGAACACATCCATGACAGGTACATTGGTGATGACAAGGTCAAGTAGACTTTTCCCACCTATTGGTTCCTCACTGCTTGCCACAGATCCAGTATAGTACCCGTGTCCTTTAGCACTTGCCAGCTCAGTCAATAGTGGTGCTACCAAGCCACTCTTGGTGATGGACATTGAAAGTCCCCTCTGCAGGGTACATTCTGTGCCCTTTCCACCCCCACTTGTTTCCTCCAGATTGAGCATCACTTGGACTAGTTATGATTGAGAAAACTGTCCATTTTCTGTTGAATCTGGTAAACTGCAGTTAGGCCAGCAGACCACTCAGTGACAAATATCTGCTAATGGTTCGAAAAGTTAGTTTTGATCCCAGCATGGGCTTTGCCATGATGAACGTTTGATTTTACTCTTTCAATTTCCACAATTTTTTCATTTTGAAAATTCTTTGTAAATGCACCTCTGACCCCATCTTGCATACTTAGTAAGCCTCATGAAAGGGCATTTGCCTAAAATGAAAAAATTGGACACATTCATGCACATATGTTGCTTTCCTATAAATTGCAATTAATGAGACTCTGCACACTAGATAAAAGCGGTTCTGGAGCAATTGGACAGAAAGGAACATATGACAAACTGAGAACCGCATGCTCTTAAAACAGAACAAAGCTGCTTCTGAAAGATCAAAAACGTGACTGAAAACCACACAGTTGGGAATGATCCTCGATGAGCAGCTACTACAGGAACAAAATATCAAACTTGGGGACAGACGGTGAACAGAATTATCTAAAAATAATGCCAAAATTAATCTATTTTCAGTTGCATTTGGGATAGGAATTCTGGCTTAAAGCCCTCAATTATCTCTTTTAAACAATTTTTTTTAAAAGAAGTTAATCACAGGACCCTGGCTTGTTGCAAGTCGAGGACTTGCTCTTTCACAAATGCATGCACACACAAATGTGCACGCAACATACGTAAAATCAAAGAAAAAGTGTTTATGAAGAAACACATGAAAAATACTTATGATCTCAAGTATCCAGGAAATGAGGTTTCATAGTTTGGGGGTGAAGAATTGGGGGGAAAAATAGTAGTAAGATGGCAAGGGCAGAAATTCTTCTAACTTCTAATCAGTGATCTGGTTGTGGATGCAATGTATTCTCAGGTAATTCTGGAAGCAACTGTATTCTAATATCTCAGACTGCTAACTGTAGCTTACACTTCTTCAGTTAGGACTAGGTGAAACTTTGAGGCACCTTATTATTGCAGTTAACTGGGAGCTGAAACCATGCTTTGGATGTGTGGAACATAGAAGATTACCAAGATAAACAAAGAGCTTCACTGGGAAAAGGGTAGAGAATCAGTTTGAATTATAGAGTAACTGTGATGACAGTGTCAGGAGAAGGACATATCAGAAGCAAAAAGATGCTCTCTTTCACTGTCAATTAATCTTTGGCATTGGCATCTTGGCTTCTCTATGAATGTACAACCAATTTTGTGCCTTCAATACATGGATTTCCCTTTTCAATCTTCCATTCCTTTTCATTTCCCCATTTCTTCTGAATTATATTGTGCTTAGAGTAATGAGAAGAAGGACCCTCTGTGACGGGGTGAACAGTTGAATGAGGTGGAATGAAATCGGTGTGAATCTGTGAACTGTTGAAGTTACACCTTCATTGGTCTACTGAAAACCCATACATCACTGATTAATTTAAACTAAAGAATAATCAATAGTGATTTAAATAAATAAGACAGAACACATCACCTTTAGTGTAGAAAATATACATTCTCAGGCACACATAGCACAGGCCTTCTAAAAATGCATCAGTAATTTACAGGCTTTAACATCTGGATTTCACCATTTAATCTTTTAATGAAATTATTTGCTTTCATGTCTCAAATGATTGAGAGCTGCTCACAAGTTGTTAGCCTTTAGGAACTGTATTGGACGTTTTGCTGGTCGGTTTTTGGTAGATTTCTAAATTGAGAAGCTTTTTGAATTTGATGTCTTTGGAACTAGGGAAAGAAAAACTAGGGAGGATAGCTGATCTAACAGAACAGCTTCAAGACCATTCAATTGCCAATGATGCCCTTAGAAATTGATCCCACAGGATTTAACGTCATTCAGTTCACTTCACTTCATAATAAACAAGTTTTCGCAAAGTGTTTTTTTCAAATTCATTCGTGGGATGCCGGCATCACTGGCTGGCCAGCATTTATTGCCCAGCCCCAGTTGCCCTTGAGAAGGTAGTGATGAACTGCCTTCTTGGACAGCTGTATTCCACCTTCTGTGGAAAGTGGTGTAATATTGATGCAATAAAAAATTAAAATGTTAAAAATACTCAACAAGATAGTTAACAATGGTGAAAAGAGAAATGTTACTAACTTGAAACACTAAGAATTTCACTTTCTATTGATGCTGCCTGACCTACTGAGCATTTCTTACCTTTACTTCATATTTTCACCATCTGCAGGATTTATTTTATGTAAACATTTGAAACATTTTCCTGTAAATCTACTTGAAACCAGAATTTTACAGCACAAGAGAGGACCAAAAATGGTCCATTGTGTCTGTTAGGTCTTTTAGGAAGCTATCTACTTAGTTCTATTCTTTTACCTTTTCTTTGATTTCACCTACGTAGATTGCTTGGAGATGTTGGGACAGTTTTCTTTGAGAAGTTTGAGGGGGAATTTAGTAGAGGTATTCAAAGTCATTAGGGATCTGGACAGAGTAGACAGAGGGAGTAATCGTTCCCACTGACAAGATCCAGAAACAGAGGGTATAGATTTAAGGTGACAGGCAAAAGAAGCAATGGCAACATGCCAAAAAATGTTTTAACTGGTTAGGATCCAGAATGCACTGCCTGAGAGTGTGGTGGCAGCAAGTTCAATCAAGACAATCAAGAGGGAATTGGATTATCATCTGCTAAGGATGAATATGCAGGAGTATGAGGGAAAGAAGGGAGAGTTGGCACTGTGTGAATTGGTACAATGGGTTGATTGGCCTCCTTCTGTGGTGCAACCACTTATTGATGCCTTCACTCACATTTCAAAGAAACAATACACATTCTGCTTCAAACATGTTTCTATCAGAGAAGTTCACATTTATTCCCTCATCTTTTCTTTAATACACATTTCAGATCCTGTAGTTTTCAATTCTGACTCTGGAGGAAATTATGCAGGATTTACTTTATCGAAATTTACAATTTTGTATACTTCAATTGGAATTACTCTTAGCCTTTCTATAAAAAAGGCCAATTTCTATATTCCCTTCTCACAGCTACAATTAAGGCATTTTACTGAAAAATACCACAAGTGAGGCATTAAAAATGAAACTTTTGAGGGAATATATCTGCAAAATCTGAGGGAATACCTTGACAAACTTTCCGTCTCAAAAACTGCCACTGCATCGTTGCAAGCAAAACAGTAACATTTGCAAATCTTAAGCAAACTACAGCTGACATTATATTATGATCGATTTTTAAAAAATTAAAACAACCCACTATTAAGACTTTGGAGCGTTCAATTTCTGAAAAAGACAAATATTCATAATTCATTTTTAATGCAGCTAATACGAGTGCTTTGGATATTTTCAGATTTAAACACCATTTTTACTGAGATATGCAGGAATTAGTGAGTTAACATTAACCTTCTTGGATCCTTAAAGTCAATGCATAAGTTATGTTTGCAGTCAACACTACCCTGAACTCTGAATCAAGATTGGCTGCACTTTGTAGTAAAAATAATGGTCAGATTAACAAAGCTCACTGTTATTAAGGAGTAAACTGGACAGCAATTTCCAGCAACTTCTGTGTCAAGTCAAATGTAGAAATCAGAAAGTTGCTGGATCAGTTGCCCATGCTCCTTCAGAAGTCAGAACAGCATCTTGCTGGGAGCCTAGACATCGAAGCAGATGAAATGCGTGGAAGTGTGGGAATTTCATCATAGGTATCTTTTAAATCTGCCAGAAAGGCTTAAGGCATGTCTATTCAAATACATTTCAAATGGATTTTTTTCAAAAGCAGTGCAACATGTCTTAAGTACAGCGTAACAATCTCTGTCACTGAAAATGAACTTTTACAAATGTGGGCTCACATTTTTTTCAGATCTTAACCATTGTTGGAGATATTGCAAAAATCAAAATTTTGACGGCTTCCTCTGTTTATTTTATTGTGCTCAATCCATGTTTCTTCATTTTTGTGAATAATTTGTTACTAAATAAATAAAATGTTCCAACTTGCACTTCCTGGTTCAGAATCTGCAACATTAAGGTTTTTTCCAATTTGATTAGTCGAGGAAATTCTGAATTGTTAGCCTGGTTCGCACAGGTCCTAGATCCCTTTAAAGTGTGCTACACTGAAGTGAATTTCTAACTAATACAACTTTAAGAGCAAAACACTGTGGAATATTTGGGAAACTATATGTGTACCAATTGGCAAAGGTCGAGCATTTATCACTTGTTGCAAAAACCAGATGTGTGTGTACAGATATAAAGTAATTAGCAAAAGAATCAATGGTGACAGGGATGAAACCTTCATGCAGCAAGATCTGGAAGATGGTGGGAAGTGCATTCCAACACTATATTACTTCTGTCAGGTCATTTGTGTTTTCATTTTGGTGATGGATGCATTTTTCTGCGCCTTCCTCATGGAAGTAAGTTCAATGAATTTGAGAAAATAACAGTCAAAAACAAGCAATATTGCAAATACCGACTTAAAACCTCACAATCTCATATAAACAATGCACAATTGCTCAATCACATATTTGCCTATCACATTACAATAAACTGAATTATTACCAGGTCAGCCAACTTCAGTCATTAAATGCAAAATCTCAACATTCAGTCACTGTGTATGGCTGGGTTTGGGCCATGCCATGAATTTAGAGGAGCCTAGCTCCTGCTTCTCAGAGTATTATTTTACAAGTATTATTTTACGAGTATTAAAGAGATTAATTAAAATGTTATTCTCCTGTTCGCTTGGTAGTGAAGAATTTGAAAACCACCAAAAAGTGACCTGCTGTCAAAGCCTTTTGTCTTGCCCCATCAGGAAAACCTCTTCCCCAAATATGACATGAATGTAATTAATTAAATCAGGGGTTTTCCCCTTTTTAGTTCTGAGGCCCCAACTGTGCTTTTGTAAAACAATTACACTTTCTGTATAAAATGTAAACATGTTAAAAAAAAACTGTTGGCACTAATTCTAATGCTGGGAAAAAGACTTTAGCAGGTTTCTGTACGGAGAGAGATGTACAATTCATGTTTCATGCCAATGACCTTCCAGCAAAACTGGTCATCCATGAAAAAGACAGACTCCTGTTTTTCTTCAGCCACAGTTTGCAACATCGCCTTTATTTTAAGGAAAATGCAAAATTTCCAGCTTCCATGGTATTTCACTTGCTTTTATAAACCGGTTTGAATGTGGATCTTACAAGCATAAAAATCTCTCTTCCTCAAGAGATGAAGCTTTATAGTTGGAAATCAATAAAGCAATATTTGCCTTTTGAAAGATACAAAATAATGAAAAGAAATGACCTGCAAATCTCATGTATCAGCAGGGAGTCATTCATTATGGTTTAAACATGTGACTTACTGTGAATAAGTAAACACTGCTTCACAAATTCAGAAGTTCTGCAATGTTTCATTTATTGATGCTAAAACTGACTGTTCCAAATTCTTCCTGAATGAATATCCTCTGTTGCTAGTAATAATCCAATCATATGCAGTTTAAAAGGCTGAAACTGAGGAACACAGAGTTATCCCGTTCTAAACACAAGTACAATGCTGAGACAATTGGCTCATGTTCTCCTGAGATGCTCCTGATTTGTTTACCTGCTCCTTCTAGGACTGCTGTTTGACTCCCAACATCAACATGCAGTATATTTGTCCATTTTCATGGCCCATATATCATTACTACTGCTGCATTGTTTACCAAAACATTGGTGTGGCCAGAGATGGTAGCAGCTAAAGAACAAAGAAAAGCTGAACAGTTAATGTTGCTTTAATCCCATCTCATTGGAAGAGACCATCATCACCACAGCGGAAACCAGCATTCATGTACATGAGGTAAAGTTGTACCCTGCCAACTTAAGTCATTTAGTGGTAAAAACTGGCCACATACCTTGGCAATATACTGCACACTTTCCAACAATCTACCACACTTACTTAAACCTGGACAAATAATGGTAGAGAGGCACTCACCTTTTGAAAGACTTGGTAATTGGACTTAGACCAAATGTCCAGCTGTGATAAAAAAGCAATCATTAGATCAATTGTTAAAGGTCTCAGATTGTTAAATATTAACAAGCTATGCCCAAAGGAATTTCTGAATGCTAGCCAATTTATTTGTGCATGGAAGAAAATAAAATGTGTTAATTGGAAAAGCACTGTCAAAAATTAACTAGGCAACAGTTCTGATTATGAGAAACAATATAAGGCATGGAACAGCAGTTTAAAAATTTACCTGCTTAACACTGGAACAATTATAATCTAGCCCAAAACCTGCAGATCGAAGTAGCTGACAAATTGGTGAGATTTCAGAGAAGTAGCAGCAGTCAAATTCAACACAATTCCCAATGGAATGGAACACCCAGCATCAACTTCAAAACGAAACTGATTTGTCCTTTTCACTCAGAAAAGGCTGGTTTGTGTGCATGTGTGAAATGGAATATTGATGAGACAGCAAGTACTCCTCAGAGATTTTAACATGCTTCTACGCTGATTATATGTGTTGTATGCAAGCTAGGAATGCTGTATGCTGTCAAATGTGTAATATATAAGCCAGTGTTCAGTGCTTAATCTTTCTATTTAACTAAAATAACAGTTTGAGAAAAACATTCCTAATTTACAATGAGTAAGCAACGAATTAGAAGTACAGCGCTGGTTGCAGTGCTGGATATTAGGAACTGGATTGAGACCACTTAATCTTATTTCACATGGGACCCCTTCTGCTAGTAGACAGAACAAAGTCTGGACTGACTTTGAATCCAAAATTGGAGATGAAAGACCTGCGTCTCAATCATCTACATCATCCACTTTTGCATTCCAAGAAAAATAATTTAATCACCCAGTGCACATACATACAAACAAGCTTGAATAAAATAAGAATTAACACAAATGCAACATGCATAATCAAATTCTCTGATCTGCTTCATTATTTAGAGATGAGTTCTTTTTCCCCGAACATTGTTGAGTAAATAAGTTCATATTAAATAAAATCGTGCAATAAGTCAATAAATTTTGCAATCACTTCATCACTGTAATACTTGGATCAATTTCTAACAGAAGCATAACATATTATGCTTTAAATGAGCAGTTTACGTATCCTGGTAAATGCTAGCCAATGCAGGAAATATGTTCAGTGGAAGTTGCTTAATCAATAAACAAGCTGTTCTGTGTAAGTGAATTTGTGCCAGCAAGAATTCTTTTGAAACAAGTCTTCCGAGTAATTAGTTCTATCAAATTGACCCCAGATTTGCATATGCTGCAGCAAATATACTATTGCAAGACTCTTGTGGCACAGCAGTAGTGTCTGTACCTCTGGGCCAAAAGGCTTGGGTGCACATGTTCCACCTGCTCAACTGGTGTGTCATAATACGTCTGAAAAGGCTGATTAAAATATCTGCGAACTACAATCCAAGAAATTTTATTCATCATAGAATTTGATTACTTATCAACATTAAAGAAAATTTTCTCCCTTCTGTTAGTGAACCTGGTCAGAGTTTTCCAGGATAAAATGCCTTAGAAGCATGACACTATCTTTTGTAATAACTTGTGTTTTAATTGCGTTTCTTACTTTGTTGTTACAAACCACAGACACTGATAATGTTTTAAAAATATTTGAATTCCTGTAATTACTGTTCAAGTAAATAGCTAATCTACCTCTTTGACCCTGAACATTTTAAAAGAGATCGATCATGCCCCCTTTAATTTTCTCTGACTGGCTTTCAAGGCCTAGTATTTGTTAGGAACAAAAATAGAAGTTGCTGGAAAAGTTCAGCAGGTCTGGCAGCATCTGTGAAGAAAAATCACAGTTAATGTTTTGGGTCCGGTGACCCTTCCTCAGAAGAGGTCATTGGACCCAAAGCGTTAACTCTGATTTTTCCTCACAGATGCTGCCAGACCTGCTGAGTTTTTCCAGCAACTTCTGTTTTTGTTCCTGATTTACAGCATCCGCAGTCAGTACTTTCGGTTTTTATTTAGTATTTGTTCGAATTATCATTGTACTTGTATCGCTTATTTCACTTCCAATGACATACACAACATTAGCTATTTGTTTACATTGGTCATCTGCCTTTGATATATCTGATTAACTTTATTCACACTGGATCCAATGGATCTTTAGTAATCTCATGCAATCCATTCCCTTTTCCAGCTTTGCTAATACAAAAGGGGAAATCTCTCTGAGATTTTACAGAATATGCCAAAGATAGCTTTCAAACTTTTATTGTCTGGTTTGTACTTCTCAGCTAGGGAAGTGATCCCCAAAACAAATTCAAATGAACACTAAGCATTTAAATTGGGTATTCACATGTATTTGTAGATTGAAAGCCATGTAAGGAAGGGGAAAAATGGCATAGAAACTTGGAAAGAACTTTTAATTCAAGGAACCATTTCCTTTCTGAAAAGACATACAGTTTGGAGGTCTAATCCAATGCAAGAATTCTACTTCATAATATTTGTGCAGCATAATAGCTTGGATAGCCATCACAGCTCCTGAATGTGAACCCAAATTACCTCAGTATTGTTTGTATTAGACTAAACCTCCAATTGACTAAGGTGATGATCCACTAAGTTCAAAAGGTATATGCTAAATTTCAAGTATTTGAACAGTTGGTGTGACGATGCTGTGGCTTTACGAGATGTATTTTGTATTTTGTCCTGATTTCTTTTAAGAGATGGATCAAATGAGAGGTGCCAAACAGTCTGTGGTAACGTAAACAGTTTGAGAGGCCTTGGTTTTTTTTTAAGTTGGAACAATGGAAGCAGATTGGATGGGTGTGGCCAGCTCTCTCAGACCAGGATTTCTAGTTTAATTAAACTTTTAGATTCGGCAGAAGTTGCTGGAGTTTTTAAGAAGTAGAAGCTCATTTTTCCCTCTATCTTGGTTACAGCTAGAAGCGAGGGTTTCTATTTCAACTGCTGGATTGCGTGTGAGATAATCTGTATCTGACTTTGCTTTTTTGCTAAGGTGTGTGTTTGAAATGTTACTGTATTGGAACAGTTAATTAGTTATGGTTACTGTATCTATTATTCTGTTAAGTTTTCCAATAGAGTTAAGCTATTCCAAGTTCTTTCTTTTGTGGTATTTTAACTATAGTGTTTGAATAAATTGTGTTTTGCTTAATATTGAATAGTTTAATCAGTTGAATACAGCACTTTGCCTTTAAAATAAGAAAATGTTAGGGTCTAGGCTACCTTCTTAAAATATTTTGAGTGTGTCTGGTCTGGTCCAGAACAGTACAGTAAAGCCTTAATGGGTAACTAAAGTACTGATTGATGGAACGCAATCTTGCATTTACACTGATTCCATTTAAAAATTACAATTAAATTTAAAGAGAGAAGTAGGAGCCGCCTACAAGTCTGCTCCAGCATTCAATATGATTATGGCTGATTATCTGACTCAGTACCCTGTTCCTGCTTTATCCACTGTCGTGATTGGAATGACGACCGGGGGAATCTCATTGAGTATGCAGTCCCTGATTGGCCCAGGTTAATAACCCCAGAGAGCCCTGGCTGACAGGTATAAACAGGAGTCTCAGAGATTCTCACTATTCTAGGGACTGGCTCTGAACTGGCTGGTCAGAGCCCATATACTGTGCACGTCTAGATGTTGGATGAGTTGGTGACGGGATACTGGCTCTTTGGATTTATTTCATCCCCATTCCCTTTAGCCCCAAAAACACTAACTCCTCATTGAAAACATTCAATATTTTGGCCTCAACCAATTCCACAGGCTGATCACTTTCTGGTTGAAGAAATTTCTCCTCATCTCAGTCCTGGATGACCTACACTAAATCCTTAGACTGTGACCCCTGCTTCTGGACTCCCCAATCATCAGGAACATATTTCTTGTGTTTATCCTGTCTAGCCCTGTCAGAATTTTGTAAGTTTCTACATGATAATCCCTCATTCTTCTAAACACCATTGAATCTAGACCCAACCAGTCCACTTTCTTTTCATACGGAGCTCTTGGTGGATCACACTACGTTACGTCATTATTGGCAACAGAATCTCAAACAGTTTGATGGATATCTTCGAAATCATTTATTCTTTGTTTCTTTGCCACTGAAATCCTAATTAATACTTTCGTTATCACTAGATTCAACTGGTCCAATGCATTCATGGCTAGTTTCTCTCATTTTATCCACCCTAATGTGGATGCCTATCACATACAGAAATTAATTAGATAAATAGATAGAGACATAGAATGGTATGTAGATATATAGCGGGCTGAGAGGCTGTGCATAGAGACCCCTGGTTGAGGCTTAAATGGTTAAAACAAAATATAGTGGAGGCAAACTGAATTCAGAACTGTAAAGACAAAGGGCACGAGCCACCTAGCTACATAAAGAGGTATAACCATGATAATGTACGTAAAAGTATATACTCAATTTACAGAGAGATAATTGCTGTAAATGGGAACCTGCTTGCATTTTCAAGGGACATGGGCACACAGGAGCTTGATTAGGCTTACAATGGAATATATTCATCTCAACTTCAAGTGAGACTGTGATACTGTAATTATCCCACCTGTTTATTGTCATGTGACAAATAGTATACTACAAAGTGTAGCCCCCTCTCTTCCTCATCTTTGATTGTTCTGCATTGCCCTTAACTGGCTTTGCATGTAAATTAATCAGAAAACAATGAGTGATTTTCTAGAAGTGGTTAATAAATGAAAATAATGCCACATGTGATTTGGTGATTGGAAAACAAACACAAACACTCAGTTGTGAATAACAGCACTTCTGGATATCAAAAAAGGTAAAGTAAAAAACAAAAGACAAAATAAATAAGCATGTAAAGAAACCTGTTTCATTTACCAGGGAAGGAAATTGTCCACCCTTACCTGGTCAGGCCTACATGTGACTCCTGACCCACCGCAATGTGGTTGACTCTTAATTGCCCTCTGAGCAATTAGGGACAGGCATTTAATGCTACCCTCGCTCATGATGTCCACATCCTATGAATGAATAAAAAAAAATCTCTCGAGTTATATCCCAGCATGCCCACAGTAGACTAAAATCCACTTCTACCTGTCTATGTCAAGTGTTGTTTGAAACACTACAAACACAAGGTCGGCCAAAACTAAAACTCTGCTACTCAAGTCTTAACTCGCAGCAATTACCACGCTCAACCCTGTGCTCAATGGCTGACAATGACACTTAGTCAAGCAGGATTTTAATTTTAATTTTAAAATTCCCCTCGTTTTCAAATTCATCCACAACTTGGCTCTCGCCATCTCTCAATTTTCTCTAGCCCCACAAACTTCAGAGATATCTGCACTCCCTTTAACTCTGGCCTCTTGTGCATCCACAATCATAAGTGTTTCATCATCGGTGACCACGCCTTCAGTTCCGTAGCTCTCAAGCTCTGGAATTTCCTGCTTACATCCCTTTAATCTTGCTTGTTTTCATTATAATAGTTTTTAAAACATTCCAAGCTTTGGTCAGCTGACTTAATAACTCCTTACATGGTTCAGTGTCATATTTTGTTTTGTACTGGCCTGTGAAATGCCTTTGAGAGCTGGGGCGGCGGCGAGCGCTGGGCCAGCAGGGGGCGGCGAGAGTGGGGCAGCAGTGACGGTGAGAACGGGGCCGGTGAGGGGGCAGAGGGCGATGAGAGCGGGACCGGTGAGGGGGCAGAGTCAGCGGGGAGAGTGGGGCCGGTGAGAGGGCAGTGGGCGGTGACAGCG
>NC_063359.1:31071263-31094148 GCF_021869965.1 Rhincodon typus | reverse complement strand
TGTGAGGGGGCAGCAGTCGGCGGTGAGAGCGGGGTGTGTGAGGGGGCAGCGAGAGTCGGCGGTGAGAGCGGGCCTTTCTCATGGCGGCGGCGGCAGAGGAAGTCTCCTGGGTGTCCTAGAGATTGGAGCGGGGCCTGCACCATTGTGGAGATGAGACTTGGGACTCTAAGATCTGGACTTTTTTTTTTCTTACTTACTTTTGGTTCTGTTAAATCTTTTAATTCTGGTTTTTGTAACCAACTGGGTGCCACTGAATGGCAACTTTGTGCACTTTTCACAGTACTTACGTATTCCTAAACTTAGTACACGTGACAAATAAATAAATCTAAATAACTTTAGTTATGTTAAAGGCACTAGATATAAGTTGCTGTTCAATTTCACTTTTTCGTTATGATTTAGGAAAAACTTTTCGAAACTTATGCTAATAATTTCTGGCATTCTTTTGGCACTTCCAGTTTTGATAGGCTTAATCAATATTTGCAGTTATTACCTTGCCTTGTGGTTCTTTTTATAGAAGCTCCTCTCAAAAACTTAGCGGGTTAGAGAAACATCATTATACCCATTCCACAGCATCAACTGATCATTTTGGATTGGTCGGTTTGTACACCAGCTGTGTCCACACATCCTGTTACCACCAACTTTCTATACTGGGCAACACCAACCTTCTCAATCCTGTATCAGTTACTGAAGTTCCCAGTAGATTACTGCCTCACAACTTTATCGTTTAAAAAAAAAACTAATCACCACTTGCAGAATTGGAGCTGCTTATACTACAGCTCCCAATCTCTGAGCATTTTCTCTTGTTCCAACAACCAGGAACTGGAGGAAATTTCCTCAATTTGAGTTTATCAAAATTCATCCCATCATAAATAATCCTGCATAGATCCACCAGTTTGATTGCTCAATTTCTGATGGCAAGAAGCTTAATTTGAGAGAGTAGTTAACCGATGACTACTGTAATTAGCAGCACAGTGGCTCAGTGGTTAGCGCTGCTGCCTCAAAGCGCCATTGACCTGGCTTCGGTTTCAGCCCTGGGTGACTGTCTGTGTGGAGTTTGCACATTCTCCCCGTGTCAGCGTGGGTTTCCTCCGGTGCGCTGGTTTCCTCACCAGTCCAAAGATGTAGGTGGACTGGCCATGCTAAATTACCTGTAGTGTCCAGGGATGTGCAGGCTAGGTGGATTAGCATAAGAAATGCAGAGTTACAGAAATAAGACAAGGGGTGGGTCTGGGTGGGATGTTCTTCAGAGGGTCAGTGTGGACATGAAGGGCTAAAAGGCCTGCTACGACACTGTGGGGACTCTTTGATTCTGTGTAATGTAGAAAGTACTTGCTTTTTAAAATTGATTTGCAACATTTTAAAACTGTTTCATTTTCACGTTGTCTATAATGTGTTTGTGATTTATAATACATTTGCAGGGATCGAATGCACTAATCCTGAGAATTAAGTGATATTGCTCTTATGCATCTCAACATCTTGTTCTTTCTGGTATATTTTAAAATTGTACATTCAACAGTGGTTGAGGAATGGCAATGTGGACTTTAGCCAGTTATCTAAAGTCCATAGCCAGAATGGGTTTCACTTAACAGTGATGTTATAATCATCCAGGATAAAGAAGTCCATTTGACTTGGAGCTTAACAATTACTCTGAATATTTACTCCCTCTATCATCAGCACATGCACTTTGTCAAAGGCTTTTGAAAATCCAAATAGATCACATCCACTGACTCTCCTCTGTCTAACTTGCTCATTACTTCCTCAAAGAATTCGAACAGAATTATCTGGCATGCCCTCCCCTTGATGACTTTCCCTAATTTACCATGCACTTCCAAGTACTCCTCAATCTCATGTTTAAAAATGGACTCTAAAAATCTCACCAATGACTGAGGTTAGGCTAACTGGCCCATAGCTTCCGGTCTTCTGCCTTCCTCCCTTCTTAAACAGGAATACGACATTAGCCATTTTCCAGTCCTCTGGAACCCTCCCTGACTCCAATGATTCCTGAGAGATCACCAATCGTCTATAATGTTCTTAGCTTTCTCCTTCAGAACTCTAGGATGTAGTCAATCTGGTCTAGGTGATTCATCTGCCTTCAGACCTTTCCGCTTCCCCAGCATCTTCTCCTTAGTGATGGTCACTAAACTCACCTCTGCCCTTGACTCTTGAAGTTCTGGCATGTTGCTTGCATTCTCCACTGTGAAAGTACCTATGCAAAGTACTTATTCAGTTCCCCTGCCATTTCTTTGTTCCCCATTACTACTTCTCCAGCGATCCAATGTCCACTCTTGCCTTTCCCTTACCTTTTAGATATCTAAAAAAACCTCTCGCAATCTTCTTTTATATTACTAACTAGCTTTTTATATTATTTCACCTTCCCCCACGCACCCCCATTGCTTTTTTAAGTTACCCTCTGCTGATTTTTAAAGGCATCCAAACCTCTGGCTCCTCACTAATCTTCGCTACATTGGATGCTTTTTCTTTTGCTTTTATGCCGTCCGTCTTCCCTCATCAGCCATGGCTGCCTCATCCTCCCCTTAATATGTTCCTTATTTATTGGGATGAATTTCTGCTGTGCCTTCCAAATTACCCACAGAAACTCCTGCCATTGCTGCTCCACCGTTTGCCCTGCTAGGCTTCCGTTCCAATCAACACTGGCCAGCTCCTCCCTCATGTCTTTGTACCTTTACTCAATTGTAATGCCACTACATCCGAATCAGTCTTCTCTCTTTGTAACTGCAGGGTGAATTCTACAATATGATCATTGTCCCTGAGGGGTTTCTTCACCTTCAGCTCCCGAATCAAGTCTGTTTCTTTACGCACCACTTAAACCAGAACTGCCTGTTCCCTCATGGGCTCTACCACAACCTGCTCCAAAAAATCTTGTAGACATTCCAGGAATTCCTTTTCTGGAGATCTGCTGCCAACCTGATTTTCCCAGTCCACCTGCATATTGAAGCCCCATTATTATTGTAATAGTGCCTTTCTTACATGCCTTTTCTTTCTCCTGATTTATTTTCTTCAAATCCTGACTGCTGCCTATACACAACTCTCAGCAGGGTCTTTTTCCTTTGAGGTTCCCTCAAATGTACACACAGATTCTACACTTTCCAATATCATTTCTCGCATTTAATTTTGTTTCATTTCTTACTAACAAGGCAACCCTGCCTCCTCGGCCCATCTGCCTGTCCTTTTGACAGGACATGTATCCTTGGATATTTAATATCCAGCCCTGATCCCCTTGCAGCCACATCTCTGTGATACCAATGTCATCATAGCTGTCAATTTCAATCTGAGCTACAAGCTCATTTACCTTGTTTTGTATACTGTGTGCATTTAAATACAATACCCTCAGTCCTGCATTGACTGATCTCCTTCTCATACGTGTCCCCTCATCCGCTGTGCCTGAAGATAGATTCCTGAGTCTTTCCATTTTCTGTCCTATCACATGGAAACTTTAACCTGTGCTGAGCGCTCTCCCCTTTAACTTTTCATAATTTTCCATGCAACTGAAGCCACCCCACTCTCTATTTAGTTTAGTCCTTCCATGTCCAAAATCAAGAGATGTTGATAGAGTAAATAAAGAGAAACACAGTTTACACTGGTGGGTGGGTGATAAGCATAAGGTATAAATTTAAAATGACTTATTAAAAAAAAAGGTTATGAAAGGTCCCAGCAAGAAATTATGAATTAGAGTTCTCTGCCTGATTGGTAGTGAAAGCAGATTCAATATCTGTAAGCATATTTCAGGAAAAAGTTGGTCACACTTGAACAGAAAATATTTTCAGCACATTAGGGAAAGAAAAGTGGGTATTTTAACTAATTGGATATTGCTCAGAGATGGGCCAAATATCCCTCTTCTGTAATGTGAGAATCAATTACTGCATTCCATTTCTGAAGGAAATCAACCAACTAATTTCCTTCCTCTCTCTCTAACCGTTTCTTGCTGGCTTACTGTTTGATTAGTAATCAGTACCAAACCCCCCACCTGTCCCAGCTGGGCATTAATCATGTGCAATCTATAATGTACTTCACAAACTATTTGATCTTAGTTAGTATTAATATTAAGCCTGATCCTATCTATCTTCAGTCCACTTCTGGATGTCATTCAACAATGTTAGCAGGTATCTCACTGATTCACCCCCACTTAAGAAGTGTGCAGAGACCAAGTGCAGCTGCTCCTACTGCCCAAGTGCAATAAACTCAGCATAAACTAGGATCAATTTCAGGACTTTCCAAGTCTGTATCTTAGCTAGTCACTAGGTAAATTTGTTCGGTCTTGGGCACATATGCTCCTTATATTTTCAAGGAGATGACACCTGCTGATATAAGCTGGTCAGGTGTGCACAACTTTCTAGGAACTTCTTTCCCCAGTTTATTAGCTGAGACAATGGTCATTGGAATGTTTCACAATGGGAGGGGAAACAAAAGTATTCAGGGAAGCGGATCAGAGTAAATAAAAAAATCAAACTTTTTTCCTTCTGCAGTTCATGGAATATTTGTTATTCCACACACAATGATACCAGGCAAAAAAAAACAGACTGGTTGGATTATGAAGAATGATTTAGAATATTATTAGTTATTATTTAAAAGCAAGACATTTTGAAAAATATTTCTCTTTGTAGCATCCGTATTGGTTTTCCTGATAAAAATGTGTGAACAGAAAGTTACACCACTGCCCAAATCAAAACTTGTATTAGGAGAAAAAGGTCAACTGAAAGGAGTAGTGCAATACACAAATGGAGTGTAAATAGATGAAAATCAATCTGTTTAGGCCTGCTGATAAGCTCCAGTAGAGGACTACTCTTGATCATGTTGACTTGTGGCAAAAGCTCACACCTTCATTGCAATAGATCAAAAAGTCAACAAATTAAATAATGCACTTCACTTGTACATTACTGCTCATCTATTCACTTTCAATCAAGCACTGTATTTGTAATAAATACTGCAAGCACAATTTCAGGCACTTACAGCATCTAAATTAAACCCAATCCTATCATGCTGCAGGTTTTTCCTCCTGGTAAGTCAGTAATGAAGGTTTCTGAAGGTCATCAGAATGATTTCAAAAGGATAGCACAAATCAAACTGTTCCCTGCTTCTAATATCAAACAGGGCTTGTGTCAGCACTGATTAAAGAACCAAATTCAGCCCCCCTCTTCGAAAGACATCTCACTTTGAAGTCAGAAGGATTGGGGATCAGAAATGACCCAGGAGACAGATTTCAGCATCTTTGAACCTATGCTTTGATAGAATTCTTCTCCCTCTGTTACTCTGGGAGGTGCCTCTTTGCTCCTGTTTCTAGGTAATTAACAATGCCATGGCAAAAACATGACCCCAGTGGTTTTAGCTGAAATTCAGTCAGGACTGCATGGGCATCTTTAACAGTGTTAAATTAGCAAGCCACCAATGCGTCAGGAAATAAAATACCCACAGTAAGACTACAAGATCATGATCCTTTCTTTCCCTAATGAAATAAAATATTTTAATTGAGAGATCAGATTTAATCTTTTGCCAGCTATTGCATTTCAATTAATTATTTTTCATACTATTTAGCATACATTATAAAATGTAAATGCGCTTGATTGTGTAATGGACACACATATACATACATATATAAATACACAAGCATACTTATTTAGACACGTTTTTGAACTATATTCTACTTTCATTTTCACTGATGCTTGTCCCCTAATTCAAAATGCTGTCTCTTTAGGGTAAGAGAAAGCACTGCATTTATTTCCATTACAACTGTCAATCATAGAACACAAGTACAATGACATTATCTAATTTGCATGAGTTCTCTTGCTTGCGCACTGCAATATGTTTACAGCAGGTACTTGGAACAAACAGAGCCTTTCACACAACTATACATTGTAAGATGTATATATAAAATGGGCAAGGTAAGGGTTTGGCTGAATCTTAATTGAAGTGTTTTGTTTCTTCAGACTTAAAATATTCAGTTGTTCATTCCCTGAATGTTCAGCATACTGACAGTCAGCAGCAAGAAAAACTTTGACAGAAAGAATTTCTGAATGGATCACGGATCTTCCAGATAAGAGATTAGCTCATATTGTAAATAAGAAAATGAACAACATATTGTTCAGAAGACATTTCACACCACAATGAATCAAGGGCACAAGGACGAATATGAGTGACTAAAGTAAAAAAAAACCATGAAAATTTTCTTTACAATTTGTGGAGAGTGACAAGATTGAAGTTATTAATATAGCAACTAGTTAAGCAGGTGATTGGAATTAATTGATTAGAGGGATATTAAAGGGGAACAGATAGCACTAGTGTGTGGAAGGAGCTTATAAGACTGAGTAATTAATAAATTTAAAGAAAGGTGTCTTGGTCTTCTATTGCACAGTCCAGATGGATTTTAAAAGACATTGGTTGTAGATGATGGTTATTTAAAAGTGAGGATAAGAAATTAAGTTATTTTCAAACACTGCTGAACAAAAAGAGACAATGGAGTGCAGGCTCATAGTTCCTTGAAAAGTGAAGTTGCAGGTAGTTGGTTGCAGTGAAGGTGGCATTTAGTATGCTTGCCTTTATTGATCAGTGCATTGAGTGCAGGAGTTGGGAGGTCACGTTGCGGCTGTACAGGACATTGGTTAGGCCACTTGCAGAATACTGTGTGCAATTCTGGTCTCCCTGCTCTAGGCAGGATGTTGTGAAACTTGGAAGGGTTTGGAAAAGATTTACAAGGATGTTGCCAGGGTTGGAGGGTTTAAGTTATAGGGAGAGGCTGAATAGGCTGGGGCTATTTCCCCTGGAGCATCGAAGGCTGAGGGGTGACCTTATAGAGGTTTATAAAATCATGAGGAGCATGGATAGGGTAAATAAACAAGGTCTTTTCCCTGGGGTGTGGGAGTCAAAAACTAGAGGGCATAGGTTTAAGGTGAGAGGGGAAAGATTTAAAAAGGGACCTAAGGGGCAACTTTTTCATGCAGAGGGTGGTGCTTGTATGGAATGAGCTACCAGATGGAGTGGTAGAGGCTGATACAAGTACAATATTTATAAGGAATCTGGATGGGTATATGAATAGGAAGGGTTTAGAGGGATATGGGTCAAATGCTGGCAAATGGGGCTAGATTAATTTAGGATATCTGGTCGGCATGGACGAGTTGGACCGAAAGGTCTGGTTCTGTGCTGTTCATCTCTAAGATTCTATAAGACTGTAACTGGAGTAACTTTAGACAAGAACAGCTGAAACAAAGTGCAAAATATTGGGATGTGACTTCCTACTTGGGTATCACGAACAGCTTATAATAAAGGAAAAATTCTAATGGATACATAGACACAGGTTGTCACCATCAACAAGAAACAAAAGAAAAGAAAAATGCCTTGCGTTGTTGCTTACTACTAGAAGCAAGATCAGATGGAAAAGCATTCTCAGAGCTAGAAGTTCAACAAATGGAAGCTTTGGAAATCCTTTTAAAATTTACAGACAAACGTTATAAGACTAGAAATCAAGTTTTGAGGCCTTTAAATATAGATGTTAAGCAGAATAAGTTAGAAGGGGTTTTGAATCAACAACTCTATTTCAAAAAAGTTAACCAAATGTTGATATTTCTGGCCAGATTCTCTCAAAGATAATTTTGCATCCAAAGAAGAAACAGACTGGTTTAGAAGTTTTATTGGAGAGTTAAAATGGTTGTGCGCACAAGCTGCGGGTGGGGACCCAAAATGGTAGGTTTGGAGAGGGTGTTCTTGTTATTTTTGGGAGGTATGAGAGATCAGTTCAACAGTGACCAAGGAGTCAGAGTAGGTTTTCAATCTTTTGTTAATTCCTGGGTGAGTCCAAATCCTCCAAATTATCTGTTTTAATGGATGTTCCCGGAAGATTCCGGATGCATGAGAATTGCCCTTCAGAATCTGCAATTTCCTAAGCTTTTCTCATGGAGTCAGCTATGTCAGGCAATCAGGATGGTCTTAATACAAAACTCCACTGTATGCTGGCTTTTGGAATATCAAGAGTGCTGAAATTTACAGTTTGGTCAATTTACTGCCTGCCCGAAAAAAACGCCAGAATCTAACAGCCAAGTTGTGCCCATGTTCATCACGTAACATCAAGGTTCAAACTTGCAACCTGGCGGCTAGGAATCAAATAGTGAACTGCCTTAACTGCTGAAATGCAGTTTGGTGTGAAAGCATCTAGAATGTGTCATATGTAATACATCAAAGAGAGCGAATTAGTTAATATGTCAATGAACAAATAGTCCTGGGATATCCTTCCAACACTTAAGTGATCAATAGCTCATACTTGCTGTGCAGTACTGAAATTCACAAAGACAAAATAAACACAATTCAAGGACACAGAATGCACTCATACAAGTGAGCCACTGACTATTGAAGAGTAAACCATTTATAGTCTAAAATAAAAAGATACTGTTATCTAACTATGTTTTCATGTTCAATTATCTACACTCTAGTACACTATATTAATCAATGTCTTTTAAGGAGTCAAAATTGACTCACCTCTAAGCGTTAGTTGACATGCTTTGTAAATATGCACATACAAGTTATTTATTGAACATACGGGTGGATATTAAATGACGGTTGGTTGATCGTCCACATTCTATCCTCCTAAGCAGAGTTAGAAATACCTGAGGTTATTCAAACCTTGGCTGTCCATATCTTAAAACCCAGTTAAGTTCCAATCTGTTATCATGCCTATGCTCATGGATCTACATTGAATCTGGACAAGTAATGGCTTCATTTTAAAATTTCCATCTTGCTTTCAAATACCACCAATGGTCTTATCCCTCCTGATCTCTCTGTTGTCCTCCAAATCTACAAAACTCACTCATCTAATTCTGGTCTCTTGTACATTCCCAATTACAATTGCTCCAATATTGCGGGTAGCCTTCAGTTGTCAAGGGCTCTGATAAGGGAGGATTCAAGAAGGGCATGGAAAAGTAGGTATCAGAAGGGACAAGGACTCTACTGTTTCCAGTCTGAGATTGGTTTAACTTTAAGTTTATCAAACTTTGACTTCTAACATACATGCAAATCTCGGAGGAGGTTTGAAATCCCAGAATTCCCTAATTCCACGAGAAAGTCCTAAATTTGCATCTTCAATAGCGATAAAGTTAGTTGCTCTATCCTGTCACAAGGTGCCTATATCCAGCAATGGGAACAGCATTGCAGGAAAGAGAAATACCTTCTTCTATCTTCTACAAGACTTCCATGTTGTTTTTGTGATAATAGCACACAACCTACTCCCTTTAGATAATCCAATGAATAACTCTCTTAACAGGTAGGGTGGTCTAAGCTAGACACGCAGCAATACGTTTTCCAGCACTATCAGGTAAGCAAAATGGTGCAAATCAGTTGACCGTCAAGAGCAGACTTAATTATTTTTTAGTTTCCAGATCTTAGTTCTTGCTGACTTATGCTCAAATCTTCTGGCGAGGCATAAATGGAAACTCTACTTGTGAGGATTTCTCAGTCATTTGGTTTGGAGATTCTCAACTAAGTGACAGGGTTTCTGACATTCAATCAAAATCAAACTGATTTTTAATCAAATCATAGATAATGAAAGTCATGTATCACATTCTAAATCTTGATGTTCTGTTTTTATTCAAAACATCAGGCAGTAATGTTGCACAATCTTTCTCCCAACCTCCAGCAGTTCATGTTAAGAGAAAATTTCATTTGTTTGCAGAATTTTATAACTGAACCATGGACTTCTACAAGTCTTTAATGACATCCAGTTTCAGTTGTCTCCATTTTTTTTATTCATTCACAGATGAGGGCGTCAGCGGCTAGGCCAACACTTACTGTCCATCTCTAATTGTTCAGAGGGCGCTTAAGTGTCAACCACATTGCTGTGGGTCTGGAGTCACATGGAGGCCAGACTAGGTAAGGATGGCATTTTCCTTCCCTAAAAGGAATTAGTGAACCAGATCGTTTTCTTCAATGATCAACAAATGGATTCATGGTCATCATTAGACTCTTAATTCCAGATGTTTCGGTGAATTCAAATTCCACCATCTGCCACAGCATGATTCAAACCCAGGTCTCCAGAATATTACCAGGGTCTCCGAATTAACAGTCCAGTGATAGTACCACTAGGCCATCGACTATCCAATATTCCAATGATTATTTTACTATTCTGCTAATTAACTAGTTTATACACGGTTTCAGCACCTTGGCAATTTATGTAGTGTTTAAAGAGTTTCAAACACCAATTCCTGTCAGACTCCAGTCAGCAACACTGCCCCCATACTGGAAATCCTATTTCATTTAGTGCCTCCTTTAAAAAAAGTAACTCCTGATCCTTGGTTTGCCGTTGATTCTGAAGACTTTAGTTTGATTGGAAGATTTCCAAAAATTAAAATAAACTATATATTATAGGAATTTCCATCAATTTTGTGGAGATGGTATATGTTACATTTTTAAAAAAAGTACATTGGATGCAATACACATGGATTTTCGGATAACTTTTGACAAAGTACCACACGAAGTACCACTGCAGAAGATTAAGATGTGTACAATAAGGAGAAGAAAGAAAAATAGATTAGAAGCTGATCAGAGAAGAGGAAGAAAGAGGAGTTAACAGCAGTTATTTAAATTGTTGGAAGTGAATAGCACTGTCAGATATAGAATAAATTCCAGGTCAGAACTCTAAGGCCATGAGACACACGGACAGGAGTAGTCCATTCAGTCCCTTGATCCTGATCCATTGCCATTTATTAGGATCCATTAGAGTCCCAACCTGTTTAGCTTTTGCTCATGAGACAATCCCTCCATACCATTGATCATCATAGTGAACCTTCTCTCAACTGTCTCCAATGAAATAGGGTGCTCACATTTTATTGGAGTAGAGTGGCAAAATAATTTCACATTTAGCCATTATTTCTGGTCAGGCTAATGATGTGGCAACATTAAAAAAAGTTAGACTTCTAATATTCTTGAGTATGGTCAGCTGGATATAAAAGCACTTTAAGAAATAGGTTTCTCAAATGCTAATAGACATGGATCTGAAGAATATTGCAGAAGGATTTGGTGATGTGGAAGAGCAGATGGATTTCTGAGTTCAGAATCACAAGTCATGAACAGTAACATGTTGTTTTCTATATAACATTTCTTGTTCTATCCTCAAAATTAAGCAGGATCATTCTCTTCAACAGTTTGTTCTTCATATTTAAAATAATTATTTAAGCTAAAAATAGAGATAGTTTAATTGGAGCAAAAATAACACCAATTTGAGAGGTCTAAAAAATTGTATTATTTGTCAAATTGAATGAACCAACCTCAAATTCAGAGGAATAAACTGTAAATCTAGGTTTCTTTACAGATGCTCAATCCTCTACCTTTACCTTAGAATGGTTTCCAGTTTTTCATCTGTCAATTGGATGTTGGCTTACAATAGGTTAATTAGCATAGATTGGTCATCATTTTAAGCACAACAAATATGTTTTCTATCCTACAATGTTCAGTGGTACAATTATTCTTTTGTTACGAAAACCAATGCCCCTCTCCTATCTCCTACATAGCAACCTGCATGCTACTGGTTGAGGTAATTTGTTAGCCTTCAATCCTTTGTATTTAATCAAACATCACTGGTTCATTAACTTTAAAATCCTCTAGCTATGATGCCATTGTTCTCCGTAATAAACACTATAATATGTTGAATATTTACTCTAAAACGTTGAATGCAATAAAAGTTGCATTACTTACAGGAATTCCATTTATCATTCTCAGGATGCAAAGAACTTAGAGACTCACTTCGGTTCCATGCATTTCTCCAATTTTAGTTTACAATATCAGCAGTTGTAATATCCAGACTGATTTGTAATAAATAACAGATATTGCAAGGACCTTTTTCAAAAATCAAGTTAATGTTTCAAACATCCTACCTTCCCATCTTCTGTGTAGACATTTTCATTATATGCTTTAACAATTGTTCGATCAATGAATAAACTCCTCATCACAACTATTGCTTTTAATACCTTTCCAAGTGTGACCTGCAATAAAAAAGTACAAAGCAGAACAGATCATTAGGGTACATGAAATTTTCAGATGGATACACTCAAGGTAGTGACCACTCTTGGGGGAAAAAATATTGGATGATTACTCGTAAGCTGCCTTTTTGTGATACAATATGTACATGTAACTCTGAGAAAATATGTCCAAATTAAACAAATATATCTGCTTTACAATAACATTCTAACAAAAGACTTAAACCAATCTCAGTGCGTGTTATAGAAGACTGAACAGTACAGTCTGTTGTATAAAGTAATACAAGAAATGTAAACATATCAGATGATCATTACCATCAGATCTTAGGGTGCTATATCCAGTGTGGGGCTGCATTTCAGAATCTGAGGAATGGAAATATTTTTGAATCACTGGCCTTTCTCTCCTGGCCTCCAAGTAAGCCACTAGGTTCTATTTGGCCCTTTCTTCAACATGCCATGGCTTAACTCAAGAACTCATTACACTAAGATGCACAGTAGGCTGTTATTTCTCTGTATTAGCATTGCTCTGAAATCTGATAGTGGATTTTATATTAGGAGCTCTGAAGCATTGTATTTTATAATTAGCTTATATTTGAGCGCAACTGTAATATAAAAAGGCATTATTAGCAATCAGCTGCATTTACTGCAGGGAAAACTTTCAGAAACCTGTCAAACAATTCTTACATTTACTATATTACATGCAGCTCTGTGCATTAGCTGTGTGAAATGTGGCTGCAGGCTATAATGAGCTTTTAATCCCAAAGAACACTTGAGAAAGTTACTCAATACACCAGGTCACAGAGCCTTAGGCTATAATAATCACAGAGTTCTGCGAATTTTTCTACTGTGAGTTAATGCAACCAATATTCTTACAACCACTACAATTAATCAACATGTTTAATCAGTTACTGTTGCTGCAGAAATAAGGTTATAGTTTGAGGTAAGACTTGTCAACATCTTGTGTTAACAACTAGTTGAGCATTTCTGAAAATCACAACATTTACCTCAGAGTTGAATACACTTTATCCTGAGAATTATAAAGTTAAATAATTTGTAAAATTGTATTACACAATATATCAAAACAAAACACTATAATGCACATTCTGATAATTAAGTAAAATGGATAAAATCAGAATGAATTTAAAGACTGTACATTATCCCACCTGCAGTAGTCAATGGTAATCACTGGACTGCTAATCCAGAACCCCAGGCTAATGTTATGGATAATGGTTCAAATCCCATGACTGCTGGTGAAATTTTAATCTAATTTTTAAAAAAATGCTTGAAATAAAGAAAAAGCTAGTCTAATAGCAAGCACGTAACCACTGCCAACTGTTGTTTAAAAAGAAATCAGGTTCACTGATGTCTTTCAGGGAAATAAATCTGCCACTCTCACCTGGATTAGCTTACATGTGACTTCATACCCACAGTAATGAGATCAACTCTTAACTGTATTCTGTAGACCAGCAACATCTACGTCCCATGAATTAAATAAATCTCTCCTCACTACTTGTTGACCTTTCATGTGCCTGACGTGACCAGTGTGACTCATCAATGCTCTGAAGTAACAATATATTGCATGGCCCTCTCCAAGAATCCACATCTGACAAAGCTGTTTTCTAACTTCAAAGTTAATCCTGGAAATACTTCCTCTGTATCTGTCCTTCTGTCACTTTAAACACCTCAATTAGATTATCACTCAAGGTTTTGAACTTGAAGAAGAACAAATAAACTTTATATAATTAGCGTCTGAGGTCTATAGGTAAGAGGCTGGAAAAGCACAGCAGGTCAGACAGCATCCGAGGAGCAGGTAAGTCAATGTTTTGGGCCAAAACCCTTCATCAGGACTCCTTTATGTAATTAGCATTTATAATTTAACACTTTAAACTCACAGTCATTTTGATGAATATCTGAAATGCAACTCTTTGCTGAACTAATAGAAATTTGAAGTATTGGTACCAAAAAAATCAAAACATTACGCAAGAAGAAATCAGTCCCAGAAGAATTCAAAAAAATTAGAACATCACTTCCTCACTTTTGTTTTTCAGCTCCCTTGAAATAAGGGCAGTTCTTCCCATTACTTCTAGTAATTTATGAACCTGACTCTCACTGCTCCCTCACAGCTTTGCCTTGCACAACAAAAGAATTGATTTGATTTTCTCGTTATAACACATTTGAAAAATACATTGTATTTTCTTTTTGTATCCTCTTCAGATTGAGGATACCCTCCATTGTGTTGGGTGGCATTAACACCCTAAATGAGACAGACTTCAAAAATATCTAATAACTCAAGACATGAGCACCCATGAGGCACTGTGGGACATCAGCAGCAGCCTATCCCCCACCGTACCATCACCATCAAATCAAAGAATCAACCCTGGTTCAATGAAGAGTGCAGGAGGGTATGTCAGAAGCAGCACTAGGCATTGAAAATTGAAGCACAAAACAGTACCAGTTGGGTTCGAAACAGCAAATGTCAGACAGAGCTAAGTAATTCAACAATCAATAGATCAGACCTAAGCTCTGCAATCCTGTTAACATCCAGTCATGAATGGTGGTGGATAATTCAACTTCTCACTGGAGTAGGTGGCTCCACAAACATCCTCAATGATGGGGCAAATCCAGCATATCAGTGTAAAGAGAAAGCTGAAGCATTTGTAACAACTTCAGTTTTGCCTCCTCTGGATGTTTCCAACATCACAGATGCCAGTCTTCAATTAGTTAGATTGATTCCAGTTTATTAAGAAATGACTGGTGGTACTGGATACTGCAAATGTTATGGGCCCTGTCAACATAATGGCAATAGTACTTGAGACACATTCCAAAACTTGGTTCACCTCTTGCCAAGCTGGTCCAGAATACTCGCATTTACCTGACCAGGTGGAAAACTGCTCAGAGATGTCCTGTACGCAAAAAGCTGGAACAATCCAACCCAGCTAATTACCATCCCACCAATCTACTCTCGATCATCAGTAAACTGATGAAAGATGTCAACCATAGTGCCAGCATGCAGCACTTGCTCAGCAATAACCTGCTCACTGATGCTCAGTTTGGGTTTCACCAGGGACACTCAGCTCCTAGCCTTTTTGCAGCTTTACAGTTCAAACATGGACAAAAGAGCTGCATTTCAGAGGTGAAGAGTGACTGCCCTCGACAACAAGGCTATATTTGATCAAATGTGGTATCAAGGAGCCCCAGTAAAACTAGAATCAATGAGAATCAGGGGCAAAGCTCCCCATTGGTTGGAGTCATGCCTAACACAAAAGAAGCTGGTTCTGGTTGTTGGATGTCATTCATCTCAGTTCCAGCACATCACTGTAGGAATTCCTCAGGGTGGTGTCCTAGCTCAACCATCTTCAGATGCTTCAATGACTTTCTCGTGTCTGAATTGGGAATGTCTGCTGATGACTGCACAATATATGGACAATGTCCAGATTTGGGCTGACAAGTGGCAAGTGATGTTCATGCCACCAAATGTCAGGCATGGATCACTTCCAGCAAGAGAGAATCTAACCAATGCCCTTTGACATTTGAAGGCATTACCATCACTGAATATTGCACTATCAACATCTTGGGATTTACCACTGACCAGAAACTGAACTAGACTAGCCATATAAACAGAGCAGCTACATGAGCAGGTCAGATACTAGGAATCTAGTAACTTGCCTCCTAACTCCCTAAATCCTGTCCATGATTTACAATGCTCAAGTCAGGACTGTAACGTAATACTCCACACTTGCCCGAATGAATGCAGCTCCAACACTCAAAAAACTAGATATCTTCCAGGACAAAGCAGTCTACTTAATTGGCACCCTACCCAAAAACATTCACTCCCTCCGCCAATATTCAGTAGCAGCTGTGTATACCACCTACAAAATGTATTGCAGAAATTCACTAAGGTTTGTTAGATAGCACCCGCCAAATCCATAACCACTACAATCTAGAATTCCCTCCCTAATGGCATTGTGGGTTTACCTGTGCCAAATGGACCGCAGTAGTTCAAGGCGGCAGCTTATCACCGCCTCCTCAAGGTCCAACCAGGGTTGGGCAATAGATGCTGGCTCAGCCAGTTCTGTCTATATCCCATGACTGAATAAAGAAAACCATAATAATAGAGACAGTTGACAGTCCTGCTGCTGTAACAGAGAGGATAAGAAACAGAACTCTCACAATGAAGGATCAAAAAGAAATAATATGCTCATGCAGCATGCTGTGGAAGCTACCTGCTTAGGTAATGAATAGAAAAACGGAACCTTTGCTAGCAAACAGTTCCCTTCCAAAAGCCAGGTGAGAAAACAAAGCCAATTTAAAAACAGTTCTTCCATTTGGAATGAAAATGTGTTGTCATATTTAGCAAGGGTGAATTGTTTCTATATCTATTTTTCAGAGCTATAGTATTAGTTAAAATGCTTAGCTTCAAAAGAACAAATACATTTTAATGAAGTGGTAGAGTTAGCTTACAAGTAGTAATATATTATACCAAAAAGTGGTTAAAAAGTCAGTAATGCTCCGCAATGCACTAGATAATAGAAAATTATGGTTAGGCTGATGTGGGATATGTCAAGCAGCCGAGTATAAAATGGCAAACAGCAGATATTTCTGGTTAGCATTTCCAGTCAACGAAGGGTATATGCCACCATGACTCGGTTCACTACACCTTTGTCTGTGAATCAGAAGTTTATTGAGTCAAAAACAAAGCTTGAATAATAATCTTGCTGACACTCTGGCACAAGAGTGATGGCCTACTGCTTTTTGAAAAGTCAGTTTTGATTTAACTGTGTATCTGGATGGTTTAAGTAGATGTTTAAGATAGCACAGCACTATTTGAAGAGTGACAGGGAATTCTGTATTGACAAATGCCTCTCGAATAAACACCAAGAAAAGTTAGGTACTCATTTGTTGTATGTTTCTTGTGGGAACTGGTGTGCAAAACATTAAGTATGCTTACAGGTATGTAGGCAAATAATTAATTCATTCAATGTGAGATTCCCAAAGAGATACAATGGGACTTGTGATAAAACCTGATGTAGATGCAATTCCTTACGTGGTATGGGAAGCTTGACAGTTTCAGTTGCATTTCATATATATACATTGATAGATATGTTAACCTCTTTGTGAAAATTTAACACTTATTTCAAATATTAGGTTCTACCAGCTACTTCCTCAAGTTGCAGAGCGTAAACAAAATAATCTGGTATGCTGTTTATTCAACAATGTGTTGTTCAGATAATCTGTCTAGCAGTCTATAGCCATTTGGGATACAGAGTTCAATCTTCTGAATTTATTGGTGCTGAGGTGGTGTGCGGTAGATTTGATGCATCCAGTAAACAAATGCAGTGATGAGGATTCACATTTTGGTCTTGGATTCACTACATTTATTTAACAATCCAAGACAAGCTCAGTTTCACATATAGTGGATATTGTACATTTGGTCTGAAAGAGTTAATATGGAGGAGTACCAGAAGCATCAACCACTATGGTGATGTAATATGGACCCGTGTCTTAAACAGCTTAGGTTATGAAGAAAAGAGACCCAATATCTGGTCCTCCTCTACGTCTCTGCAACAGGAGCAGGAGTAGGCCATTCAGCCCATTGAGCCTGCTCTGCCATTTAAGACAATCATGACTGGCTGATCACTTATCCACACTATCCACTAACCCTTTACACCACTGCTAATCAGGAATCTATCAACTCCTACTTTAAATATACTCAATGACTGAGATTAAACAACCCTCTCGGATGGAGAATTCCGAAGATTCATGACTGTCTGAGTAAAAGAATCTCTTCTCATCTTGGTCCTAAATGGCATTCCCCCTTATTTTAAATTGTAACCCCTGGTTCTAGACTGTAGCAGAGGAAACATCTTATTTGCAACAGCCTTTGTTGCACCCTTTCTAAGGCAGTAATATCCTTCCTGAGGTAAGGAGATTAAAATTGCACATACCAATCTAGGTGCAGATTAACTTAGCTTCTATACAATTTAGGCAAAACTTCACTACTCTAGCCCTCATATCCTCTTGTAATAACTTTCATTTGCTGTCCTAATAGCTTACAGCACCTGCATGTTAGCCTTCAGTCACTTATTGACAAGGACATATTTTCTAACTTTGTACCATTTAGGTAGTACTCTATACTGTCCTCCTAAATAACCTCTTACTTTTCCACATTATGTTCCATCTGCCATGTCTGTGGAATCATTAAGCATATCTAAATCCTTCTGAAGCCTCTTCACATCTTTTTCACAACAAACATTCACAGTTAGCTTTGTATCATTTGCAAATTTGGAACTACTACATTCAGTCCTCGAAATTAAACCACTGATATATATTGTGAATGGTTGGGGCCCAAATACTGATCCTTGCAGTTCCAGACTCATCACAGAACTGCCAACGTAAGAATGATCCATTTCTTCTTACTTGCTATTTTCTGGCTGTTAGCCACTTCTTAATCTATGTAATTACACTATTTTGATACCATGTGCTTTAATTTTGCGAACCAACCTTCTATGGGGGGTCCTTATCAAAGGCCTTCTGAAAATCCAAGTACACTACTTCCATTGAACACCCCTTTATCAATTTTGGCAGTAACATCCTTAAAAACTCCAACAGGTTTGTCAACACAATTTCCCATTCCCAAATCTATGCTGACTGAGCCCAATCAGATGACTTTTATCCAAGTGTCCATTCATCACATCCTTTATAACAGATTCTAGCATTCAGCCAAGAAAGCCCACCAATGCCTCTACTGCCTCAGAAGGCCAAGGAAATTCAGCATGTCCACAATGATTCTTAACAATTTTTATAGATGCACCATAGAAAGTATTCTATCCAGATGCAGCATGGCTTGGTTTGGAAACTGCTCTGCCCAAGACTGCAAGAAATTACAGACAGTGTGATCCCAGCCTGTCCATAATGAAAACAAGCCTTCCTTAAACTGATTCCGTCTACACTTCTGCTGCCACAGGAAAGCAACCGACATAATCAAAGACCCCTTCTACCCTGACTATACTCTCTTCCATGGGCAGAAGATACAAACGTTTGAAAACGTACCAACAGATTTAAGAATAGCTTCTTCCCCGCTGTTACCAGACTAATGAACTGTCCTCTCATATATTAGAGCTGATCTTTCTTTGAACCTTCTCTGTAGCTGTAACACTATATTTTGCATTCTGTTCTTTTACCCTGATGTACTTATGTAAGGTATGATTTGTCTGGTTAGCACATAACACAATACTTTTCAGTGTATCTCAGTACATGTGATAATAATAAATCAAATCAAATTTTCCCACTACTGCTGTAAAGCAGACAGGTCTGTAGCTCCCAGTTTTCTCTCTCATGGACTTCTTAAAACAGTGGGGTGACATTTTTTAGCTTCCAATCTGTAGGAAGCATTCCAGAATTTACAGAATTTTGAAAGATGATCATCAAATGCATCAACTTTCTTTATATAGCCACCTCCTTTGACACTCAGATAAAGAATATTAGGTCCCAACTTTCAGTCCCATTAATTTCTCCAGTACAACCTTCTTGATAATACTAATTTCCTTCAACTCTTCATTCTCCCTAGCCACTTGGATCTCCAGTTCTAGGAGATTTCTTGCATTTTCCCTCAGAAAATGGAAGCGAAGTAATCATTTAACGTCTCTGCCATTTCGCTGCTCCCCATTATAAATTTTCCTGGCACTGCATATAATAGACCCATATTCATCCAAGCTTAACATTTCCTTTTTATGTAGCTATAGAAGCTTTTACAGTCCATTTTTTTATTATTTGCTAGGCTGCATTCATATGCTATTTTCCCTTCCCTTCCCTTATCAGTTTTTCAGTCCTCGTTACTGGATTCTAAAACCCTTCCAATCTTCATATTATCACAATTATCAGCAATGTTCAAAGCCTTTTCTTTTATTCTCATAAAATCTTTAATTTTCTTTGCCAGCCATGGTTGACTGACTTGTTTTTGAGTTTTTGCACATTGAAAGAAAGTAAGTCGCTGCAAGCCATTTAACAGTTCTTTAAAGACTGGTCTTTGCCTACATATGGTCATGTCTTTTAATGTATTTTCCCAATCCACCTCAGCCAATTTGTGTCTCCTGCCTTTGTAATTTCCCTTATTCAAACTTAACACACTTGCTTCAGATGGAACTACCTTGGTTCTGAATAATGTCATATTCTATCATGAGTATTATGTTGCCCATCCTACATGCTTCTCTCATCTCATTGATACCATGCTCTACATTACCATTTGGGGTCCAGTAAATAACTCCAATTTATGTCAATTGTCTTTTGCTGTTTCTTAGCTCCACCTAATCAGATTCCACACATTTTTCTTTTAGTTTAGGATCCTCCCTTACTAACATACCGATCCCATCCTTTATTATCAGTGCAACTTCACCTCCTGTTCCTTCTTGACTTTCTTTCCAAAACATTGCACCTCCACCATAGACTTGGCTCTGCTGCACTCCCCTCAAGAACCATCACCCAGTTTCTAAATTGGAATACTGATTAGGAAGCAGAACAGTCCCAGGTGACATCCTATACTACCAGCCTGGTTCTCCTAAATTTCCAATCTACACTATCAATCAATGTAACCTGCAACTTATTGCTATCATACAACAAACTGTACTTTGTTAACTAAATGAGGTTCTTCTATTTAGACCAAAAAGTGGCTTCCCTCCATTACACTAGTTTCCTACATTTAAAGATGATGCTGACAACATTCATCATGAGTAGCAGCTCATTCAGCGTAATGAGCTGGCATTCAGCAGCATGGACTTGACTACATCCAACATGCAATGTTTAAAGCATCATAGGGAACATTATAGTTGGGGGAGTACAGCTTGAAAATAGATAACAAAATTAAAATACTTTTATATTTAGAAAATCTAAATCTGCAGTTTTTCCATTTATGGTATGTTAGCTTGTTTTCTGAAGTATGAATCTTCAGTACTTAAACCATAGGTTATTTAAGCTTTCTACGCAACGAAAGAAGAGGTTTTAAAAAAATTGTTATTGGCACAGCAGAAAAAATCCCCCATCGTGGGAAAGAGGCAAGGCTTCTCATGGAGGATACACGAGGAACAAGAAATGAAGGCTTAGTACAATGCCCGAGAAACTCAGTAGCAATTATATAGCTACAGTTATTACTGAAACCAATAGAGGTGGTCAAGATCTGTGAGCCGGGTTTCTCAAAAGGGACATGAAGCAGAATTAATGTGAACATTTCAAATCTTATCCTTGATACCAGAATTTTTTTTTTCATGCATTTATCAAAATGTCTAATCATGTTGGACTTGAAGAATGGAAAAAATTCTATGATGGATTCCACAGTAAATCTTGTCCTCTGTTAGACCATTACAGTGACACTAAAAGTAGGCCAAAAGTAATGTTTGGATTTATTGACCAACACTCAAACGCTCAGACAAGTGATGATGAAAATCAAATAGAGTAAGGATCATTCCACAATGGGTTGAGATATTTTCAACAGTCTGAAAAGCAACAGTCTCTTTGATAAAGTAGTCTTTCACAGAGTTTCATTATGTGAAATTGAGAAAGTCCCATTTTTAATTCTATCTGAAGATCTGAACTCACAAGGTTGGAAAGAAGTCTCCATTCTACACTTGTTTCTGACCAATGGCTGAATTCAATGACACAAAAGAACCTTCTACTGTGGCTAATGTGTAATAAGCAGGTATTCATGACTAAGTACATTACGTATATTCAAACTGATCTGGAGATAAAGAAACGGATGAGAAATTTGGTTACGGAGCTCAAATACTATTTTAATTCTAATTATTTTAAATTTGTGCAACACAAAATGCAAAGATCTCCATACCTGTTACAGATCTACCTAACATTTTTTTTCCTATTACATCTAATGATTCCTTGAACCTGGTTTCTCAGATATAGTAACTTGGTTGCTTTTGTTAGATAATAGCTGTTCATGGTGTGGTCTCCTATATAATTAGAGCAACCAATCCGACATTAAAGGTGAAAATGTCCCCATTCTGTCTGTAAATCTGACCATTAATTCCTTCCCACTTCCACTTTTAAATGGCACTACGTTATGCAAGTTACGTTATTGGTCATACTCATACATTAGTAGCAGAAAAAGTCTGTACGAGACATTTGAGGCATTTGTGTAGCTTCACACCAATGCAGCTTAGAACGCTGCAGCTGGGGTCAAACAGGATATGAATCCTCAGCCGGCAGAATACCTATTCGAGCAGTGTTGTCCATTAGGATTCTGGTGTTCCCCAAAATTGTGGCTATCAAATCACCATATTCACCACATGAAACAAAACACATGGAACACTGACAAAATCAAATGGACAATCTTTTGAAAATAGGTTAGAGGTTTCCACTGACAACAAGGTGCAGGGCTGGATGAACACAGCAGGCCAAGCAGCATCATAGGAGCAGAGAGGCTGACGTTTCGGGCCGAGACCCTTCATCAGAAAAGGGGGAGGGGAAGGGGGTTTTGAAATAAATAGGGAGAGAGTGGGAGGCGGATAGAAGAGGGATAGAGGAGAGGATAGGTGGAGAGGAAACAAACAGGTCGAAGAGGCGGGGATGGAGCCAGTAAAGGTGAGTGTAGGTAGGGAGTTAGGAAGGGGATAGGTCAGTCCAGGGAGGACGGACAGGTCAAGGGGGCGGGATGAGGTTGGTCGGTAGGAGATGGAGGTGCGGCTTGAGGTGGGAGGAGGGGATAGGTGGGAGGAAGAACAGGTTAGGGAGGCAGGGACGAGCTGGACTGGTTTTGGGATGCGGTAGGGGGAGGGGAGATTTTGAAACTTGTGAAATCCACATTGATACCATTGGGCTGCAGGGTTCCCAAGCGGAATATGAGTTGCTGTTCCTGCAACCTTCGGGTGGCATCGTTGTGGCACTGCAGGAGGCCCAGGATGGACATGTCGTCT
>NC_063359.1:31045715-31071253 GCF_021869965.1 Rhincodon typus | reverse complement strand
GGTACAGCGGATGCAGTATACCACATTGGCAGATGTGCAGGTGAACAACTGCTTGATGTGGAAAGTCTTCTTGGGGCCTGGGATGGGGGTGAGGGAGGAGGTATTCCAACTATAGTCTAATTAAGGTTTTGCTGTCAAATCTAGAGACATTACGTCCTGATTTTTAATCACTAATGGCTTAAGTCACAAAGCTAAAGATACAATTTGTCTTCTTTATGGCCTATCCACTTATACTGCCATGCTGAATGAATTCCCAGAGTTGTCACAAAAGTTTAAGATTAAAAAGCAGGCAAAATTCCCTAATTTACTGGTTTTATTAGACGCAGATTAACAAAATATGAACCAGGTTTGTGTACTTATCAAGAATTACTATTACAAATAGATTCTGGCTACAGATAAACAGTTATGACCCATCAACATTCAACTTTACTAGATAAAACTTATAAAACTCACCCTATACATAGAATCTCTCACACACACACACACCACCCCCCTCTAAAGGACGCAGAAGAAAAAATGGTCAGTTCAATGGTCCCTGCTCACAGAGTTTACTGAGATGATCCTTTTGGCTTATCAGGAACTTGCTGTTCTGCAATCTCTGTCTTCTCCAGGTACTTCCACTTGCTTGCAGGATGCATAGAGTGACAGGCTTGCAACTTACAAAATCTCTGACATATTGGTTAAAAGCAATTAAGCTAGAAACAGGGCACTAAAATGCTTATTAGAGATTGCAAAATGGTCAGCTAGGGTTCTGAATCCCAATTGTTAATCAGCGTGGACACAAGCCAAGGATAGGATAAGGCTGAGGAAGGGTCACCAGACCCAAACAGTTAACTCTGTTTTCTCCTTCACAGGTGCTGCCAGACCTGCTGAGCTTTTCCAGCAATTTTGTTTTTGTTCCCGATTTACAGCATCCGCAGTTCTTTTGGTTTTTATATAGGATAAGGCTTGGCTGTGTTGCCATCCATGTTGATTAGCCTATCAATAATCACTGTCAATCATCAGATGTACAGAAAGTTGCATGGATGAGGTACTGAACAATCCCCAACATCAATCGAACAGCAACAGATGAGGGAAAATATACTTGTTTCCTTCAGGCTAACTGCAGAGTCGAGGACAGCACCACACTTGTGGAGTCCTGAAGGCATCTGGCTTTCCTGTTCGGCTAGGTGGACACCAATCACAGTTGCTGGCAGGCAGGCAGCTTTTGTCATCAAAAAGTGGTCACCATTTTACACACCAATCAACTACCTTTTGCCAGCCAAATCTCCCAAATCGCCTCGTGTCCAGCTCATTTGCAGCAAGCTCTTGCTCGTCACTTGAACAAACAGCAGTGTAAATAGCACTTATGAGTATCAGTGACCTACTTTTAAAAAATGGAATAATCAGTTCCACAACCTTTGTTTTTAAAACAACCCTTTTCCCATTTCAGTCCACAATCAAAAAGAAAGAAAAATAGAAAGATATTATTTTTACCATCTGTGGGTTCTTCTACTTAAGCACTTCAATTAATACTTATCACTTCAGAATGGTTTTCTTCAATTACTTTTGATTGATGTCATATTTATTCACCTTGTATTGAATCCATACATGTCTTTACCCACTGCTTGTCCATCCAAGTTTCCTCTGCAGCGTTTGACAGTCTCTAATCACAATTTGTCATATCAATTACACGATGAATGGCTAGAGTCAGAGTCATACATGGAAACATAGAAGACAGAAGGAAGCGGCCATTCAGCCCATCCTTCATGATCATGGCTGATCTTTTAACTCAATCGCCTAATTCTGCTTTGTCCCCATAGCCTTTGATCCCAATCGCCCCAAGTGCTATATCTAGTCGCCGCTTGAATACAATGTTTTAGCATCAACTGCTTCTTGTGGTAATGAATTCCACAGGCTCACCACTCTTTGGGTGAAGAAATGTCTCATCCTCATCCTAAATCATCTACCCCGAATCCTCATACTGTGACCCTGGTTCTGGACACACCCACTATCCGGAACGCCTTACTGCATCTACCCTGTCTAATCCTGTTAGAATTTTTTAAGTCTCTATGAGATCCTGCCTCAGTTATCTGAAATATAGCGAAAACAATGCCAACGTGGTGAATCTCACATCATACATCTGAATAGCCATGCCTGGAATCAGCCTGGTAAACCTTCAGTGCACTCCACAGAAACAGTCCATGTTGACCATAATCCCAAACTAAATTAGTCCCACTTACCTATGCTTGGCCCATATCCCTCCAAACATTTCTTATTCATGTACTTACCCAAGTGTCTTTTAAAAGTTGCAATTGTTGCAACTGTGCCTGCACCCACCATTTCCTCTGGAAGTTCATTCCACACACAAACCACTCTCCCTGTAAAAAAGTTGAACTTTTAAAAAAAATCTTACTCTTCTTGCCTTAAACCTATGCCCTATAGTTTTGAATACCCCAACCTAGGCAAAAGACCCTTGCTATTAATCCTATCCACACCCCTCATGATTTTATAAATGTCAATAAGGTCACCTCTCAACCTCCTGTCCTTCGGTGAGCCTCCTGTCCAGCTTCTCCTTATAACTCAAAGCCTCCATTCCTGGCAACATCCTGGTAAATCTCTTCTGAACCCTCTCTGGCTTACTAATATCCTTCCTGTAAAAGGGTGACCAGAACTGCACACAGTAGTCCAAAAAAGGCCTCACCAACATTCTGCACAACTTCAAGGTGACTTCCCAACTCCTATACTCACTCAAAGGACTGAGCAATGAAGGCAAGTGTACTAAACACCTTCTCTAAATCCAGACTGAAGGTCATAACCTGAATTGAGTGCACTTTTTCTTCAGCTCAGATCCCAAAGGCATAGGTTAAAGACCAAAATTAAATTGTTCATCCTAGGGATTAAATATATTAAGCATACATTTCAAAGTTTAAAAGAAATATCAAAACTTATGGTGGGACGGAATCAAATTCCAGAGATGTATGATTGTCGCTTCCAAAGTTAATACAAACTCTTGAACAGTGTGGCTGTCTGCAAGAAGGGCTGATATGATGTTAAGGCTCCAGCAATGCTTAAAATTACAAAACTGGGCAAGACCTTGGTTACAAGCTCCCAGGGGACTAAGATTGCCTTGCAAGGCTTATAAAAAGCCATGTGTTTGAAGTGAGTCTTGCTAATTTACAGAATGATGAAGTGGCCTTCTGCAAATTTGACCTGACTGTGCAGGGCATTCAGGGCAAAACCTCGCTAATGAACTTTCAAGGCATGGACTTAAAACATAATAAGATGTGCTCTATGGTTAAAAAACGGCAGACCATGATTGAGACTCATATTGATGCCAAAGCCACAGATGCATACTTACTCCACCTCTTTTGTGTCAGATTGACTAAGAAATACAGCAACCAGATTTGCATAACTTCCTATGATCAACACCAGCATGTTCTGATGTGGAGGCTCCAGTGTTGGATGGGATGGACGAGATCAAAAATCACATGACACCAGGTTATAGTCCAACAGGTTTATTACACTAGGTTTTGCAGCTCTGCTCCTTCCTCAGGTGTAATGTGGAAGAGGAGCTATACCTATACCCTGAGGACTGCAATGGGCAAGGTGGCACCTTTTCAAGGGCTTCAGATTCTGGTATAGTCAGCAACACCTGTATCTCATGAACAAATAAACAAAAAGATACTGCATTATAGCCAAGTCTAATTCTGTTCTCGCTCAAAATATGCCTTATAATAAGTATGGAAAGCAGTTAGATGGAAGAAACTTGGAGGGTTGCTTTCTCATCCCTACACACATGGAGCCTTAGTGTAACATCTGCACTTCAACTCCTAGAAAAACATATCATCCTAGTTCATACTGCTCATTATTAGACCCATCAGATGCAGTTAACCACTGAGCTATCAATAGGTCCCTCTTAGTACTTTTCATTCAAGAATATAGTTGTAGAAAGCCCCGGTGGCAGGGGGAATAAAACCTGCTGGAATAGCATAAATGGTGCGTGAATTAACTTCAGTTGCAGAATTTATAGCTACCAATAACAAACTGTTAAATTGAGCCATTTGATTGAACAACTAACTAATTAGCTTTGACACTGACAAAAAAGGCAATTGATTTATTTTATGCATGACCCACTCAGTATTATATCATTTGAAAGAAAAATCTTCTTCAGACAGATCAATGTCTATAGTTCCAACCTATTGCCTGCATAATGGTAATATTGCATACCAAGAAAATAAAATGTTTTCACAGTTCTTAGCCAGTAAGCAATTTTGGCTGACACTACTGTACACTTTCCTTTGACCTGCTAGTTGGGCCTACAATTGACAAAAACCAGATTAACAGCACAAATATATTGGGCTTTCAGAAGCAGTCTTGAAAAGGTCAATATAACAATTGTTTTCCTATACTCTATTAGACTGCTGGTAATTTAAGATACGTGAAGGTCTTTGTATCATACTGGATTCTCTCAGTCTTAGGCAGTCGGTTGGATTGAGGAGGTTTATATCAACAAATCAATACAATAATAGCATGCTTATTGATGTATAATCAGTAAGCAGAGGTAGATCTGTTATCTGAAAAGAGAAACATTGACCTTTGGTCAGTGATCCCCCCTCTCCTCTCCCACCCTACCCTTCACCCCATGAGACTGGTCCCTACATGAAATACTAACCTGGTGTGAAGTAGTATAAATGCCAGATTGTCAGCATTGCAGGTTAATGTTTTGGTGATGTTAACAGCGACACACTTATTTCAAATTAATTTGAAGGGATTCTTCACTTAAAACCTCAATTACACAATGACAATGTTGTATTTCAACCATCTAAAGTATTGAGTGTAATTTTAAAAAATTGCAGACTTCAATGGGCACCATTCTACCATGTTGCAGATCTTGAATTGCCCATGGTGCTTCTGGTGGATTTCAAATGGAATTTATTTTACCTTGTTAATTTGCACGCTTCTTCCCAAGCTCTCAATTCCTTGCCAAGTCTCAGTTCCATTGATATTTATTAATCTTTAGTACCTCATCCAAAGAAGTCCACGATTCTTCTAAAAGTCGCCACAGCAACTGCTGACTAGCTGTTTTGCCACGATTGAAACAGACTTCATTTCTATCAGATGCCCACGTGTGTACATTTCCTACAAGGGGTCGAGATACTGATGAGAATTAGGAATCTTACCTGATATTCCTGGCCTAAAATAGAACTGCTAAGGTCAATTTTAATGCCCATGCCATTGAGAAATCAGAGATCAACCTTCAACATATAACAAATCCTAAACCTAAATTTCAGAGTCTGACTAGTCCGCTTACTTCTTGAGCAATTTAATTAACTATTGAATGGAGCCATCACAGCTTTAATTCAAATTTACATTTGGCAAATATATTATTGGGCATCACATTTTAATTCGCTAAGTGTCTTGTTTGTAGGCAACCTTCTTCATCTTGAAAAGATGATGCAACCTTTAATTTTATGCAAGTGATTCCATTAAAAAATACTTTGGTGAGACATTTAAATTCTAAAAATAAATCTAATTAAATTTTCTGCAGCCACATACTTAAACACTTTAGGATTTTGATGTTTTTAATCTTGTTAAAAATGGCTAAAATGGGAGTATTGACCAGTTTTCCCCATTTAGGCAGGTTGCTGAGGCTAATTGTAGTGCCTGTACATTGCTCTGGCTTAAATCTTCTGTGAATTTATATAAATCATCAGAATTGACACCAGTACCAGTGGGTTTCCATCAATAAGTGGACTAAACACTTATCAAAATAATAAGAGAAAATTAACAGCCTGCATTAAATCTCCAATGGCATCCGAATGCCTATGTCTAGGTTCACCTCAGAAAGGACACTAGGTACCTGCATTTATGAATGCGTTTTTGACAGAGCAATTAACCAGAAAAGATGTTCAACTCTTGTTGAAGAAGTCTTGTCCTGTTTCCAAGAAGTCATATTGGATTCAAAACATTTACTGTTTCTCTACAGATGAATTTCTCCAGCACTTTGTTTATATTTAAGATGATCAAGTCACTCAGTTAAATTCAGTACCCAATCACCAGCTGAGGAAAATATCTTATTATTATTCCATTATGCGGCAAGTATTTTCTTCTCTTTCCCTGTCAATACAAGTCAGATTTCATGGCAAGATGAGCAGCACAAGTAACAGCTCAGCAAACTGTTGGTAGCTGAGTAAACTTAAACTACATTGACATGATAGCATCAAGAATTTGACACTGCACATTTAAATAATTTAGCTGTACAAATGACAGAAGTACGTTGAGAGAACTTCAGCTGTAGTTGCAATTTGGAACATGTGCTGTGCCACCTTGGATGACAGGACACGGGATTCTGCAGAAGCAGAAAACAGTGAATGGCACCTGGATGCAGACTGAGAGCATATTCTGCCAAAGATACATGACAGTGGAAATTATGGCAGAAAGAAAATTTGAAGACAGAGAGTGAGGGGCAAGTTACTACATTCCCAGGGAACTGCAGGTCACTCTCTTGTTAGAGACAGATAACTAACCTGGAGATCACCATGTCTCAGGCAAGAGGCAAGGATAAGAAGGCAGGGCTCCATGGAATCGAGTTCACACTGTTGCATTATATCAACTTGCCATTCAGTCAGCTGAGCTAACCAACCTAACCAAAAGGCAAGAAAGCAGGCATCCATGAACTCCGCACAGAGATTAAACCTGTGGTGTTGGTGTTATTTTGCAACATACTAGCCATCTGAGCTAACCAAACACCACTTGAAATTTTATACCTTGTTGAATGAGATGTAACTGAGTTTTTAATGGCTTACTAAGTTCAGAATTATTGCTGAACACTCTCACTTTAACGGTAAATGTCAAATTACTCCATGACAAAATAAATTCAAACTTATTTTTCCAAAATTTATTTCTGATATTGTAGCTTCCACCTTCATCTCATGAACATGGACCAAACACTTAACTTGTGCTCTGTAAGATTTAATTAAAAATGAAGTACTGAATATGTTTTACATCCTGGATTTAACTGTCTGCAAGAACACATCAACTTGACAATCTGTTTACCTTGTTTGATTACATCATTGTGGAATCCTCGCCTTGGCATCAGATTCAAACTGATATCAGCAAAGGGAATCTATGCCATAGAAATTACTAGATCTTAGCGGGCAGACTTTTTTATGGTCTTCATGGAATTCAAGAGTCAGACAGCATGGAAACAGACCCTTTGGTCCAATTAGTCCACACTAACCATGTTCCCAAATTTAACTAGTCCCACTTGCCTCTATTGCTTCACCACTGCCCATGAAATCAAGGCCAGATTTTAAAAATCTTATTCGATTCTCCTGTTAACCTTCTCTGTTGTAATGAAATGAGCCCGGTCTCACAACTGAATTTAGGGGCTTTGCAATCAGCTTCTTCCTTTTGAAATTGAGCAGATTCTTTTTAAATGTTAGAAAAGCCATTGATAAAGGTACAATAAAGTTTATTAATGCTGATTGGAATTTTTATTTCTTCAAACCTTTGTTCTTTTTTATTTAATTTGTGTAAATTAACATTACAGCTTGGTGTTTGTTCCAATTGTCTGTCACAGTCAATCCCATTAGAGTTTCTTGTTCCCTCATTTTCATGCTACTGAAGGTAATTTTGATCCATACTTGCCAACAAGAGTGAAATTGATTTTTAATGATAATGGGAAATGGACTAGTTTCCAGACTGGCTCTTGGCAAGTGTACCTAACCCTGAACCAGTAACATACTCTTGCTAGAAAATTAAAGTCATAATTGATTCACAGCCTGTGTAAAACTAATCTACTGCAACCCTAGCAATGGCCTCAGAATCCCTGGTGTTGGCCAGCTGGGAAGGAAGGATTGAGGAAATTAATTTAAATTCCATTCCTCATCAATATCCGATATATCTGGATGTTAACTTAAAAGGTTTGACGTGGTTTCCTATTCTGTTTCACAATACTATTGGCAAACAGTATTGCAAATATTATATTTTTATTTGCATTAATGCAAGTTATTAATGAACTGCATGCAACAGCCTATTCAGAGAGATGGAAAAGAACTACAAAAACATACCACTGCATAAATCAGGAAGTTCCAGCCCAGTCGAAATGGTTTCATTTCCACTGCGGAGGTCAGAAATTTCCAGATGGACAGTCTTTAAGGTTTGACAATTGTAGATGTAGATTTACCATTGTAGAGTTAAAATTGCTTTGGGGCTCCAGCTATAAAACTAATTCAAACTGGACTCCATTATTCACTATTCCAGTGAACTCAGCCAGGTATAAAATAGGTAACATGGAAAAAAAAAATGGATGGCAAAGCCCAAGCAAACTGAACTTTGGTCCTCACATCAAATACATTCCAAAGAAAGTGAAGAGAAGTTGTAAGGAATCCATGTATGGCATGCTTGTTACATTGCATGGTCTCTTATAGATTATAACGGAGCTGTGTATTGTGCATCTTAAAGGATACATTCTTTACGTGCAGAGATAGCAGGAACTGCCAATGCTGGAGAATCTGAGATAACAAGGTGTAGAGGTGGATGAACACAGCAGGCCAAGCAGCATCAGAGGAGCAGGAAAGCTGACGTTCTGGGTCTAGACCCTTCTTCAGAAATGGGGGAGGGGAAGGGGGTTCTGAAATAAATGGAGAGAGGAGGGGGAGGCGGATAGAAGATGGATAATCGAGAAGATAGGTGGAGAGGAGACAGACAGGTCAAAGAGGCGGGGTTGGAGCCAGTAAAGGTGAGTGTAGGTGGGGAGTTAGGGAGGGGATAGGTCAGTCCAGGGAGGACGGACAAGTCAAGGAGGCGGGATGAGGCTAGTAGGTTGGAGATGGGGGTGGTGCTTGAGGTGGAAGGAGTGGATAGGTGGGAGGAAGGATAGGTTAGGGAGGCAGGGATGAGCTGGCTGGTTTTGGGATGCGGTCGGGGGAGGGGAGATTTTGAAGCTTGTGAAGTCCACATCGATAGCTTGGGAACCCTGCAGCCCAACGGTAAGTATGAGATGCTGTTCCTGCAACCTTCGGGTGGCATCGTTGTGGCACTGCAGGAGGCCCAGGATGGACATGTCATCCAAGGAGTGGGAGGGGGAGTTGAAATGGTTCACGACTGGGAGGTGCAGTCGTTTGTCGCGAACAGAGCATTGGTGTTCCGCAAAGCGGTCTCTAAGCCTCCGCTTGGTTTCCCCGATGTAGAGGAGGCCACATCGGGAACAACGGATACAGTATACCACATTAGCAGATGTGCAGGTGAACATCTGTTTGATGTGGAAGGTCTTTTTGGGGCCTGGGATTGGGGGTGATTGGGGGGCGGGGGGGCGGTGAAGAGAGGTGTAGGGGTAGGTGTAGCACTTCCTGAGGTTGCAGGGAAAAGTGCCAGGGGTGGTGGAGAGTGTGGACCGTGGAGCGGACAAGGGAGTCACGAACAGAGTGGTCCCTCTGGAAAGCAGATAAGGGTGGGGAGGGAAAAATGTCTTTGGTAGTGGGGTCAGATTGCAGATGGTGGAAGTGCCGGAGAATGATGCGTTGGATCCGGAGGTTGGTGGGGTGGCACGTGAGGATGAGGGGGATTCTGTTTTGGTTGTTATTGTGGGGAGGGGGTGTGAGGGATGAGTTGCGGAAATGCGGGAGACACGGTTGAGGGCGTTTTCGAACACTGTGGAGGGGAAGTTGCAGTACTTGAAAAATGGAAACCTGGGATGTTCGGGAGTGGAATGCCTCATCTCGGGAGCAGATGCGGTGGAGGCGAAGGAATTGGGTATAGGGGATGGCATTTTTGCAGGAAGGTGGGTGAGAGGAGGTGTATTCTAGGTAGCTGTGGTAGTTGGTGGGCTTGAAATGGATATCGGTTTCCAGGTGGTTGCCAGAGATGGAAACAGAGAGGGGTATCGGAGATGGTCCAGGTGAATTTAAGGTTGGGGTGGAAGGTGTTAGTGAAGTGGATGAACTGTTCGAGCTCCTCGTGGGAGCACGAGGCGGCGCTGACATAGTCATTGATGTAACGGAGGAACAGGTGGGGATTAGGGCCAGTGTAGCTCCAGAAGAGGGATTGTTCCACGTATCCTACAAAGAGGCAGGCATAACTTGGGCCCATGTGGGTACCCATAGCCACCCCCTTTGTCTGTAGGAAGTGGGAGGAGTTGAAGGAGAAGTTGTTAAGGGTGAGGACGAGTTCAGCTAAGCAGATGAGGGGGTCAGTGGAGGGGGAACTGGTTGGGCCTGCGGGACAGGAAGAAGCAGAGGGCCTTTAGGCCATCTGCATGGGGAATGCAAGTGTATAGGGACTGGACGGCCACGGTAAAATGAGGTGTTGGGGACCAGGGAATCGGAAGTTTTGGAGGTGGTGGAGGGCGTGGGTGGTGTCACGGACGTAGGTAGGGAGTTCCTGGACCAAGGGGGAGAATATGGAGTCGAGATAAGTGGAGATAAGTTCGGTGGGGCAGGAGCAGGCGGAGACAATGGGTCGACCAGGGCAGTCAGGTTTGTGGATTTTGGGAAGGAGATAGAAACGGGCGGTGCGGGGTTGGGCAACGATGAGGTTGGAGGCTGTGGGTGGGAGGTCACCTGAGGTGATGAGGTTGTGGATGGTCTGGGAAATGATGTTTTGGTGGTTGGGGGTGGGGTCATGATCAAGGGGGCAGTAGGAGGAGGTGTCAGAGAGCTGACGTCTGGCCTTGGCAATGTAGGGGTCAGTGCACCCAAAACTACAACTGCGCCTCCCTTATCACCGGGTTTTATCATGAGGTTGGGATTGGAGCGGAGAGCTGCATGTTCTGCGGGGGAGAGGTTGGAGTGGGTGAGGGGGGTGGAGAGGTTGAGGCGATTGATGTCTCGACAGCAGTTGGAGAGGAAGAGGTCGAGGGAGTGTAGGGGGCCTTGGGGTGGTGTCCAGGAGGAGGGGGTGTGTTGGAGGCAGGAGAAGGGGTCAGTAGAGGGAGGGTTAGGCTCACGGTTAAAGTAGTAAGCGCGGAGGCAGAGGTGGCGGAAAAACTGTTCAATGTCCAAGCATCAAGAGACATCAATCGCCTCAACCTCTCCACCCCCCTCACCCACTCCAACCTCTCCCCTGCAGAACATGCAGCCCTCCGCTTCAATCCCAAGCTCACTATAAAACCCGCGTATAAGGGAGGCACAGTTGTAGTATGGCGCACTGACCCCTACATCGCCAAGGCCAGACGCCAGAAGCGGGAGTGGTATTCGTTGATGTTAGGGTGAAGAGGGATAAAGATGAGCCCTTTACTGAGGACTGACTGTTCGCCCTCAGTAAGGGGGAGGTCTGGGGGGATGGAGAAGACCCGGCAGGGCTGGGACTTCACAAGCTTCAAAACCTCCCCTCCCCTGACCGCATCCCAAAACCAGCCCAGCTTGTTCCCGCCTCCCTAACCTGTCCTTCCTCCCACCTATCCACTCCTTCCACCTCAAGCCCCACCCCCATCTCATCCCGACTAGCCTCATCCCGCCTCCTTGACCTGTCTGTCCTCCCTGGACTGACCTATCCCCTCCCTAACTCCCCATCTACACTCACCTTTACTGGCTCCAACCTCGCCGCTTTGACCTGTCTGTCTCCTCTCCACCTATCTTCTCCTTTATCCATCTTCTATCTGCCTCCCCCTCCTCTCCCCATTTATTTCAGAATCCCCTTCCCCTCCCCCATTTCTGAAGAAGGGTCCAGACCCAAAACGTCAGCTTTCCTGCTCCTCTGATGCTGCTTGGCCTGCTGTGTTCATCCAGCTCTACACATTCTTTACGTGCAGATTGTTTGTTCTTGGTACGATACATTTCAGATTTCTACACCACACACTCCCCAGACAGAAGAACATTGCTGTACTGTCTAAGGTGTATCAAAAGGCAGCTCCCACAATGTTTCCCATAGAATTTGTGCTTTCCAGCTGGTCAAAGAAAACATAGATCCATGCCTAAATTCTAGGGTAGTGAAGGAAGCACTATGAGGGCTGCTGCCACCCATTGGTAGGACAATATAAGAACATAAGAACCAGGAGCAGGAGCAGGCCATCTGGTCCCTCGAGCCTGCTCCGCCATTCAATAAGATCATGGCTGATCTTTTTGAGACTCAGCTCCACTTACCCGCCCACTCACCATAACCCTTAATTCCTTTACTGTTCAAAAATTTACCTAGCCTTGCCTTAAACACATTCAGCGTGGTAGCTTCAACCACTTCACTGGGCAGGGAATTCCACAGATTCACAACCCTTTGGGTGAAGAAGTTCCTCCTGACCTCAGTCCTACATCTGCTTCCCTTTATTTTGAGGTGATGCCTCTAGTCCTAGTTTCACCTGCTAGCGGAAACAACCTCCCTGCCTCCACGTTATCTATTCCCTTCATAATCTTATATGTTTCTATAAGATCTCCCCTCATTCTTCTAAATTCCAATGAGAATAATCCCAGCCTACTCAGTCTCTCCTCATAATCCAACCCTCTCAACTCTGGAATCAACCAAGTGAATCTCCTCTGCACCCCCTCCAGTGCTGGTATATCTCTTCTCAAGTAAGGAGACCTAAACTGCACACAGTACTCCAGGTGTGGCCTCACCAGGACCTTATACAGCTGCAGCATAGCATCTCTGTTTTTAAACTCCATCCCTCTAGCAATGACAGACAAAATTCCATTTGCCTTTTTAATCACCTGCTGCACCTGCAATCCCACCTTCAGCGATTCATGCACAAGGACACCCAAGTCCCTCTGCACAGCAGCGTGCTGCAATTTTTTACCATTTAAAACAGTCCATTTTGCTGTTATTCCTACCAAAATGGATGACCTCGCACTTATCAACATTGTACTCCATCTGCCAGACCTTTGCCCACTCACTTAGACTATCTATATCCCTCTGCAGACTTTCAGTGTCTTCTGCACACTTTACTCTACCACTCACCTTAGTGTCATCTGCAAATTTTAACACACCACACTTAGTCCCCAACTCCAAATCATCTATGTAAATTGTAAACAATTGCGGTCCCAACACTGATCCCTGAGGCACACCACTAGCCACTGACTGCCAACCAGAAAAACACCCATTTACCCCTACTCTTTGCTTTCTACTGGTCAACCAATCCTCTATCCATGCCAATACATTACCTGTAATACCGTGGAACTTGATGTTATGTAGCAGCCTTTGGTGTGGCACCTTGTCAAATGCCTTTTGGAAATCCAGATACACCACATCCACAGGTTCCCCATGCAAGTAATGTCCTCAAATTAGTTAAACATGACCTACCCTTCGTGAACCCATGCTGGGTGTTTCCAATGGGACAATTTATATCCAGATGTCTTGCTATTTTTTTCTTAATGATAGATTCAAGCATTTTCCCCACTATCGAAGTTAAGCTAACTGGCCTAAGGTTACCTGCTTTTTGTCTACTTCCTTTTTTAAACAGTGGCGTCACATTGGCTGTTTTCCAATCTGCGGGAACCACCCCAGAGTCCAGTGAATTTTGGTAAATAATTACTAGTGCATTTGCTATTTCCCCCATCACCTCTTTTAGTACCCTGGGATGCATTTCATCAGGGCCAGGAGACTTGTCTACCTTTAGCCCCATTAGCTTGCCCAGCACTCCCTCCTTAGTGATAATGATAGTTTCTAGGTCCTTGCCTGCTATAACCTTCTTGCCATTAGTTTTTGGCATGTTATTTGTGTCTTCCACTGTGAAGACCGACACAAAATAACTGTTTAATGTCTCGGCTATTTCCTCATTCCCAGTTATTAAATTGGCCTCCTCATCCTCTAAAGGACCAATGTTTATCTCCGCCACTCTTTTACGATTTACATATTTATAGAAACTTTTGCCGCCTGTTTTTATATTCTGAGCTAGTTTACTCTCATAATCTATCTTACTTTTCTTCATAACTTTTTTTGTGGCTTTCTGTTGGCCTTTAAACATTTCCAAGTCTACTAGTTTCTCACTACTCTTTGCTTTTTTGTATGTGTTTTTTTTCAATCTGATACTTTCCTTTATTTCCTTAGACATCCATGGCTGGCTCTCTCTTTTCTTACAGTTCTTCCTTATCACTGGAATATACTTCTGCTGAGCACTGTGAAAAATCATTTTGAAAGTCCTCTACTGTTCCTCAATTGACTCACCATAAAGTTTTTGCTCCCATTCTACCTTAGCTAACTCTCCCTCATTCCTTCAATATGTTGATATCAAGCCAGAAGACACACTTGTGTTTCTTTGGCCCCATGAGAAGGAAAACTGAAAAAGAATCAAAATGTTTCTTAACAACTCATTGGTTGTATCCAACAGCCCATTAAAGGACCATTGGTTAGGTCATGGTAGAACAAGAAAACTATCACGACATGCATGGCGTATGCTAGGTTTAGTTTTATATGAATTTATGACATTCGTTGTACAGAATGCTGGTGGTCATTTCATATGAAAAATACAAGGCATCACTTCAAAAAAATATACATGACAGCATTAGGACTCCAAGTTTAGCTTCATAGAAAATGTCATTTCTAACGTATATTCTACTGAATTGATTTGCCTAATACAAAAATCTTTACACTAGGCTATAGGAACAGTATATTCATATACTGTGCAGGCTGATCAGTGAATCTGTGTAAATTAACAAAATGTAGCACTTTTTTGTTCAAAATTAACATGTCAAATTGCAGACATCAATCCTGTACTCAAGAACACTTCCTGCTAAATGTCAGTCTTCCACCTCACCTCTGTCTCTTAACACCTCCAACAGCCTAAAATGTTCCTGCAAAAAGGACAAATTGTTTTACTTCTGCAAGTTATAAAAGTCCTGAAGATTGTTCTCAGCTTTGTTAGGACTTAAGAACGGTGATAATTAAATGAGAATTTAATAGAATTAACTACATCACTGCATCTTAAAAGAAGAAAGGAAAGTTGCACCAACACTAGAAATTGGAATTTGTATTTATAGTGCTTAAGTGACTCTAAAATTGCCCCTAAATGACTCTATCGTATGCAGTATAAAGTTTTAGGTAGTAAATGCATCAACTATTTTACACAAAGCAGGAACCCATAAACAGCAATGATACAATGATAATAAGTGGGACCTCCAAAGTCCCAAAGATTGTTGGTTGCAGTGAAGACCCACCCATTCCCCAACACAACTTCAATACAGTACAACTCAACATGGCCATGAACTGCTGCTGGCTGGTTGGGAAATGCATTGATTGCCTTCACAGACAGACTCAAAATCAGAGACAGGAAAGCTATCACCCTCAACAGCTATTTACAAGAGCTCCTTCTTTTTGTTGTGGCCGTTGAGCAATGAATGTTGATCAGACCTCAGACCTTTTATTTAAAGAAAGCAGGGAACGACTAACACTCATGTCAACAGAACAGTTATACAGAGTTTCAGCTCAACAATGAAGAGAAGGACAGTGACATAATTTGGACTTCTTTAGCAAAGATCCAGCACAGATTGCTCCTGAGCTTCATTCGTGCTTTGTCAATAATACCTTTTAACACACTTGCAGTCGAGAATTGAATTGAATCATCAGCTTAGATTATTACTGCCTACAATTTTACACTTAAAGATTCAAATATATTTTCTCCATTGGGTCAAATGCTGTGATGGGGCTTGAATTCATAATTAGAAACTATGGTGCTACTAGCTGCGGCAAGGTAGCAGTAAACAAGCCAAAGGAAAAGAAATTATGACCAATTCAGGGAAAATTTGTATGAATGCAAAAACCAACACAGAACTGAACTTCAGTGCCTAATTGTTGCAAAGTTAGAAAGATGTGAAAATGCACCAGTGCCCTAACCATGAGACCTATCCACAGTGTCTGGGCGTCTGGAGTGACCAGCAGGCCCAGAATGAACAGCTAAATTAATCCTCCATTTTGAACATTACATTTATTCAAACTAATGAGAGGTCTTGATAACTTCGTATTTTTTCCTCCTTGCTGGATTGTTTTTCTCCTGCAGCACGGATATCAAGCCAGCCTGCCAGGATATGATCCTAAAGGCACTGCAATGATTTAGTAACTCCATGATTCCATGAGGATCTTTATGGTGCATTCTGACCAGCTAATTAAGCTATAAATAGTTGTGCCTAATCCCCCCTTCACCCAATTTTCACAGATCAATAATTCTAGGAATGGTCACTGATTGGTAAAGTTTTCTCCTCGAACTTGGATACTGTAAGGACCTCTCAAGTTTCTGGCTGGAATTGGGCATCTCACTCAGCACAGCCTGAGGATCGATTTAGGACCTAATTGCATGTAGACCCACTAAATAACCAGAAGCTCGTAGTCTTTAGCTGTATTTCGTGGATCTTTTTTGTTCAGTCCTATTGTGATATTCAAATAGATTCTTACATTTTAGTAATTTTCAATTTGCATAATATGGTAAATTTTATTTTTAAATGAGCAATTCCTGAAGGGGCGCTTAACAGAGAGTGTTAGAAAGCAGTCAACAGCCAAGTTATGAGAACGTGAACAGCAGGGAGAGTGAGGGTGATCCATGTTGCAGTCTCTCCAGCCTATAAAACTGTGAAGTAAAGGGCATTACTGAGAACTCAGTCACATGTAGGTGCGCTTGTAAAATCAATTATCAGGAGGAAAAACAAAACATTTTATACAGGACCAGAGTTTTGAAAGAAAAGCTTTAGGGTAATGATTATATTTGAGCCTCAGCTGAAAATGAATTTAACAATGGTTAAAAATAACTCTCAATGAAGTCAGCAGCCTGACAGCGAATATTTCCAGCAGCTTCTTGGAATCACACCTGCCAATAACTATACCAGGCTGTTCTGGATGCATGAAAGCCAATGCAGTATTGCATAAATACACCACAACAAAGCAATCAGAAAGACATAAATCCATAAAAGTGCATTTGTACACCAAGTTATTCCAGTTATCAATTTTCTTGTAATCCTTTGCTTTCAGTATGATCTGCCAAGAACAGATTTGATGCGGTTGATAAATTCAAGTCAAAAAAAAACCCAATCCCTTCAGATTGTAAACATTTCTACACACGATACATTTCTCGTTATTGGGGGAGAATAAAAGTTAGTGTGCAGCACATAAAAATAATGCTTTGATGAAATAGAATGCTTTGAATAGTCTTTTAACTGTGCTAAAACATAAAGTCTGTTGAATGTCTGTTATAAAGTTGAATTTAGATCTTTACTTCAACAAAAAAAAAGTGATTCATGGTGTGGAGTTACCACTCAAGTGGATGATTTAATTTTAACAGGACAATACACTTAAAGAGAATCGTGAAAATTGCATTTACCACAGAGGTGGTAGTGAAGTCAGCTGCTTTTTCTTAAAAAAAAGACCAGGTTTCTGAAAAGCCGGTTCACTAATGCAAGTCACTATTGTTAATTTTCTATTTGGTGAAGTAACACTTCAATTCACAGGCATAAATAAAACAATTAAAATCAGTATTTAATCATTTCAAACAGAAACAAACCATGCAGCTCATTAGAGCATCAGTAATGGAAACTGACAGAACCCCTTCTGTTCAAAGTCAGAAATTCAATTTACCATTCTTTTAACTGCCCCACAGCTTCAGCCAGCGGTGTACACCATCCTGCTCCCACCTTCAACACTACACCTCCCCCATCATATTTTCAGAGATCAAAACACACCTGAAAGATAATTACTTGGAGCAAAAGCTGCTTTTCTGTTGTCCTTCTGTTGAGGAGAACTGCAGTTTATTGAGTGTCAGCACTCACAACTTCATGGAACATGTTACAACTCATTGAGGCATTCATCACAAGTTAAAAGATTTTACAATATACTCCAAGTTCCCTAATATACCTGAGCTTCAAAACCAGAAAGAAGGACCAAATTTCTATATTGAACAAGAATTACTATTTAATACAAGTAATTAGATTCCTGCAATAAGTAAACAGTTATAAACTATTTACAACATATAACGTTATTAATTAAAACTCTATTCCCTTTATTAACTCACACAGACAGACAGGCAGACACACACGTACACTGACAGGGAAAATAGGTATTGGGCAGAGGGAAAAAAAAACTGGAAATACAGTTCAGTGATCTTTGTTCCCAGGTTCAGTCATTGACAGAACCTTTATGATTCTTCTGCTGGCTAGCACCTTGCTTCAGTCGTCTTTCTCCAGATGTTTTCACTGGTTGGCAAGAGACAAGGTGGCCTGTTCACTTATAAAAAGTCTCTGACTTATCAGTTAAAGTCACAGCTTACAACATCATTTGCAGGAAATATTAACTGGTTTTCTTCAGGTTTAAAGTGAGTTTTGACTACAGAGAATAGACACCGATTCCAAAATGGGGAAGAACTGAACATATCTGTGACTTGTCCCCAGCTCCAAGCTGTTCGGTTACCCAACTTCAATTACAAGTTGTTGGCAGGCAAAAGGGCTCAGTCATCAATAACTGGTCAATCAACAGACAAATCAATGTCGTTGCGAACAAAAGCTCCATCTGTATGTCCCCTTAGCTCCAAACTGTCTGCAACTCCAACTTCAGTTATTGCTTGTTCAAACAGTTGTTTACACTATACCAGCAAAAGGATGTCAGGTTACTTGTTTTCAAAACATACCAACAACCTTTCAAACACTGGTTTTAAAACAGTTCCTTCTCATTTCAATTTGCAGTTTCTAAATTACATAAAAAAGACATAGTCCTTACAAATCACGCAGACAGAATTGCTATGCGGCTTTTTTTATTCTTGTTCTTTTAAATAGAAGCAAACCCGGTATCAACGCTGATGAGTAGGCTCTCCTTAACCAAGTAACAGATTTTATACCCATGTAAATCATAGTCCAAGAACTATTCCAATAGGCTATGCACAAACAGATGGACCAGCATAAAAACTGGAAGTCAAATGTGAATTTGGGAAATATAAAAACTTCATCACAACCACTGTGCTTGCACAGTACACAGTCACCAGCATGTTATCACGCAAACCAGGTCTCAAATTTGACTGTCAATTAGTTGATCTCAACCTGTCCAAGATTTGAGGGAATACAACTGTCCTCAATTCACTGAATTAGAGATAAAGAAGGAAAATCTGTCGGCTCCCCTTCTCATCAACTAGTCACAATTGCAAAGAAGTGCATTTACCTAGTGTTAAACATGCTTAGGGTTAGCTGTGACGTTCTTCACTATCAAACAGAACACTAATACGGACTGTCACAGCTCACAGATGAATTACAGTCCCTTGAGTGAAGTACTAGAGGGATGCTAATAGCCCTGGAAATGCACCCATTAGAACAAGCATCGCTAACATCCGGGAATGTTAATTCAGCATTAGGCATTATTAACTGCTCCTGGCGTTAAAGACAAATGAAGTACTGTGTTCGATTGTGGTTGCCCTGCTATATGAATTATATCATTAAACTTGAAAGGATTCAGAAAAGATTTACAAGGATGTCACTGGGACTGGAGGGCTTGAGTTATAGGGAGAGGCTGAATAGGCCAGGGCGTCCTTCCCTGAAGCAGAGAAGATTGAGGGGTGACCTTAGAGGTTTATAAAATCATGGAGGGCTTGGATAGGGTGAATAGCAACAGTCTTTTCCCTAGGATGGCAGAGTTCAAAACTAGAGGGCACATGTTTTAGGTGAGAGGAATAAGATTTAAAAGGGATCCGAGGGGCAACTTTTTCCACACAGCGGGTGGTGCGTATGTGAAATGAACTGCCAGAGGAAGTGGCGGAGGTTGGTACAATTACAACATTTAAAAGACATTTGGACAGGTAAATGAACAGGAAATGTTTAGAGGGATATGGGCCAAACGCAGGCAAATGGGACTAGTTTATTTTGAGAAACCTGGGGGACATGGATGAGTTGGACTGAAGGATCTAATTCCATGCTGTATGACTCTATGAAGAAAAGAAAGTTAAAGTGGAAGGGAGGATAACACAGTACACTGGTCAGCTACTATAGTTTTCCACAGATTTATTTGCCACTTCTGATTTTGAGTGTTACTCTCAGTAGAACCACAACTTTATTGCACTGAGATTGCAAGTCCATTTGCTTTCCTTGGTACAAATGACAGATGTGAATGTGCAGGGCATAATCTAAAAATTTGCAGAAGACAAACCTTGGAAGTGTGGTGAGCTGTGGTAAGTATACATTACAGGCTACTGGAATGGGCAGGCATGAGACAGATGAAATTAAAATGCAGATACCAGTAAATATTCAACGTTCACTTTGGTAGGAAGAATTATAGGCAGCAGGGTGGCTCAGTGGCTGGCACAGCTGCCTCACAGCACCAGGGACCCGGCTTCACTTCTGGTCTTGGATGACTGTCTGTTTGGAGTTTGCATGTTCTCCCTGTGTCTGCTTGAGATTTCCCTGGGTGCTCTGCTTTGCTCCCATAGTCCAAAGATGTGCAGGTTAGGTGGACTGGCCAAATTAGATTGCCTATACTGCCCACAGATGTGTAGGCTAGGTGGATTAGCCATGGGAAATGCAAAATGATAGGGTAGGAGGATGGGTTTGGGTGGGAGGGGTCCTCCTCTTCAGAAGGATTGGTGTGAACTCGATGGGCGAATGACCTGCTTTCATACTGTTGGGATTCTATGATGCTATGAGTGGAAATACGCAAAATAAACCAAAGGGCTTCTGAAGCAGATGCAGGAATAAACAGACCTGGGGGTTTGTGCACACAATTCATTATAAAAGTGGCAGGGCAGTTTGAAAAAAAGTGAAAAGGGGTTATGGGTTCCTGAATTTTATAATTAGAAGGATAGAGGACAAAAGCAAAGAATTAATAGTGAACCTTTATGAAACATGATTTGGTCTCATGTAGAGCATTGCATCCAATTCGGAGCATCACATTTTGTGATGGATGAAGGCTCTGGAGAGGTTGCAGAAAAGGTTTTTGAGAAATGATTCCAGGGAGTGGGACTTCAGTTACATTGACTGGAGAAGTTGGAGTTGTTTTATTTAGAGATCAGCAAGAAGGGATTTGATCAAAGTATTCAGAATCATGAGGGTTCAGATAGAGCAGGAGGTAGAGGGGAAACTTCCTGATGGTAGAACAGCTCAAAACTAAAGGGCACTGATTCATAAAGGAACTAAAAGGTGTCATGAAGGAAATCCCTTTAATGCTGTGAGTGGCTAGGGTCTGAAATGTACTTCATGAAAGCGTGGTGGAGGCAGATTTAATCATAGCTTTCAAAAAGGAATTTAGTCAAGAACCTGAAGAGAAAGAATGCCAGGACTATGAGGAAAAGGTGAGTTGTAGGATTAATTGAGTTGTTGTTATGGAAAATTTGACAGACCCAACAGGCCTCCTTTCGTGCTGTAACCAGCCTATGATTTTCCCTTTCCTTTAGACCTGCAACAGATCTCCATCTTCAAAAATCAAGAAGCTATTGGGTTGCTTTTGATGTTTGAAAATGTAGACTGGCTATCTTAATTTTAGTTTGATTTGGGCAACAGCAACAAGAAGAAAACTAAACAAGAGATTACAATGCATGGACTCAATTGGCTTTCAGTTGGATGTTTCTTTAAGGTGTGGTTTCATAATACGCAACAGCCATTAATCACAAACCTTACAATAAAAGAAAAAAACTTGCCTCTTATCTGCTCAAATGTTGTATATGATCAAGGTGAGCAGCATAGTTTAGCTTCAAATTATAGAAGTATACATTGAAAGACAATGTCTCAAAAATAAATAAATTCCAAAAACACAAAAATACTTGGATCTGCACGTAAAATTGCATTTCTAATATGTAGTATATATATGACAATCTTTCCTGACGCTTTAAGTGGGTGACAGTCAAATCCCATCCAAACAGAATGGTAACAATGATAAAATGGAAACACAGTAAACATGTCTATTGCAAGGGAATGTAGTCAAATGGACATGTTACTGGACTAGCAATCCATTGGTCTGGTATAATAACCTTGAACCATAACTCAAAATCTCAGTCACCAATTGCAAATTTAAATTTAATTTAAAATTCAAATGCTGATTCAACAAAAAGGGATTGCAAAATTGTCCTGAAAATCCAACTGCTTTATTAATGTTCTCTAAGGAAGGGAGCCTTGCATCCTGATCAGATCGGCTATTATAGGATTGTATATGAACATAATTAATTTTTAACTGTCCTATGAAGTGATTTGTTGGCTCGCTGTCACAAAATTTTCTTGGGGCAAGGATGAATAATTAAATGGTCATGTAATTTTTTTCTACTGTCTTGAAATTTACAAATTAGTATTTTCTATTGTTGTCTATCCCTTCATTTCTCCAAATCACAAGTTTCCTTAATGACAACATTACCACATTCAAAGTGTTTCATTCCCGGTAGAATGTTTTAAGAGATCCAGTGTTCATGAAAACATTAAATAACTGCAAGTTTTTCTTCCTTTGTTTTATAACTGTGCCGTAGATCTGTTCAGACAAACAATTGATTCCCCTTCAGGAATCAGCAGGAGGAGGCTGTTACGCAGCCAATAAAGATGCAATCATCACATGATACATACCTTTCTCTTTCTGATGGTGACAACATTTTAAAACTGAGCCCACCAGTAGCAGACAACACTCAACACAGAACCCTGGAAGAATCGAGACTGCATGCAGAGTGCACACTGGCAACTTGCCAGGCTACTTGTGTGGAAATAACAACTTTCATTTGACTCAAAATATGGTGTCACAGCGTTACTGTATTTAATATGCTGGGTGAGGAGCTTCAAACCTGGCAACTACTACCATCATTAGTTGGGAAAATGAAGCCTTTCTGTATTTCTGTTAATGTCTTGAAGTTTGTGTCTAAGATGTCACAAAAATGCATTTTTACTGTTTCCACTGATTTAAAGATAAGTCTGTAAGAAAAACAAACCTAACACTTGCACTAATCAATTCAATAACTACAATAATGTACATGGACATTTTTTTCAATTGTTTTTCCACAAATACTTCAGAGGATAGTCAAATCCAGGCTGAATTCCACGCTGCAATACTGTCACAAATATCACATAGAGGTACAGTTTTGTTTAGACAATATGGTAAATCAAAGATCCTATCTGCCTCTTGGGTGGATGTAAAAGGATCCCATGATGCTTATTGAAAAAGAGCATGATGGTCCTCCCTGGTGTCCTGGTCAATAATTAGCCCTCAACCAACAACACAGAAGCATTATCTGGCTGTTATGACATTAATGTTTACAGGGCCTTGTTGTAATCTGGTTGCGCATTTTCAATGGACGCAGTGACTATGCTTTAAGATAACTTTATTTCTTGTATAGTGATACAGAATGTCCTGAACAAGGGCTTTGTAGGGTAAAAACAGTAACTGAACAATGGGCTAACTTCAAAGAGCAGATACTTTGGGAACAGTCGAGGTATATGTCCTCAAATGTGAAAGGTAGGATAAATAAATCCAGAATTCCCACAGATGTATAACATAAGCAATTAATACTAGAGAGAAAAGAAAATGTTTATGGCAAGTGTAAGGCAGAAAATACAATTGAGAAGCAAGTGGAATACCAAAGGTTTAGAAGGGAGATGAAAAAGCAAATAACAGAACCAAAATGGAATTAGGAGAAAAGACTAGCAATTAAGAGAATCTTGAATTCTTCTCTATTCACATAAATAGTGAAAGAGTGCTTAAAGAGGGAAAAAGATTTGCAGATGGAGGCAGGTGGCATGGCTGAGGTGTCAAATGAATACTTGCATCGGTCTTTACAAAAGGAGGATACTGCTGCCGAGGCCATGCAGACAGAAACACTATCACTAGCAGGGCTCAAAATAAATAAGAGAGTAGTCTTAGATCAACCGTTGGTACTTAAACTTGACAAGGCACCAGGACTGGCAAGATGCATCCAAGAATTTTGAAGGAAATGAGGGTAGAAATTGCAGGTCGCTAGCCATTACCTTTCAGTCTTCCCTAAAAGAGAGGTGCCAGAAGACTGGAGAATTACAAACATTACAGCCTTATTCAAGAAAGGTTGCAGGAAAATTCCCAGTAATTACAGACCTGTCAGCTTATCATCGGTGGTGGGGAAGCATCTCAAGCATTATTCGGGATAAAACTAATTGTTGCACGGGAAAAGGAAGATTGATCAGGAAGATTCAAAATGGATTTCTTAAGTGACCATGAAGCTAGTAATAGTACATTTTAAAATAAATAACTAGGTTTTTTAAGAGCAAATTCAGAACGTGCTGAAGGAGATTCATATTGGACTCAAAATATTAATATGTTAACATGCGCAAAGGACTGGTTGGCTGACAGAAAACAATGTAGGCATAAATGGATCAAGGTATAACAAACAGAATGCCACAGAGATCAGTGCTGGTGCTTCGACTATTTGCAATCTATAACAATGTCTTAGATGAAGGGATTAAATGTATGGTAGATAGATTTGCTGATCACACAAAGATAGGTAGGAGAGTAAGTTATAAAGAGGATATAAAGATTCTGAAAAGGAATACAGATTACTTGATTTAGTAGGCAAACACTTGGTAGATGGAATAGAACATGGGGAAATATGAACTTGTCCACTCTGGCAGAAAGAATAACAAAATAGCATATTATTCAAATGGAAAGAGACTGCAGACTGCTGTAGTACAGAGGGGTCTGGATGCCCTGATATATCAATCACAAAACGCCAATTACTGCCCCATCAGTTTACTCTCGATTATCAAAGTGATGGAAGGTGTCATCAACAGTGCTATCAAACAGCACCTGATCGGCAATAACCTGCTCAGTGACGCCCAGTTTCGGTTCCGCCAGGGCCACTTAGCTCCTGACCTCATTACAGCCTTAGTTCAAACATAGACAGAGGTGAGATGAGAGTGGCAGACCGCAACATCAAGGCCGCATTTCACCGAATGTGGCATCAAGGAGCCAGAGCAAAAGTGGAATCAATGTATATCAGGGGCAAACTCTCCACTGGTTGGAGTCATACATGGCACATATGATGATTGTGGTTGTTGGAGGTCAGTCACCTCAGCTCCCAGGCATCTCTGTAGGAGTTCCACAGGGTAGTGTCCCAGGCCCAACCATCTTCAACTGCTTCATCAATGGCCTTCCCTCCGTTAGAACATTAGAAATGGGAATGTTTGCTGATGATTGCACAATGTTCAGCACCATTCGTGACTCAGATACCGAAACAGTCCATGTTCAACTACAACAAGAGCTGGACAACAGAGAGGTTTGGGCTGATAAGTGGCAAGCAACATTTGTACGACATAAATTACAAGCAATGGCTATCTCCAATAAGAGACAATCTAATCACTGTCTCATGATATTCAATGGTGTTACCATCACTGAATCCCACACGATCAACATTTTGAGGGTTACCATTGACCAAAAACTCAACTGGACTCGCCACATAAACACAATGGCACGACATCCACAAGCATTCAATCCCTCCACCACTGACACTCAGTAGCACTGAGAACTATCAAAGTCCATCTACTGTTCCTTGTAAAAATTTGACCAACTAGGCATGAAGATAAAAATATAACTGTTATATAAAAACCAAAAGAACTGCAGATGCTGTAAATCAGGAGCAAAAACAAAGTTGCTGGAAAAGCTCAGCAAGTCTGGCAGCATCTGCGGAGGAGAAAACAGTTAACATTTCGGGTCCAGTGACCCTTCCTCAGAACTGA
>NC_063359.1:31030083-31045315 GCF_021869965.1 Rhincodon typus | reverse complement strand
TCAGTTCTGAGGAAGGGTCACTGGACCCGAAATGTTAACTGTTTTCTCCTCCGCAGATGCTGCCAGTCCTGCTGAGCTTTTCCAGCAACTTTGTTTTTGTTCTGGATATAACTGTTATATGTTACCTCGATGCCTCTACCAGTTTCATGTGGATTAGGATAGGCATATACAGACACATAAAATCTCTTGACCAGGAATAAAGGAAGCTCCAAGATGGCTCATTAAGAAAATGTAAATTGAGTAGAACAGAAACTAAGGGGGATCAGTGGCAGATGAATTGTCTTCAGAAATACAAGTATCCTGTATATGTTTTTTGTATGTCACCAGTAACAGTGGCCATTCCAGCTTGTCAGCTAAGAATGATGCACAAGGCAAGTTGCCTTCACAAAGAGATCCCATCCTGAACCATTCTAGGAAAAAAAATCTCTCCAGACAAAAAGAGACTGAAGAAGACCGAGAAAAATACATTTTTGCAGAGTAAGTGGTTTACTATAAAGTGACAGAATAGTTAAAAGTGCAATGCCAGCAGAACCAGAAGTGAGGAATCTTCTCCCTCTCCCAAAATCTGCAGTTATGAGGAACCCACCTGTATAAGAAAATAATACTACTTCAATTACTGAAGCCCAACACAGTTGCTGGGTCGGACTCTTGTCTCAATAGTATTCCACAGAGACTTAGTAGGACTTTCTTATAAGTAATCAGTTTGTGTTATCTGTATTTGTTTTAATCTTGATGCCTGTAATTCCTTGTGAGTAATTATCTCTACCACTAGAAATCTTCAGTAGTAAACTGGAATAAACTGACGTGTTTCAGCAAAAGCTGGGCCACTGGCCTGCTTTAACTTGAATCAGCACAAATTAAAAAGGATTTATACAAGGTATATTAATCTACACTTCACTTACCATCTAATGAGCCAAAAGCTGTACTGCTATTTCCCTCAGCTTTGAAACTTTACAACAAACTTCTCAATTTAGTGAAATCACAATACAGTGTGTGTTTGACAAATAGAAAAGTGATCAGTTCTTATGACTCTTGGCTGACGTATCTGGTGCCAATGACTATTTTTTAAATAAAAATGTAAAAGCACACCTCGACCAACACAGCTAGTAATACGGAGTCAACTTATCTAATACATTGTCAGTGCTAAGTTCAGTCATTTTACTACATTTCATTAGCATTAGAAACGACTAACTTCTGAGTTAAAAGCTAAGATGAGAATAGGAACACCGGAAAATGAGCCAATTTAAAACAGATAATGGAAAATTAAAATTAACATCTGCCAAAGTATTTCCTGATCACTATACACTAACCTTTGATGAGACATGGACGGACACAGGCTGAATTATTGCTTCCGATGTCTTAAGTTTAAGACGCCAAGTAGCATTAACTCTCAAACTTACTGAAGAAGAATGACAACTTTAGGCAGGACCTAGATAACAGAGACATTCAGAGGAATAACAGAGACAGAGAGTTTTAAAAAAAAATTAAAACAATCACTTGTTTGCGGTCACTTACAGTTCTAATCTTCTGACATAGCCAAGTGAAAACTACCGACTGCATAACTGACTAAAATGTGACAGCTTTTGAAGTTCGCTATTGCACCTATGGTCCAATATAATTGAAGAGAATATATATTGAGAGGTCGTACCTTATCCAATTTATCAGGTTTTAATAAAAAGAACATTTCAGACAACAGATATATCCAAAGGGGAAACCGTGTATAAAAATAAATTAGAAATAATTCGGAAATGCCTGCACATTGCACAGGACTTATTACAGATATTGCACAGATTCCTCTTTAAGAAGAAAATCTATCCTGAGAACTTTGTTACTAGAAAGTGTATGGTACAGGCATTCGCACAAGGTTTTGAAAGAGAATTGGATAATTATCTAATGAGAAAAGATTTGTAGAGCCACAGGAAAAAGGCATGGGTTGGGATTAGCTAAGTAACTCTTACAGAAAGCCAGCATGAACATGGCAGAATCATAGGTTATTCCACCCAACACAAATGTGTCATTGACCAAGACTATTCTCATGTTTGTTGGTTGTGGGCATTTTATGAAGGACATTAGTACTAGGTAATGGTATTTCCAACCCCATCCTCCAAGTTTTACAAGGAGCATCAAGCACATCAGATATAGCATAGCTTAAAAGACATTCTAGTTGAACAATCAGAATTCACAATCTTATCACTGTGTCCTCACCACCACTGTGGTACTTTCATTGTATCCTTGTGGCGTCTCAGGCTGAGGCTGCCATATTAGTGCCAATTAGTGGCCAATTATGGGCAGCTCTGTGCTGTGGACTCATGCCAAGCAGCAAGTGGGCTAAAGCTTGTTCTACAAAGAATTTTTGCAGCCAGCAGGATCATTTATAATGTTGTAACTTCAAAACTAAACAGAATTTTGCAGTATTTGATTTTAATGAGCACTCCTGAAATGAATAAAAATTGTGGGCCAATGCAGTTCTCTTTTCCCATTACTTGTTTCAAAATGTTAGAAAGCTCAGTGCTTGCCATGTGAGTATTAGAATTTTTTTGTTTAATTAGTGCCAAGTTTCAGGCAGTATGCATGATAATCAAAAGTCTTGAATGTTTGTTAGCCTTTCTCAAAAATACTTTAAATACGTCTCATGATAGAACATGCAAATAAATAGAATTAATAGTTATATTAACTCTGAGTAATGATGGAAAATTACACATGGAGAAAAACAAGAAGAGATTTCGATGTTAAGGGTTAAGAGCTTTGAAATCAATCCCCTTACAACACAAAGCAGAGGGAACAAACAATTACTGATCACTCAATTCACACCACCAAAATAGGTGCTTTGCAAGAGACAGGATACGATTTCCTCTTTTTAGAAAAGGTGCATTGGGATTTATCTTAAGTTCACCTGGCAAGATACCAAGTAGGACACAGTATTTGACTCATTAAACTTCAGGTGAATTTGGATAAGCATACTGGAAATCACCAAATGCAAACAAAGGATCACCAGCAGCTCGGTGTATGGTGTGATACAAAACAGAACAAATAAAAAGCAGGAAGATTTTAGGTTTGATAACTATCTAGGTCAGTGATGTGGACATCACATTGATCTCACTATCCCTGGGCTGGGAGCGGTAAGACAAAGCAAACCACAGGATATTATTACCAACTAAGAGCTAGTAAGATGGGATAAAAGAAGAAATGGGTAAAACTGAAGAGAATAAACATCACAGTACATGAAAATGCTATTTGCAAACTAAATTAGCTTTTTTCCAAGGTGCTCATTATTCAATGACTATTCATTAAACACAAACTCTTTACCCACCACATACTTTTGAGTGAATTGTATACTACAGAACAGTGGATCGTCAACTCCTTGTATTATTTCTATGTGGATTCTAATTCCAACTTCTAGCTGCAAAATACAAAGGTCCTACAAAAATTTGGTACAGAGAATTTAGCCAAGTCAAAGTAGGGATAAATCCACAACAAGGAAAGTACTTGCTGCTTCCAGTTGAGGTTATAGCATTGGTTAATGTTGCAAGTATCACACTACAGCAGAAAGAGGTGCTCCTCTGAAGGATGTTTAAAACAATATTCTAATTATTTGCAATCCCAAAGTGCCGGAAAAACAGTCTGGCAAAATCGAGGGGCAGTGGGGTGTCTCAGTGTTAGCAGTGCTATCTCACAGCACCAGGGACCCGGGCTCAATTCCAACCTCAGGCGACCGTGTGGAGTTTGCACTTTCTCCCAATGTCTGTGTAGGTTTCCTCCAGGTGCTCTAGTTTCCTCTCACAGTCCAAAGATGTGCAGGTTAGGTGGATTGGCCATGCTAAATTGCCTGTAGTATCCAGGAATGTGTAGGTTAGGTGGATTAGCCATGGGAAATGCAGGGTTACAGGGATAGGTGAGTCTTGGGGGCTGGGAGGCCATGCTCTTCGGAGAATTGATGTGGACTTATTGGGCTGAATGGCCCATTTCCACACTGTAGGGATTCTATAATCTATGATCTGTGAAGGAAGAAACAGAGTCAGCATTAAGAGTTGACTATGACTCTTATTCAAAACTGTGCTTTTGCTTTGATTTTGCCTTTACTTAATGGAATTTCAAGACATCCTTCCTTCTCAGGATTGAAAATTTACAGAGAATTACAGTGGAAGGCTTTATTGTTCTACTTTAACTTCGTTTCAAATATTTTTCTTCAAACATTATCATAGAATAATTATCATAGAATTCTACAGTGTAGAAACAGGTCATTCACCCCATTGAATCCACATAAGCCCTCTAAAGAGCATCCCACCAGACCTACTATCCTTTGGAACCCTGCATTTTGCATGGCTAACCAACCTAGCACTATGGGCAATTTAGCATGACCAATCCACCTAACCTGCACATCTTTGGACTGTGGGAGGAAACCGGAGCACCCGGGAGGAAACCCATGCAGACATGGGGTGAACATGCAAACTCCACCTGAAGCCGGAATCAAACACGGGTCCCTAGCGCAGAGAGGCAGCAGTGTTAACCACTGAGCCACTGTGCTGCTTCAAACAGTGTTTGCTAGACATATTTGGTAACCTAGCTTGTGGATTCAGACAGTACAAGAGCTAGAAAGACACAGAACATAATGGGGAAACATTTTAGACTCCACCCACAGTATTATAATCGACGTATTAAAACAATGTGAAGATGCAAAATATTTACAATTGCCTTAATATTCAAACATCCTAATTTTAACAGCTATATGATTTGCCAGATTTCATCCAGTAGTGGAGGACGCTCAGCCCAAGTGGTCCATGCCAGCGTTTTAGACAAACCTACTCCCACCTGGTTTCGCCTAACCTGTATTTTTCTATTTCTTTCGCCCTCATGTTTGTCTAGTTTGCCTTTAAATGCATTATTTTCACTCTGCGAAGCATTTGGTGCATGATTACAATTAGAAACTATAGTTACGTACAATTTTTAATTAGCCACAATTATTTCTGATGAAAGCTGAAAGCATCCTTGGTACTAAACTAATAACTTGTTTATTAAGAGAACCATAACTGGAAGCAGAGATCATCTTTTCATAATAATGCTCCATTTTTAAAAATAATATTTTGAAAAATATTATTTTTCAGGGACCTACCAAAGTTCCTGAATGAAGTGATCTTGTATTGTTTTTGTCTTTACTTGATGATACTTTACATTATTACTGAATTATTACTGCCTAGGCTCTCAATATTAACTGCAACCCCTTATCCCGATTTTAAGAAGTACTTTATAAAAGCAACTGAAAATTAAATTGGATTCAACTGCAAACAGCCACATTAATATTTGGTCAGTAGTGGCTAGAGTTGCAAAATTGAGAAACAAGGTGATATGGTTAGGATCCTCATTTTTCTGACCTGTGTCAATAAATAGATCTGTTACCTCTGGGTCAACTAAAAACTTAAATGATAGGCTCTTCATTGCCATAAGCTCAGAAATTAGTGAAGGCAGGTTTAAATTTAAAAACTGTAAGGTTGCATAAATAGTTTAAATTTAAATACTTTACTGAAGGGTGGTGAATGTGAATAAGAGACTGTTGGAGAAGGCAGTAGAGGTGAGGTGAAATAATTCTGGGGATACAGATACCTGAAGGAGTGGCGAAATGAGAACAGAGAACCATCAGCCAGATGAATGACATAGCCTTTCCTGCCCTGTTCCTCCACATATTTAAGTTATCATATCTAAAAGACCTCAGATATGCTTTGAGGAGGTAACAAGCAAGTTAGACAAAGGAGAACCAGTGGACGTGATCTATTTGAGTTTCCAGAATGCCTTTGACAAGGTGTCACATAGGAAGCTGCTAAATAAGAAGAGCCTGTAGTGTTAGGGGAAAGGTACAGGCATGGATACAGGATTGGTTGACTGGCAGAAGGCAGAGTGTGGGGATCAAGGTCTCCTTTTCAGGAAGGCAGGCAATGATTAGTGGAGTTCTGCAGGGTCAGTGTTGGGACCACAACTATTCCTGTTACACATTAATCTTCTGGACAAAGGAACCAACAACATTTTTGCTAAGTTTGCAGATGACCCAATAAAGGTGGAGACACAGATAGAGTTGAGGACGTGGGGAGGCTGCAGAAGAGCTTGTACAGGCTGGGGGAGTGGGGAAAGAAGTGGCAGATGGAATACAAGTGTGAGGTTATGCACTTTGCTAGGAAGAATAGAGGATAGACTTTTTTTTAAAGTGGAGAAAGGCTTCAGAAATCTGAAGGACAAGAGGACTGGGGAGCCCTAGGTCAGGTTTCCCATAAAGTTAGTATGCAGGTTCAGTTGACAGTCAGGAAGGCAAATGTAATGTTAGCATTTATTTCAAGAGGGCTAGAATACAAAAGCAGGGATGTACTGCTCAGCTGAATAAGAATCTGGTCGGGAACAAAAACAGAAGTTGCTGGAAAAGCTCAGCAGGTCTGGCAGCATCTGTGGAGGAGAAAACAGAGTTAACGTTTCGGGTCCGGTGACCCTTCCTCAGAACTGATGGTTTTTCCTCAGAAGACTCTGGTCAGATCACATTTGTAATATTATGAGCAGCTTTGCGCTCTACATTTAAGGAAGGATGTGCTATCTTTGAGGGGACCGAGAAGAGGTTGACAAGAATAATTCTGGGGATGAAGGGCTTGTCATATGAGGAGCAGTTGAGGATTCTGGGTCCATACTTGATGGAGTTTAGAAGGATTAAGGGGCATCTGATTGAAATTTACAGAATACTAGATACAGTGGGCGTGGTGAAGGTGTTTACACTAGGACAGATTAGGACCAATGGCATAGTTCAGAGCAAAGGGACCACCCTTTAAAATGGAGAAGAGGAAGAATTTTCTTCAGCCAGAGCATCGCTAATGTGTGAAACTCACTGCTGCAGAGGGCTATGGAGACTAAGTCACTAACTGTCTTTAAGACAGAGATAGGTAGGTTCTTGATTAGTAATGGGATCAAAGGATAGAAGGCTGGCAAATGGGATTGAGAAACATATCAGCCATGATTGAATGGCAGAGTAGACTCAATGGACCGAAAGGCTCAGTTTTGTTTCTATATTTTATAGTTATGGTCTGATATAATGTATCTTCGTGTACAGCATGCAAGTGTTAAGTGTTTCCATTAAGTGAGGAATTTTCTAAAATGCAAGTTATTGTTTTCGCACAATTTTAAGTTCAGGAACCTCACATTGCAAATTTTTCGTGTGGCATTCCTCGAATGAGAAAATTATAAATGCTCCTCCCAGTCTAAAAGTATACCACTCAAGGTTTATTTCATCACTGGCATATGGTTGCCTCGCATAGGTGACTTTTGGTCATGTGTACTTCATTACTTGGCAACAGTACTAACTTGTTTTATTGCAGCCAAGAGATTATTCATCATCATCACATCTACAATTTTGTTACTGCCAATGAGATGAAGCAGTTGAGGCAGTTTTGCTTTGGCAACAGCTTTCCACCATACTGACAGGGTTAATGGGGCTTTGAATTATGACTGTTCCCCTCGAGAGCAGCAATCATAGTTTTGCCAGGCCAAACATATGGCTGTTGTGTTCTTGCATCAAGAACAATAGCTGGAATTTATTTTTCACTAGGTCTATTAGTTTATAATCCAATTTAGCTCACTTATGGGAAAGATTGAAATCGGAACACCCAAGCAGACATTAAAAAAATACTTTCTTCTCTGGATTACTCTGTACTCGAGTCTCCCCCTTCCAACCTATACAGCATGGAAACAGACGCTTCGGTCCTACTAGTCCTTGCCGAATATAATCCCAAACCAAACTAGACCCACCTGCCTATATCCTACAGAAACATGCTTCTTTTCTTCTTCCTTTTGATCTTGTGGTAGTGCTTATGTTTAGCTCAGAGCAAGTACAGTTTGGAAGAAAGTATAGACTCAAAACTTTGTACAAGCTTACTCTCACTCCCCAAAAGAACTTTTCTGAAAGTATGAAAGTCCGTGAAAGATTTTAGTTCCTCACACTGATTGTTATTCTCTGTCAAGAAAGGGAGTGGGCTATCATGGTGGTGGTTTTGGGGAGACAGGGTTTACAAGCAGGGTGAGCAAGGGGAGAGATGAGGCAATAATGTGAGAGGGGCAGTAATAGTGTGGATTGGGGAGGGGACAGCATACTCAGTTAACAGAACAACCTTAATATTGGAAGGGCAGAGATCCTTTATCGAGAATTGACTGAGCTAGAAACAAACCAGAAACCAAAATAAACATCAATGCCACTTAGCTCCATAGGCAATCTCAGTGGTGTGCCTCAACAACTGGCTCCTTTGCCAGGTATTGTCTTCATGCGAATGATAAGAAAGTACAGTGCAAAAGGGGAATGAGTTCAGGCAGTAGTTTGTTCATGGAATTGGTCACAGTACCTGTCAGTAATACATAAAGATCTACAGGATGTGTGGTCAAGATACGGATACCCATGTTCAAGTTTCCCATGGTCTCCTCCAATAAGGATGCTCGGATAAAACAAACTCAGAGAATGCTGGAGAAACTCAGCAGGTCTAGCAGCATCTGTGGAGGGAGAAACAGAGTTAATGTCTCGAGTTCAGTATATCTCTCCTTCAGAACTGTGGTGCTGGGATAGGCAGGCTCAAACAAAAGCCTTAAGTTTTTAAGCTGCACACCCTGATAATATAAATAAAACTTTTAGGTTTTGTTGCATCTTACACAAGCTTATTTCAGTAAACAGAATTCAGACTGATCAGAAGTAACATTCCTTCTAATTTTTCTTTGGAATGTTGTGAGTGCAAATTCTAAGGTTTTGTTTGGTATGATAATTTAGAGGCACAACCCCACAGGTAGTCTTAGGTTGCTGCACAGCTTAGAGAACATCCATCAAAAGAGATATATAGATTTTAAATTATTGAGATAAAGTTTGTTGATGTGCAAGAATCCATATGATACTTCTAGAATCTCAGAGAAATCATAAGTTCAATCAGCACAACTTAATTGATATATACAAGTGACCCAAATGAACAGCCTCCGATTCAAATGCTCTTTGTAAGCATTAAAAGGATGATTTGCAGAAAAGGCTCCGATTAACAGCTAATGGCCTTATTTTTGCTCAACACCAGTTTGCTTTTAAACTTGGTGACTGGTTTCAAATGTAGATTAGGCTGTCATTTCTTCTCAGTTAATAGCATTAGCAGTCTCCAGAGATCCAGGTCTCCTTCTCATGAGCATTTTCAAAGCAGACAACTATCATATTTCATCAAACCATTCTCTGGGAATCCCTTGGGAGTAACTTGAGGATTAGGATGTGAAGATTCCTTTTTTTTTGTAATCCCTTTCATTACTCTTGGTGAACTGTCTTATCTCATCACTGAAGTGCAAGTTGTATTCTCCTTCAACTTTGGCAATACCGCTCTTTATGAGTGGCATGGCTTGATAATTGCTTTCTCACAATTTGTCAGTCATGGAGCTTCTGCAACACAATCTCTTTTTTAAAATCATGGTGCAAAAGCTTTACATAAATATAACCAGCTTCAAAATACAGGATCAAGCTGGTCATCTTTCTTTGAGGCGTTCACTTATAGAATCTTAATTTTAAGCATAGGTAGTGATTCAACCTAGTTTGTTTAGAAGGGTATCTATTTATTAATCCCATTTCTATACCTTTTCCTCATATCAGTCTCATTTTTAAAATGTTTTTGAAAATTTATCACTTGTATTGTAAAAGCTATCATGGATTCTGCTTTCACAATTTTATGTTCTGTAGCATAAGCTAACAAACCTTTATATGAAAACCACTAAAATCTCTCCGATTTTGGTGTGATAAATTGATGTCATCTACTTACTGAGACACTGACCAATGTCAATTTTTTTTGTGTTTATACAATCAGAATAGAATATCCTTTATTTTCACATGTACTTCACCACAGAAGTACAGTGGAAAGTTTTTACAATGGCAATCAAAACATAATATAAAAATATAGGAATAGGCTATTCAGCCCTCAGGCCTGCCCCATCTATCTTTAAGATCATGCCTGATCTGCCCAAGTCTTCAACTCCTTTTTCGTGTTAGCTCAGCATAGCCTTAACTCCTCAATATTTCAAAAATCTATCTAGCTCCTTTTTAATTACTATCATGATCTTGCCTCAACAACTCTCTAGGGAAGAGAATTCCAGACATTTATTACCCTCAGAGCAGGAATTCCTTTGCTTTGAATTTTAAAAAATATACAAAGAGAAGAATAATACAGCACAGGAACAGGCCCTTCAGCCCTCCAAGCCTGCACTGACATATCTTGCCTTTTATTCGTACCCTCTTATTCTGGAACTATATTCCTAGTTCGCGAGCCCACACTACTAGAATCGTCTTCTCAACGGCCACCCTGTCAAGGCCCCTCAGAATCTAGATTATTTCAATAATACATCCAACTTTTGAACATTTCTGTCAGATCTCATAACCAGACTTAACTCAAAACATAATTTCTGACAACCCTAATATGTCCTGTGGATAACTTCCATGATCTTACCTTTCTTCCAAAACATTAGAATTCCAAAATTAACAGCAGTCAAACAAATGTTCCAAACAAGTTTAGTATTTTGCTCTTATACCTTCCTTCTCTAGGATCTTACTTGACTTCTAACAGCTTTATCAATTGCCCCCTCCTACCCCACTTCCACCCCAACCCCTGATACATATTCCCCCTCCCCCCCCTTCAGAGGTCTATGTACCTGAATCACACACATCCACTCTTTTCATTCAGTATTCTTCCTAATTATATTTCTAAAATGTATCACATTTATATTCACTACATTTCATATGGTACTAAATCTATTTATCTATGTACTCCCAGGGATTTGAAGTTTGCAATACCTAATTTTGTGCGGTATGCATACTTTGGCACTGAAGCCTTGCCTTCAGATCACTATATTCAAGAACATTTCTTAACCATTCTGTCTACTTTTTAAACTTTCTACCCATAAGGTCACATTTCCCATGTGCTTTAATGCCCTCAATAAGCCTCCTAACTATATTTAGAAAATCCATGCACATAATAATCACCACAATCCCCAAAAGAACTCCATTTCATTTGTCAGACGTAACTTACAAACCTGTGCCAACAATCTTAAATTGACTTGCAATAGGGAATTTAATAGAACTATAAACATTGTAACCGAGTATGTATGTGGAAGCCCATTTTACTTAGGTCACAAAACTGACACAGAGTAATAGTGTAGGGCAGGGTGGAGAAAGAGGAACCAATGGATGTTGTGTATTTAGAGTTCCCAAAGACTTTTGGTAAAGAAGTGACATAAGTGCTTACTACAGAAGATAACAGTTTATTGTGTTGGAAGTAATATATTGGCATGGATAGTGGATTGGGTAACAACAGAAAGCAAAGAGTTGGGATAAATCATTTGTTTTCAAATAGGCAAACTAATTAACATGGTACACCTGGTCACTGATAGGACTTCAACTATATACAATCTACATGAATCATTTGGATGAAGGGGCCATGTGTACGTAGCCAAATTTGCTGACAATACAAAGGTAGGTCGGAAAACAAATTGCAAGAAAGGTCCAGAGTTGCATAGAGATAGATAAGTGAGTGGGCAAAATTTAGGCTGATGAAATACACTGTCGGGGAAAAAAATGTGAATTTGTTCACTTTAATGGGAAGAATAGAAAAGCAGAATATTATTTAACTTGAGCAACTCCATAGAATGCTACAGTACAGAGATGTGGGTATCATCTTGTGTCACCATACACACAAAAAATAGGGATGTCTTGCTACAATTAAATGAGGCATAGATAAGGCAGAATCTGGAGTACTGTTTACAACTTTAGTCTCATTCTAGGTAGTGAAGGTTCACTCAGCTGATGGGCCATGGTTCATAGTGGAATTGGTTTTGAATACAGGCAAGGGCATGGTCACAAATGGGAAAAGAAAAGGAAGAATTGTATTTATATTGTGCTTTTCACAGCCACTGACCCACTTAGCACCTCAAAACTTTTTGAAGTGTAATCACTGTTGCAATGTGGCAAGCACAGCAGAAAAATTGCACACTACATTTTTCTGAAGGAGGGCCTAGGCCCGAAACGTCAGCTTTCCTGCTCCTCTGATGCTGCTTGGCCTGCTGTGTTCATCCAGCTCTACACCTTGTTATCTCAGCAATGAGATAATGACCAGTTTTCAAAAAAAAAAAAAAAAAAAAATGCTGATTGAGGGATAAGGACTGATTAGAACACCAAGGATGGCTACCAAGCTCTTCCTTAAACAGTGTAACAATGTTACAACCACCCAAGCAGACTGGTGGGTTTCAGTTAAATGTCTCACAAGACTGTACCATAACCATGAGAAATAAGAACAGGAGTGGGCTGTTCTGCCCCTTGAGCCTGCTCTACCATTCAATAGGATTATGGCTGATCCAACACTCCTGACATCACTTTCCTGCTGTCTCCCCATAATCCTTCATTCCTAATCAAGAATCTATTAATCTATCTCAGAGAGTTGAGAACACAGCCCAGTTCATCATGCAAGCCAACCTTCCATCCACTGACTCAGGAAGGCGGCCAACATAATCAAAGACTTCTCCTACCTCGGCTATAATCTCTTCCAACCTCTTCCATCAGACAGCAGATACAAAAGCTTAAACATATGCGCCAACAGATTCAAGAACAGCTTCTTCCCCGCTGTTATTAGACTTCTGAATGGACCTCTCATATTTTAAATTTAATATTAATCTCACTTTTTGTGCACATTCTCTGCAGCCGTGACAACGTATTCCTTACTCTGTTCCATTACCCTAATGCACTGTACATAGTAAGATCTGCCTGTACTGCATACAAAACAAAAAAACCTTTTCACTGCACATAGGTGCATGTGACAATAATAAAATCAAATCAAATCCTTAAATGTATGCAAGGTATCTGCCACTGGAGTTCTCTGTGGTGAGGGGTTCCAAAGAGACTCAACCCTCAAAGATGAAATTCCTCCTCATCTCAGTCTTAAGTTGGCACCCCTTAATTCTGAGACTATGCCCTCTGGTCCTAGGGTCTCCCATGAGGGGGAGCATCCTCTCAGTACTGTTTCAATGGGATCACCACACATTCTTCTAAACTTCAATGACTGGAGTCACAACCTTTCTAACCTTTGCTCATAAGACAATCCCTCCAAACCTGGGATCATCGTACAGAACTGCCTCCAATGCAGTAATATCTTGTCATGGATAAGGGGACCAAAACTGCTCAAAGTACAGCAGGTATGATTTCACAAGCGCCTTGTACAATCGCAGAAGACTTCCCTACTCTTATACTCCAATCCCCCTGAAATAAGGTCCAACATTCCATTAGCCTTCCTGAAAGCAGCATCTCCCGAGGGATCACTGTACAGGGGTGCCAGACTTGATTTTCATTCGCAAACCCCGAGTGGCCTTGAAGTCAAAATCTTTTGATTAGAGGCAATCCACTAAGACACGGTTGACACAAAGGAATGAAAACATAAATAGGAGCATATTTAAACACAGGGGTCTGAACCGGAGAATGCAATTCAACATAAACAGCGTGACAGGTAAGCTAGATAAAGTAGGACATGTTTGGAAGAAAATAGCTGGAAATGCTTTGAAACAATTGTAATGCTGAGAATGGAACTAAGCCGGGCAGAATCACAAAGCTGTGTAATGAGGAAAAGGCTTTCGAGAAAAGGTTTTGACAGTATCTTTGGCTGAAGACATGCTGAAGAGGCATAAACTCAGATGAATAAGGATACAGTAGATGGGTAACATGCTAAATTAACAGCGATTCCCATGTAGGTTTCTTTCATGTCAAAAAAAATTACATTTCATTTCAGCATGGGTCCCATGTCTTCAGGAAATAGAGTGCTCTTAAAAGGTGGTAATTTGTAAGAATTTAATTAACAGGCCTTTTCTGGTGAGTGACCTGCTATGCTCTTTAGCAATTCTCGGCACAGAAAACCGACAAAAAAAAAATCTCAGCGTGCAGCGTCCGAGGTTAAGAAACAGAATGAATTGTTAGCTGGCTGCAAAACAATGCAGAGAATAGGAGTAAAGCTATTCAGAGTAGCAGAAAAGTGGAATATGGCATTCTATATGATCAATAGTATGTTGATTGTGAACAATTTATTTTAATAAAATCACTGTAGCAGCTATGTAGGTTAATAAGGTGATTAAAAAATAGCAAACTGAGTTCAGGAGTTTATTTCTGCAGGAATAAAATTTTGAAGTAGAGAAGATATGACTGAATTTGTAATGAACTTTGGTCAGGAAACCCTTGGTGTACAATATAGTGCCCTGGTCGTCACATTGCAAAATGAATGGAGGTACTCGAGAGGTTGCAAACGAGATATACAATGATGACACCTGTGAATTATGAGGGTATATGCATTTCAACCACACCTCTTCAATGAAATCAAATACTGAAATCAAATGATGGATGACATCTTGATACGCATACAGATCTTAAAAACAGATTTCAAACTACTAATTCAGTAAAGACAGACATAAGAGGGGCAAGATGACAGGAGCATGTGAGAAAGGTCTTCAACTTGAAGGAAGGTCAGGCTTACAGAAAGGACACAGGGAAAGAAAGAGAGACAGAGACAGAGACAGAGACAGGAGTGGGGGAGGGAAACGGGACTGCAGAGAGAAAGGAAGGTGTTTGGAAAGGGGGGGTGGGGAGAGGAGGAGGGTTGGAGAGCGGGAGGGAGGAGTGGACAGACACAGAGAAAGAGAGACTGAGAGACAGACAGAGAGAGACAGAGAGAGAGACAGAGAGAGAGAGAGAGAGAGAGAGAGAGACAGACAGAGAGAGAGCGACACACAGACGGCGTGAGACATACAGAGCGAGCAAGAGAGACACAGAGCGAGAGAAACAGAGACAGAGAGACACAGACACCCACAGATACAAAACGAGAGAGAGAGAGAGAGAGAGAGAGAGAGAGAGAGACGCACAGACAGAGAGAGAGAGAGAGGGACAGAGACAGACAGAGACAGGCAGACACACACACAGAGACAAAGGCACAGAGGGGGAGAGAGAGAGAGAGAGACACACACAGAGGCACACAGACAGAGAGAGAGAGCGAGAGACAGACAGACACAGACATATAGACACAGAGAGAGAGACACAGAGACAGACACATACAGAGGGAGACAGACACATACAGAGGGAGACAGACACATACAGAGGGAGACAGGGAGAGACACAGGGAGACAGACACATACAGAGGGAGACAGGGAGAGACACAGGGAGACAGGGAGAGACACAGGGAGA
>NC_063359.1:30941346-31020083 GCF_021869965.1 Rhincodon typus | reverse complement strand
AGACAGAGTGAGAGACACACACAGACAGAGAGTAAGACATAATTCTGTGTTTGGTTCTGGTCACCCAGTTATAGGAAGGACATTATTAAGCTGGAGATGGTTCAGAAGAGATTTACCAGGATGTTGCCGGGTATGGAAGGTTTGAGTTATAAAGAAAGGCGGGATAGGCTGGGACTTTTTTCACTGGAGGGTAGAAGGTTGACAGGCGACCTTATAGAAGTTCATAAAATAACGAGAGGTATCAATAGAGTTAATGGTAGTTGTTTTTTCCGTAGAATGGGGGATTTCAAGACTCGGGGGGCACATTTTTAAGTTGAGAGGAGAGAGATTTTAAATAGACATGAGAGGCAACAGAGGGTGGTTCATGTATGGAATGAACTTCCTGAGGAAGTGGTGGATGTGGATACAATTACAATGTTTAAAAGACATTTGGATAGGTACATGAATAGGAAAGGTTTAGAGGGATATGGGCCAGGAGCAGGCAGGTGGGACTAATTTGGTTTGGGATTATGTTGGCATGTACTGGTTGGACCAAAGGGTCTGTTTCCATGCTGTATGATTCTATGAGAGCCTGGGCCACAGAAAGACAAATCAAAGACAGAGACAAAGATGACAGTAAGAGAAAATGCTGTGCCATAAATAGCAAATGTGGAGAAAAAAAAAAAGGGGGACAAATACATCAACAAAAAAATGGAGAACTAAAAAGTGTCCAAAATGGCAGAGAGAGACAAAGAGAGAGGGGGCAGGGTGGAGAAGAGGAAAACAAACAGTTCCATGATCAGAAATTGTACCTTCATTTTTATCCACAAGTATTTCCACAGCAACTAGTATATTAAACAAATTGGTAGGAGATTGAGTTTGCAAATATCATCAAAACTATCACCCCACCAATTTATAACTATGCACCAACAAATGAATTACTGTCCAATATACAAACACCTTTGGATCTAACATGCTTAAGAAATCAATATTTTCTAGTGAACACATTTTGAAAGTACAAGTCTATCCATTCAAAAAAAAGACTTGCACCCTGTTCCTTGAACGGCACAATAATTAATTGAGCAATTGGTAAATCTATTTATTGCACACGAGGTTGAATGGAATTCCAATTTACACATTTAAATACCAATAAAGCATACTGACAAGTGCTGAAGCAGTAAGTGCAATTCACACCATCTGTATGCAAATAAACTGTCCTATTTCAGCATGAGTTTATTGCTTCAAAGAACTTCTTGATAAATATAAATCATAAGAATTATTAACACTTAATTGCAAGTTGGTAGCTAGATAAGTAACACAATTAGCAGTGGAATCATAGTATGATTGCAGCATAGGAGCCATTTGGCCCATAATGTTTGTGCCAGCTCTCTGTAAAGCAACTCAGTCCTACTTACCCACATTTTCTTCAAAGCCTTGCAAATACTTTCTTTTCAGATAATCATCCAATCATCTTTGAATCTACCTCTACCTCACTTTTGCATTCCAATCCTAACCACTTTGTAAAGTCTTTTTTATGTTACCTCTGGTCCTCTTCCCAAAGTCAGTATGCTGTAGTTCTCCACACTCTTGTTAATATGAACAATTCCTCCCCACTTACTTTGTCTAGACTCAGTTTTGAACAACTCAATCAATCTCTTCTCAAATCAACTCTTCTCCAAAAACAGCCTGTTTCAGTGATCTGTCCACCTAATTCCATTTTTAATAATAACTATTCATGGGATGTGGACATCACCGACCAGGCCAGCATTTTTGCATCCACTCCAATGCCTTCATTTACTTCCTAAAGTATACTGCCCAGACATAATTATCTGCATAAGTCCAGGCAAGTACTTTATAAAGATTCACCACAATTTCCATGTTTTTGTACTGTCATGTCCCAGATTATAAAGTCCAGGATCTCATATGCCTCTTACTACTTTCTCATAGTCAATAATGTATTCACATTTTCCCATGTCTCTCAGCTCCTGCTCCCTTTAGAATTGTATCCTTTATTATACCTTGCCTTTCTCTGTCGTTCCTAATAAAATATCTCAATTTGCACTCCTCTGTATTAAATTTCATCTGTCACTTGTTTGTCCACAACACTAGCTAACATATGTCGTCTTGAAGTCCGTTACTCCTCTCAGTTCAACTTATTTCTAAGTTTTGAGTCATTTGGAAGTTAACTAAGTTAGGATACCAGTCAACAATGGCCTTCGGTCTTAACACCTCAAGAACTCAAAGATTTTTAAAATACATAATCACTGTTCTTCCAGTCTGTATCAGACACTCACTTTTTAAAATTCATTACCCATGTTTGATGTCACATTATTAATTCTTCTTGGAGTTAGTAGGTAACAAAATTTTTCTATATCACTTAAGAAAACTTTGTGATTGGCTCCTTAATTTTAACTAGTATGCTATTTTTGTTTAAGTGTGATAGCTGTGTTCTAAAACAAAAACAAAAATATTTGTTATGACTGATCTAGACAGGATTAAAAAGACAGACAATTTTTCTTTCTCATCTGGTCAGAAGTATTACATTTAATTACATGTAATTGCAACTAGCAATGATCTTCACAGGACAATCTGCATTACCTTCTTCTGAGTTTTACACTTTGAGTGGAAGAACCAACAGTTTTCATTTTTCTACTTCTCCTTGTGGTGTGCCACCATAACAAATCAGGAAGCCCAGCTTGAAAAGAATATCATTTATTGTTGAACAGATCCCTGGGTCTGGTTTATATTTTCTCTAACACTTTATAAAAGGGCTCAGATCTGGAGTTCCAACTGGGAAGGCCATTGCCTGTTACCAAGGGAACTCATACTCAATGAGCTCCATCCACAGTGAGTTATGATAGTGGTTCTCCATGGCCTTAAATCAGTTATCACATCACTCCCCCTCGAAGTCAGAGAGCTCCCTTTGCTCCTGCGATGATGGGGTCTCCTGCATAGTTTTGCCCATGGCCCCATTCCTGTTGCTTTCCAGGTCTGGTTGAGGGGAGTCCCTGTTATGTCTTGAACAACTTTATTTTCATAGCAATACAGGATTATGAAGGTCTCTTCATTTGGATGCAAAGAAAAAGAATGGCAAAATCTTGTTGCACAGTCAGAGTCATTGCACGACAATGTCACTTTTGCGTTAAAAAAGCTGCTCAATTCTTCTCAAAGACATTGTATTCACTGGCTATTTCAACAGAACATCATTCACAAATGCAGATACCAGTTCAAGCAGCAATAATGTTAATATCTCCTATTGATATTCTATGGTCATGCTTTCATTTTTAGTTCCCCATCTAACTGCATTTCAAAGGCATTCAGTACAATGTCCCTGATCCAGGCACAACTAGATAAAAAAATCTTCGATATTTTAGCCAAATTGTTTCTTCTCCTATCCACTGCACACAACGGGATTATTTCCTTCATAAATTAAAATACAAATGCAATTTTGACACTAATATGCCAAACTAACTAATCACACAGAAGTAATAACATGTTGATGAAAAAAATGCGACTGGTATTGTTCCCTGCGAGAACAGACAAAGAAATATCTTTTGACTAACGAGATGTACACAGTGATTCCATGCAGGTATGAAAGTAATGATCAATTTCATCATTCCAAGACCCAGAAGTGATGTAACTGGACTGGATATACACGAAAAAAATAATCAACTTGCTGGCAACTGCTGAGTCTGTACAAAGTTTGAGAAACATAAGTGGCTGAAACCATTACACTGAAAGCAGTCTTAGTCGTGCAATATAAAATTATTTGAAAAGTCATAAGGATAGTGATGAAACTTTTAAAAATATGTATTTAAGACACATTTAGAAAATGGAATACCATTATTTTTACTCCATTTTTGTGGATATCTGATGGAATTCCTTTTCCTTGTTCAAATGCATATAGCACAGAAGGTTGTCATTTGGCCTACTATGTTCATGCTGGTTCTTTGAATAGATCCATTGAATTAGCCACACTCCACGGTCCCATTCCAACAGCTTTCCAATGTTCCCTTTTGCAGTTAGCTAAGATTTTACAGGCTAGTCTGATAAGAAAATACCCAGATTTTCGCCAAAAGTCTTAAAAATAATTTCAAAAGAATACTGGAGAATTGTGCCCCTTTATTTTTGTGATAAAAAAATGGAGTCAGACACAACACCCCAGATAGCTTCAAACCTAACCTTGAAAAGATGCCAGACAGAATACATCTGGGGATGGCTTTGAACAAGACAATGATGTAATCGAAAACCAATTAAAAGGGCCAGAAACAGGTATTGCCTTATATGGCAGTCATAACCAGAGGCGGAGAGGCAGAAAGAAAGGCCACTGTAAATGACCCACAGTTGCAACTGGTTACAGCAGTTTGTTTAACTGCTCCAACATTGCGCCAGGAAATATATTCATGCATTGACCACCCGAAACAGACGCTGGTTTGTGGGATTTATAAGCAATAAATGTCATTGCAAGTTTGTACTGTTGTTTAAAATGGTAAGGTCACCCAGTCCCAGAGGACCATTGGAATATTCTCCAATCAGAGAGAGACAACTGGTGGTGGTTTAACCTGAGGGTCACCACACATCTAAGCCAATTTTAGATCCATCTTACTAAGTTACCCTGGATCCCAAGCTTTTACCTTCTTTATCCTAGGCGGGATCTTACCAAGAGCCCTGCTGAAATGCATATCAACTACACACTTAGTCACTTCCCTAAAAAAATTCAACTAGATTTGTTAGGCATGACCTTCCTCTGACAAAGCCATGCTTGACTATCCCTGATCAACCTCGCCTCTCTAAATGGAGTTTAATTGTCTCTTCAGAATTTTCTCCAATAGTTTCCCTACCATTGATTTTAGACTCAATTCCCTGATTTATCCCCACCACTCTTCATGAAAAGTGGAACAGCATTAGCTGTCCTCCAATCCCATGGCAGGAGAGGAATTAAAAATTTGAGTGAGGGCCTCAGTAATTTCTACCTTCGTCTCCCAGAGCAGGCTGGGATACAACTCATCCAGACCTGGGAGCCTGTCCACTTGTAAACCTACCAAAACTTCCAGTACCTCCTCACTCCCAATTTCGATCTGCTGAAGAGCCTTACAGTCCATCTTCTTCTACATTTTTCTTCTCCCGAGTGAAGACAGATGTGAAGTATTCATTTAACACTCTACTAATGTTCTCTGACTCCACACACAGATTGTCCCATGGTCCCTAATGGGCCCTACTCTTCCCCTTGATGTACTTGTAGAATATCTTGGCATTCTCCCTAATCTTGACTGCCAGCTTTCTTTCAAGCCTCCTCTTTGCTCTCCTAATTGCTTTCTTATGCTCCCACTTCTGCACATTCCATACTCCACTAGGACCTCCTCTGATTTGCTGCCTTTGTACCTGTTATGCACCTCTCTTTTTATCCAGTTCTAAATATTCTTAGACATCCATGGACCTCTGGGCTTGTTGCTTCTACATTTCATCCTAAAGGGAATAATGTTGCGCTTCTACTCTCCCCAACTCCTTTTTGAATCCCACCCAACTTTCGACCACAGGTTTAATCTCAAGTACCATGCCCTCTACTTTGGTCAGATCCTGGCTTATTTTAACAAAATCTGCCTTCCATCAATCCAAAACCTTTTGGTGCAGACCATCTTTTTCCTTTTCCATAGCAAACTTAAAACTCCCAGTTTTATGACTCTGAAGAAAAGTCACTGGACCTGAAACATTAACTCTGTTTAGCTCTGTTCTCTCTTCACAGATGCTGCAAGGCCTGCTGAGTTTCTCTTGCAATTTGTTCTTGTTTGTTTTAGACCTCCAGCATCTACAGTTCTTTGTTTTATTTTATTGAAACTTATGGTGTTGCAGTCGCTGTCACTAAAATGACCTCAAACACCTGGCTTTATTCCCCAGAATTAGGTCCAGAACTGCACTGTCCCTTGTAAGACCATCTATATGCTTATATAAAAAAGCTCTCCTGAACACGTTTCAAGAAATCTTCCCCTCTAAACCCTTTATGTTATGATTACCCCAATTAATGTTGGGAAAGTTGAAATCCCCTAATATAATTAAGCTATTATTTTTACACACCTCAGAATTGACTACATATCTACTCCTCTATCGCACACTGACTGTTTGAGGGCTTATAATACACTCCTATCAGTATGACTGCTTCCTTTCTATGCATAAATTCTATCCATAAAGCTTATTGCAGCAACTGACTCCTTTATTAATAATGTGACACCTTCTTTTACAGCCTCTCCTGTCCTATCTGAAGATCCTGTACTCTGGAATGTTGAATTTCCTGTCACGGCCCTCCTTCAAACACATCTCCGTGATGGCAACATCATAACTCCACATATCAATCCACACCCTTAACTCATTTGACCGAGCTGTAATACTCTTACCATTAAAGTAGAAGCCATTCAGCTTTGCCTTAACTCCCTTGAGCTCAACATTCTGAACTCGCTCTGCCTAGGCTCCTTTGCTAAGGGTATGTTGTGTCACCATTGAACTAAAGTACTTAGCACTAAAGCACTCCCTGTTGAACTAGTTTAAATTCCTCCCAACAGCAGAAGCAAACCTCCTGCATGGATGTTGGTCCCATTCTGGTTCAGATACAGATTATCCTGCTTGTACAGGTCCCACCTTCCTCAAAAATGGTCCCAGAGATCCAGGAATCTTAAACCCTTCCTCCTGCACGAAGTCTTGAGTCATGCATTTATCTGCTCTCGTCTCCTATTTCTGTACAACCTTTGAGGCCTGGTCTTTAGTCTAGTGCCTTGTCCCTTGAACTTGAAGCAAGACTGCATCCATCATTTTACCTATATCGCTGATACCAAATGTGTACCACAATCTCTAATGTGTCAATCTTCCCCTTCACATGCCTGCCTGTTCCCCTAATCAAAGAATCCCCTATCACTATCACTCTTTTTTTTGCTTCCTCTCCTCCTGTACAGTCAGGCCACTTGTGCTGCCAGGAGTTTGGCTCGGTCTACACTCCCTAGAGGAGCCAGCACCCTCATCAGCTTCCAAAACAGAAAACAAATTTGTGAGCAGGACCTCAAGGGACTCCTGTACTATCTTCCTGTTCCTCTGACTGCATGGTGGCCATCCATCACTTCTTTTCTCCAGTCCCTACAGGTGTGGTATGGCCACCTCACTACATGTGCTACCTATATATCCATGTAACTCTCAGCCTCGCAGATCTTCCCTGGCTTACAAGAAGATTGATTAGCATATTATACTTAGACACACACAAAAGTGCATAACTGACATCGGACTTGATCATCACCTTACCAGCAGAACTGCTGAGGAACCATTTGGTCTGGACAAGTGAATGGACATATCAGGAAACATTCTGTCAATCCGTGCGATAACATCATCCACGTATCTAAATGAAGGATAAGAGTACAAGTCGGAGTTACATTTAACACAATTTGTTTTAAATAAAAAGAATATACAACAGTTAAAAAAAGGTATCAAGAAAAATAATATTAGCCTCCTGTTAGCTGAGAAGTACAATACAGAACATGTAGCTCTCTGGTTTTAAGTAATAATCCCAAAATCTGACACCAAAAAGCTATACAAAGGAACCAACTGTATGACTCAAGGTGCAAGGTGTAGAAATGGCAGCCACCAGTTCCCAAGAACTTGGAAAATACCTGTAAAGTTCCTGGATCTTTTCTAACTTTAAGAATAGGTTTTCCAGCTGTCACAACTCAAATCATTTCCAGAGGCAAGTCCCATGAACATTTACTATCAAGAAGTACCATTAACCTGAACAAAACAAGAATCCTCTTAATTATTTTAGCTAATATCTTGTGCTTACTTAAGCTCTTTTCCACTTTCATTAAGTGGATTATAGAATTCTAATAATTTAGGTTTAAACCTACATGGAACAGAGACACTTTACAATATGAAGAACTAACTAAACAATAAATACATAGTTACTAATATAAATTCAGAAATAACAGACTGCACCTTTGTAACATCATTTTGAAGTAAAAGTTTCTACAGTTATGTACATGTATATATTTAAATGCAAGACAATGAAGCAATTGACTAAGTAGATTTTTCCCCCATTCACCCCACCTTCCCACCATACTTGATAAACTTTTAGAATTTTTTTGCATTGCTTAGCAGTACAATAGTTGATTGGAACTACACATCTGGTAAGCACTCAATTTTAAATTCAATGTCAGTTCATTAAATATCCTGGAAAAACTTCAAAGACTTTCTGAACTTATGTGGTCGATATTATTCATCACTGAATAAATCACAGACTTTATTTGAAGTATGCAGTGACTCATTTCAAGCTTTTCAGACAAGTAACAAAAGTCAAATTCAGTTAAGTTTGGAGCAAAGTTCTGACTGTCACTAATTTGTTTATAACACATTTTGCAGCAGCAACTAAAATAAAAAAATGACACACAAAATAAACTGGGACAATTACTTCATTTTTATCACAAGATCTCACACAATGAAACAATGAACCCAGTGGTAGTACTTTAGCTCAATTGCAAGGGTTAAATGACGATCTGGAACAATCCTGATGTTGTACACAATGAAAGATCACACTGCAGATCGGTTTTTTGTTCCCTACCTCTGCAGCTGATTTCACTCCATGTCATTATACAACCAGGCAGGTGAGCAGAATACTCTCAACACACACAGCTGAATGAGAGATATACTTCACTGTCATTGACAAATTTTTGTTTACAAATCACAAACTGATAACCGAGATGTATTAACAACTAGACTATTAGCACATGACCAGAGATCAGAACATTAGTGTCAGCTTGCATTGCAGTGCAGCTGTAACTTAAAATAATACAGGGTGACAATCTGGGGAAGCACATCTCATCAATGCACTCATGAAGTCAAAGACTATTGTATTGATCTGGACCTGCTGACCTAGCAACAGCCTTAGCATCTTATTTTATTATTTTACAGAATTGTCACTTTGTTGCAGCTTACTGAATGGTAAATGCAGAGGTCAGCAGTAACCAATTATAAACAAAAGGTTAACTTCATTTCAAAAGTAGGTGATGACCCGGTAAAACAATGACTGATGCAAGAAATTAAAGCAATCACAGGTCTTTCTTTTTCAAATGAACTTATGAGGTTTCACCCAATTTTTTTCTGGTCAAGGACAAAGAGTGAAATTTCATGCAGCAGTAAAATTACACATAGTGGGAATCTCAATTGGAAAAGTTCAATTTAATAACCCATTCTATATTCCGGTGTATGCTATTTTAAAAAGGTTAATGTTCAGATACTACACTTGCATTTATGCAGTGCTGTGAATTTAGGCAAACAACCCAAACAATTTATCAAACAAATGGAACACAGAGGAGATATCAGAAGCAAGGATGCAAAGCTTGGATGAAGAGGTAGAGGTATTTAGGGAGCAAAATATAGGAATTAGCTGGCTAAAGCATGGCTACAAATGGTGGGGCCAAGCTACAGGGTTGCAGAAATGGACAGAATCAGATAGATAGAGAATGCCACGAGGGATATAGGTAGGTTGAAACAGGTTACAGTGACAGGGAGGAACAATGCCAGAAAGGGATGTGACAAGGATGATAATTTAATATTAGGCACTGAGGGACCAGGAATCACTGCAGCAAAGTCAGAAGTCACAGGTGAAATGGACCTGGTTCTGGATGGGATTTAAACAGCATAGATTTTGGTGAGATGAAGTTTACAGGATGTGAACAATAGGAGATTGACCATTACATCTCTGCAATAGTAGTCTAGTGGTGACAATGAAATGGGTAGTAAAACCTGGAATTCTCTACACCCAAAGACATTATGAGTTCAGTCATTGAATAAGTTAAGGATAAAGATATAGATTTCTGGACACTAACTGCATTGAGAGATATGAGGATAGGGTAGGAAAAATAGCAATGATGTAAATAATCAGCTTTGTCTCGAATGGTGGAGCAGGTTTGAAATACTAAATGGACTATTTCTAGTCCTATGAGGTGTACAGCAGCAAATGGATTGAGATAGGCTTGACAGAGAAGATATTGGAGCAGGGTCAGATCAGAACAGAACATGATGCTGAGATTACAACAATCTGGCTCATTACAGACAACAGCCAGTAAAGGGGGCAATGATCAGTGAACAGGATGTGGAGATTCTACTGGGGACTAAAGATGATGGCTTCAATCTTCCTAATGTGTACTGCAAGGGATTGCAGCTAATCCAACACTGATAACAAGAGGGGAAGCCTGATTGGAGAAATCTGGAATTGCATGAAAACAAAGGACGGATTTGGTAGACCAGTCTGATAAGTGATCTGTCAATCGGTACTTCAACCTCAAGTAAAATTTTATTGCATTCACTATGTTCCCATTATCCTTTGGTATTATTTTAACTGAGGGAGGAGGGAGAGGTTTGAGAGAAAAATTAATTCAGACAAAGACAGTGCATGAAGTACCATGCTGCTTCTGCGACTCTTTCCCCAACCAATCAACTCCTTACAGAAATGATAACAATTACAATGCAGGGAAATTAAAGATAATAGTACTGGACGAAATTATTGCATTAGTTCACTTGCTTCCTCTTTATACCAATGACAATCTCAAATACCACTGTCACCATATGTAACCTACCTTTAGTTAAACAAGACGCATTCAAACTCATCGTCCAAGATCTTGAACAATATTCTCTCTGTTATCTTGGAACTCGTATTTTCCCTAGCTGATTGTAAAAATTTACACAGTAAAAGGAAGTCCAAAGGAAAACTGAACTTTCAAATTCTCAAAGGTTCCAATCAGACTAAGAATGATGAAATGCGCCTCATCCACAGGTACAATTGATTCCATTCATCTTATCCTTCACTTAAAAATTTCTGCCGTGTTTCAATGAAGTAATTAAACTGCTGGAAAAAGTGCTGGCAGACTGGCACTGTGATAGGTAAAGCGGCTCATAGTTACAGATTCTGTTAATGATTATATACTAAATATTATTGAGCAGTGACACAGCATCTTTCTTTGTAATTGTCTCAAATCTTATTAAAATATGTTATCACACTATACACTAATAATATTTTTCACATCTCTTCATTCATGCAAAACGTGAGCAGAAGTGTTTTAGATTATTTCAAATTTACGGAGAGTAGAATGTGGGAGACCCACAAGGAGTGCATTGGACCAACTGAGTGTAAAAGTAACAAAAAGCACTTAAGTTAGCATAAAGTGGGCCAATTCTATAGAAATCTTAGAAAATTCACCACCTGAACAGAATCATCCCTATCGTAAATGTAATTTGCAGGTTTCACTGGAAAAAAATATCTATTCAGAAATTACTGATTTAAGCATGGGGAAAACGGCAGATTTTCTCTGCAGGGTTAGCACCCTACATGATGGGTGCGCTCCATTGGAAGCTTTATCCTTGTATCCCCAGACACTACATTTACACTCCGTGGGTTGGTTAAAAGAATTTCCAAAACGCTACTGCTTGAAATTGCAGCACCATGCAAAATAATTTAATGCAATAGAATCACGGTATTAATTCTGTCAGATATAAATTTTCAATGGCATAGAGGCTATAAGATAGAAGTTTAGCCAGGTTGTGTCCTACGGTTGTTCAAAGAAAGTGCTCCCCACGTTAGTTATCTGCAAGATTTTTACCTTGTCGGCATATATTTAACCTTTAGGCGCTTACTTTCATCTGCTCATGATGGTTTGTCTCTTCATTTTCATTCCTCAAACAGATCTATCAAAATGCTGGGAGCCACAATGAGCATTTTACATTCAAATTCCTTTCACTCTACATTTTCCAGAATACTACTGTTGACAATACCATTGCTGAATTTATTTAAAAACGTGATTTAACATTTAATCACAACTGAATATAAAAAAGTTCTTTCCCAATAGTTCCCTGTAGCTTTTTAAAAAAATAACTTCAGCTTATCCATGAACTAGAATAAAGCTTCAACATTATGATGTATAATCATCGTTCTCGTTACTTAATTATTGTTACTCTTTCATCAGATGTGGGTAATGCTGACACTTATTACCTATCATTAATTACCTCGAGTAGGTGGCGGTGAGTCATTTTCTTAAGGACAACTGAATAGCTTGTTGGAATATTCAGAGGGCAGTTAAGAGTCAATCACATTGCTGTGGGTTGACAGTTACATGCAGATCAAACTGGGTAAGAATCCTTTCCCGAAAGGGTATCAGTAAACCTGATAGATTTTTCATAACCACTGTCACTATTATCGATGGTAGAAAATGATGAGTAAAAACAGCTCCAGATTGTCAGAAAACCCTAACTGGCAATTGAAAGAAAGGAGGTTCTTACCTCTATGGGATTCTGCTCTACATATCTCAATGCAACTAAGGACAGGTAGCAAATGCTGAGTTGCCAGTGTCCTTCATACTTCAGAAGGGTGCTGAAATTGTTTAACAGAACCTTAAGCTTCAATCATCTCCATCACACCATAGCTTGTTCTGAGCTAATGAATTTTACGATTTTTCGTATTTCAATAGATGCTTTTAACTAATTTAGCTTTAACTCTCAAAAAAGACAAACACTGTGAATGGTCATTCCATGAGTATAGTGTAGACAATACATCCCCAGCTCAGCAAACCAGGTGCTGTTTTTAAAGCTCCGACTCTTCCATTTGTATTCTATTTTCCTAGCTGTTAAACCCCAAAGCAAATGACCCCAAATGTTTTAAGTACACATAACTTCAATCTGCATCAGTTACATTCATCTTCTTTCCTACAGTTAAACTTTAATTTGTAAAACTAAAAATCATACTCTATCTATATGACATGGACCATGAGGTCGACCTTCACAACATCAGTGTAATTTCCACTCGGCAAAGTCAGAGCAAGATAAAGGTAGTCATTCTATCAGCAAACTTGAAATAGAACAATTTAGCCATTTTTAATAAACATGATGAACAAATGTCCTAATAATGATCAATGTGCAGCTGGTTAAATGACACCCTAAACAGCTATTATTTAAACCCCTCACAACTACTACACTTAAGTATTAAGTTGGCAATGCCTTAAAATAACTGAAAAATATACACCCACAGAATTAGGCTTAAAAATGTAAGCTTTCTTTTCAAAAAGTTGAGAGGCCAGAAGTGTCAGAACTGATAGTTGCACTTCTGGGACCAAAACTTGAACCCAGTTTAGAAGGGTTTAGTTCCTTAGAAAAACTGTTCAACTTGTACCAAGATAACTAAGCAAAGAAACAGCAAGCAAATTCACACTGGATTGACACCGGTCAGTACTCTCATGGGGTGTAAAGATGGCTCCATTCCTAAACTGGTACCGGGAGTCATTGAGAGGAAGTTCACTGGTTGATGCCAGCTATGGAGGGATTGTCTTATGAGGGGAGATTGAGTACATTGGGTCTGTACTCATACAGGAATATAGAAGAATGAGAGCAATCTGATTGAAAAGAAACTGAAACATACAAATTTCTTTGGGGCATTGACATGGTAGATGCAGAGAGGTAGTTTCACTTTGTGGGCGAGAATAAGACCAGGGGATATATTTTCAGAATAAGGAATTACAGATTTAAGACAGAGATGAGGAGGAATTTCTCCCTTCAGAGGGGAGCAAATCGGTGGCATTTTTACCGCAGAGATCTGTTGAGACTGGGTCATTAACTATGTTTAAGTCTGTTTTAATCAGTAAGGGAATTGAGGGTTGAGGAAAAGGCAGGAAAGTGGACTGAGGATTATCAGATCAGCCATGATCTCAGTAAATGACAGAGCAGATTTAATGAGCTGAATGGCCTACTTCTGCTCCTATGTTTTATAGCCATATCTCAAGGGAATTCACAACACTAGGCTTCTACAGTGATTCTTAAAGTTTTTGCTAGCTTTGTAAATTTGTGTTTGCAGAGCTGCTCCATTTCTAATGTATAAATGCTATCAGTATTTGTTAGTTCAATAATTATTACACGTCTAAATCTGTAGTCTTGAATCCTAGGTGGTACATGCAGTCCCCGACAAATCAGAAAACCCAAATTCAAACTCCAGCCTTATTTAACTGTCAAGCTCCTCCCAAGAAACGGTTGCCAGGATTTGAACCAAACTGTTTTACAGTGCAGAGATGAAAAAGGGTTAAAAATCAGGAGCAATTTCGGTTCGGGGCACATTTTAGGATTGCTCCTTATTCCCACAAAAGCATTACTGCTCAAATAACAAACAATTTTTTACATTTAAAAGTCAAGGAAAACATGGATTATTCATGATATTAGGGAAAGAGCTATGCACATCATAGGTTCCACATATTTAAATAATTCTCTCTATCAATCTTCATAAATTACTTTAAAAAACTGAACTGTAGAAATCTGAATCAAAACAAACTGCTAGAAGCTCTTCATAGACCGACCAGTATCTGAAGGGAAACTGGTTCAGTCCAAGACCCTTCCAATAATTTCAAATTTCCGGTCCACATAAGAAAGCAAACCCAAGGTTCTAGCAGAATTTACTTTAATTTCTTTCAAAATGTGATATCCCTAATGAATTGGTGGATAAATGGTTTCACATTATGGTACTGAAATAGCTGGGCTACCATACTTGAGTTTTTTGATGTCAAGGGGAAGAGAGGGAGTTATCAGCCAAAGCTCTCATTCCATGACCACTTACTAGAAAAGTCTTTATTTACTGGTGTCTAGGGAGAAAAGATCAGGCTCAGACTCAATATTCTCACGAACAAGCAAGCGTCAGCATGCTATTCTAGGATGACGCACAGAATGGTTATATGACCATTACCATGGTCTCAGTCAATGGTTTCAATAACCTTCTGAGCTATTACTAAAAGCAGGATTGAGGAAATGGATCATTGCTAATCTACCTTTATACTGGAATTGATTTGAAGTGAGGCACTACTACTGAGTAGAAACAAATGTCTTAAGAGAAGTTAGTACCTACTGTGGCATGAAGTTGAACTCAAATGATACCTTGTTTTAGAAAACTGAGGGATCAAGAGAGTGTCAGAACTTGTAGTTGCACTTATGGGACCAAGATTTGAATCCAGCCTAGAAGGGCTCAGTTCCTTAGAAAAACTATCCAAATTGCACTAAGGTAACCATAAGAGAAAATAGCAAGCATGATTGAATTTATTCTTAAATCATGATCAGACATAGATTATTTACAGGGGGAATGACGCTATTGCAATATAAATCCAATCCATGTCTTGTAACAAAAGAAGAGTGATATTTTGAAGTAATGTTCCTATATACACACACTACATTAACTTCTCAACTGAAAATACATTCAACTCAATTTTGATATCGTTCTTTACCCGGTTGTCATCTTCAAAACTTGTGTATAGCTTGACAAACTTAATAGCACCTAATTAACGTCTTAATTTAAACTCCAAGGACACCAGAAACTGGAAACAGTTGAGAACACCCGATTCCCAACTAAATTAGTCTTAAACTCCCTACAATCAACTCTTTTTAAAAGAAAATATATGTACTATTAGTAAATTGATCAATGAGACTGCCAGTGGTGACAAAACTGTAATCAAATGAAGGGAATTGAACAAAGGAAAAATGCCTATGAGGATATACTTACGTCATTTTGATGGCAAGATATAACATGAATCACTATATAATAAATTATGCTGAATTTCACTTCATATTAATTCATGATAATCAACATTTATGACTAATAGTTTCAGTGTTCTGAAAAATCAGAGACTGAAAACTTATTACTAAACACAAGTAGATTTTAAATCCACACTGCATCATTACTTAGAACAAGTTGCTACAAGTTTCATGCAATGTTGCAACTAGTCATTCACCCAACACCAATTAACAATGTTTAATAAAAGAGCATTAGGTGCCAAATCTTTAAGCAAAATAGCATATTTGGGCAGGAAAAATGTACCAAGTGCGAATGGAGATTAAAAGCTTTCACACTCGACAATTCCCTTTGCCAACTGTGCTCTTGGTAACAACTGTGACAATTTCAGGAATGGAAAGTAAAGCAGTCAGTGCCCCACAAGCACAATTTAAAGTTTTGCTTTTGTGAAGAAACTCCACTGTACATATTAGAGTGTACATTTTTAAAAAAAACATCATTCTCCCTAGTCCACTGTCGCAGGAAAATATACATTTTAATTTAAAAGAAATTGCATTTTATCCAGAATTACAATTCTACATCTGTCCAATTCATTTCTGTTAACTAAAGTAACATAGCTGCAAACTGCCAAATATCCAACTCCATGTGTATATAATGTATTAATAATATAGGAAAACTAACATTTGGACACATTAGATTATGGCAGTATCTATGTTTAAATGGGATTATTTCATGATAAGACTTGTTCCATATTTTATAATGCTTCTGCAGCTGCATACTTCAAGTGTTGTATGCATGGACACAACGTAGTTATGAAATGCATAAATTTACAGTGTATCATATTTGAAAGGTCACAGCAAAGGCTGAGGTGTTCTTGTGTCCTAATCAATGTCTACATTACCTCCAAAAACTGATTAAATTGTCATTTATGTATTATTACCCACAAAAACAGATGCGTATAAATTGCCATATAGGCCTACAATACAATGGTAACTACACTCAACAAGTAATCCACAGGCTGATAGAGCAACAGGGTTGAGGTGAGTAATGTTCCCTTTACGTCACACAGCTGCAGAATACTTCAAAATGCCCAACATGGGTAACAATCAAGTTATGAAGGACCAGTGTTCCCTTTAAGATATGCATGTGTGCAGCTATCAAAGGGACTACATAGTGTGACAAACAGCTGCACTACAAAAAGAAGAGAGAATACAAGGTGTGGGCTAGATGATAGGATCATTGGTCAAGTTCTTATATTAAATAAAAAAGGCAACTGAAAATATTACATTATATAAAATATGAAAATAAGACTCTACATCATACAACGTATAAACTGGGGGAAAAATGATTTGTCCTTTTGCTCTCGTTTACATTTGAGAAACATTCTGACATCCAGTGAACACCAAGCAGGTGGCAACCGCAAGAACCAAAAAAGCTTACAATTGCACTACCAACTTCGTAAGATTGAAATAAACTGATTTTGAATGCTAGTGACACAATGTCCATTTTTCTGAAGAAGGGTCTAGGCCCGAAACATCAGCCTGCTCCTCTGATGCTGCTTGGCCTGTGTTCATTCAGCTCTACACCTTGTTATCTCAATGTCCAAGCTGTTTGCTTTGTAATTAGTTATAAAACCAAGCAAAATCAAACAGCATTAGAAGTTCTGGAATTTTGACATTAGGTTGTGTGGAAATCATGTAATATGATGGCCATTAACATGACTTACTTCCTCCCTTTCTTGCTAATATGTTTTTAGTGTTTTGTCCATCTTTCTCCCTTTCTGCCACCTGAAGCTGGTGTCAAACATTGATGTGTAACTCCACAGGTACCTGCAGCCCTTCACTTACCAATTCTTCATGTGTGACTCCAAATGAGCAGTATCGTTTAACCATGATGACCTGGCGGGCAGCTGAAGTCCAGTCATGTTATCCACCATTCACACAAATACACATTCCAGAAGAACACGGGAGGTACAGAAATAAGTAACACCATTTCTGACTATTTTCACTCTTCATAACTCAGGGGTAATGTATCCACTTGTAGTGTCCCCATCACTGGCCTAAATGAGGTAAAACAATAGATGTGATCAGCAGCCAAACCTGAACACTTTCTGCTCAGCGAGTCTGTCTTACGGAGCTCAGGAAAGGGGAAGGAAGTAATTCAAGATAGACTTAAATCACTGGAAAATATAGAATTGCATAGAATTCACTAAGTGGAAATAAGCTGTTGTTGACTGAACCCTATCCATGTTGTATATCTTCCACATGAACAATAGTCCTATTCCCATTGTCCATTGCCACACTGAGTATTTACCAGCTGTGAGCATAAGATTTATGAAACCAAGAGTGAACATCAGCACATTTTACTGTAAATCTTCTGGAATCTTGGTTGGTCATGACACTGATTCTTGTGGACAATTAACATCCAAATAAACCAATGAACAGCAGATTTAAAAATGAGTATAATGTATTCTGTAATTATTTAGTGAATAAAGTTATTTCAAATGTAAAAAAAAATTATTTTGAAATGGTTACAGCAGTCCAAATTGAAAAATAATCAGACATTCAACTGCATGAAGACTAACTGACATTATATCAATGTTACAGCTTTCAGTTTTGCAAGCCGAATAGTACTAGTGATCAAAGGGAATACTTACATGACAATGAAAGTGCATAGGCTTTTATTAATATTGTATTGAAAAACATGCTGTCTTTGACTTGAATTTGATTTATTTCTATTCCTACATGGCTTGGTAATAAGCTGGTTCATCTTTTCACAAGACGAGGAGCTACAATTCATTGAGATTTTTACAAACAATAGATTAAAACTTTTCATTGTGTGTATTTCTCTCAGACACTGCTCACCAATTTAGTGTCAATTGCGGGAGTACAATTTGTAGTAATTAATTTGGCCTATTTAACAAATCTCAAAACTGTGAAGGAAGCTGGCTCAAGTTAGGAGGATAGATGGTGAAACTGGAGCTCTTCTATTTTGAAGAATTGATCTAGTGTTGGCTCATGACTGAACAAATGGTTGATGTGTATAGAGTAGATAGGGAAAAACCACTCCCATCAGCAGAAAGGTTGGCAACCAGAGGACGACAGTTTAAAAGGTGATTGATAAATGAACCAGGGTGTGGGAAGAAAATCATTTTTAAAAAAGCACGTGAGCAATTAAGATTGGGAATGCATTTGCCTGAGACCATGGTGGAGGCACACTCAACTGTAGCTTTTGACAGGAAATTGGATAGTTACCTAAAGAGACACAAGGTGCAAGGTGTATTGAGGAATAGTATGCCTACCTCTAGGCTAAAGGTTTTGGCTCAAGCCCCATGTGTCCAGAGTTGTATCATAAGAGGTCCAAACAGGTTGGTCAAAAATAAAGAAGAGGTAAGAGTTTGGCACTAACTGACTAGTTCTTAAAGATACATGGCACAGACACCATGAGCCAAAGAACCTCCTTCTATACTGTTCTACGATTGAATAAGACAGCTCTAAGGAAAGTTTAAAATTGTTAATATTCTAAGCTTCACTGTGCTCAAATTAAAATACTCCAGGCAAGATTTCAATGATAATCCTTAATTCAGTTTTTTTTTGAAAACAATATGCAACTCAACTCTGATAGTTGACCATAGTTTGATTTTGTTTGGACTTGACTTTTCTTTATTCATTAACAGGATGAGGGCATCGCTGGCCAGGCAGCATTTATTGTCCATCCCTAATTGCCCAGAGGCCAGTTCAGATTCAACCACATTGTTGTGGGTCTGGAGTCACATGTAGGCCAGACCAGGTAAGGATGGCAGTTTCCTTCTCTAAAGGACATTAGTGAACCAGGTAGACTTTTCCAACAATGGATTCATGGTTATCATTAGATTCTTAATTCCAGATATTTTATGGAATTCAAATCCCATGGCAGGATTCGAACCAGAGTCCCCAGAATGTTATCTGGATTGTGGATTAACAATCCAGTGATAATACCACTGCCATTTCCAGCAGATGAATGATAATGACACCTGTATCTGTTTCCCATCCATCCATGTCAGTGAATAACAGTCTATTATCATCGATATGTTTTACATTTCTGCAATCAATATGTATTACTATAAACTTTTCATGTGAAATTACATTCATCATTCACTGGCACACCAAATCAATTTCTCCATGTTAAGATCATGAGATATAGGAATAGAAATTAGGCCATTTGGCCCATTGAGTCTGCTCGACCATTCAATCATGGCTGATAAGTTTCTCAACCCCAATCTCCCACTTTCTCCCCTTGACAATCAAGGACCTATCCATCTCGGTCTTAAATACATTCAATGATCTGGCCTCTACAGCCTGTTGTGGCAATGAATTCCACAGATTCACCACTTTTTGGCTGAAGAAATATCTCCTTATTCCCATTCTAAAAGATCTTCACTTTTACTCTAAAGCTGTGCCCTCAGATCCTAGTCTCTCCTGCCAATGGAAACATCTTCCCAATGTCCACTCTTTCCAGGCCGTTCAGTATTCTGTAAGTTTCAGGTAGATCTCCACTCATCCTTCTAAACTCCATTGAATATAGACTCAGAGTCCTCAAATGTTCCTCATATGTTCCTCATATGTTAATCCTTTCATTCCAGGGATCATTCTCATGAACCTCCTCTGGACCTGCCCGGGGGTGGTACGTCCTTCCGGAGGTATGGGGCCCAAAATTGCTCACAATACTCTAAATGTGGTCTGACCAGAGTTTTACAAAGCCTCAGAAGTATATCCCTGCTTTTATATTCTAGTCCTCTTGAAATAAATGCCAACATTGTATTTGCCTTCCTAACTAACAACTCAACCTGCAAGTTTACCTTATGAGAATCCTGCAGTAGGACACCCAAGTCCCTTTGTACTTCAGAATTCTAAATTTTCTCCTCATTTAAAAAATAATCTATGCCTCTTTTCTTCCTACCAAAGTGCATGATTTTACACTTTCCTACATTGTATTCTTTTCACCTAATTTCCAATTGTTGTCTGCTAACCTGATGACAGCTGTTGCTCTACTTTAACAGCAGAGGAAAGATGTTGAAAGTACTGTACGCAGATTGAATTTGCAGGTATCATTACTCATCATGCTCACTGGCTTGTTCCTTACTTATACTGTTGACCCAGCAACTTATTCATAATTAACTCCATGTGCCTCGACCACATTCAGAAGCCTCAGTTGCTGAACCTTAGCGAATGCCTTCTATAAAGTCAACTGAACGATATCAACTGGATATTAAATCAGTGTTACCACCAGAATTTTATTGAAGTGTAAATCGTGCGCAAACTATTAACGTTATGTTCACATGCCCTGTGAAATAAACTCCAATAGCATAATTATAGATTACATCTTCCAAAATTGCCTAGATAGAGAAATTTTGAATTGTTTAATACTCGGGTAAGTAAACTGAAGTGGGTGGAGTATCACAATTAGCAATATATTGGTAGCGAGATGCTAAGTAAATCTAGCAGGGGCACTGCACCTTCACTAGTCGTCTCAGATATACTAGAAGATTTGTAAAGCTGGTTTTTCATGAAACTATCCTGACCATCTTTTGCGAATACAGTGCTATTTAATTATACATTATTTCTGTTCTGTAAGCTTGTCTCACATACTTTTCCTCCACTGAAGTTGGACTGAATCACATTTGCTTTGTTGATAAGACATTCAAGTTCTGTGCTTCTCATACATACTGAGGGCCAGATAGCAATGAGGTCTTTTATAAATCATTTTTATTATGATCACAGTAGAAGTAGCTGGAGGTAAAGAAAAAGACAGCTTGGTAACATTCATTTTTTGGCCAGTTCTGCTTTACTATATATTCTTTCACAATTTAGTGGTAAGGAAGTAAATTCAACAAGATTCATGCTCCATGGTTTTAAAACAAAACCAAAATCTGCCTTTTTTTCAAATGCAAACTGTGACGGTTTTCGTCAGTACAATCACAGGACTTTAATTCTCAGAAAAATTAAAACCTTAAGGAATAGGACTATAATAGTAACTCTAGTGTTAGGTTGTAATGACTGCTAAAGAATCAACGTATTGTTAAAAAAGCTACTTAAAATTAGATCTGTTTAGTTAGTTAGAAGTACTGCACAAATACAACAATCTCTTGAAATTAAAAGCATTTCAATGTTGAGGCAGACAGTGAAGTGGCATTCTCAAAACAAATGGCAATGGGATTCAAACAGCAACTTTTATATATTTGCACTTAATTGTATACCTGCCCCTCGTCTGAAGTTGCCTACACCATTTGCACACAAGTATCAGGGAGTGCCATTAGCTCCATCATTACTTTGACAGCAAAATCTGTCCCTTTGTCCCATCTTATTGTCATGATCCCTCTACCATGAAATAATTTAACCAGATATTGAGCAGTAAAGGTGTTTTCAAGATGGATAGCAACATGACAGCCTATAAACCATCCAAATGATTTAGCAATTTGTATGAATGATTTATAATGTACATAATGCGAATGGTTTTCCATTCTGAGAAAAAATAATCAAAACTACCCAACTAGGAACATCTTCTGCTTGCTAGTTTCATTGAACATTTCCAGAAAATCACCATATAAAAGGGAGTGTGGTGGATAAAGCATGGGAAAATGATTATACAAAGATTTTTACAATAGTTAAAGCATATTTATTCTTAATTGGTCATGGAATGCAAGCATCACTGGCAAGGCCAGCATTTATTGCCCATCCCCAAATACCCTCAAGAAGGTGATGGCAATCTGTCTTCTTCAACCATTGCAATCCTTGGGGCGTAGGTATATCCACAATGCAGATAAGAGGACAGCTCCAGGTCAGTGACCCAGTAACAGTAAAGAAGGGGTGATATAGTTTCTGGTTAGCTTGGTGTGTGACTTGGAGGGGAACATGTAAGTGACACTTCCAAGCATCTTCAGTCTTTGTCCTTCTGACTAGGTGTACATCATGGGTTTGGAAGATGCAATTGAAGGAAAGTTGGTGAATTAAGCACTACATCTGATAGATTCCACAAACCACTGCCACTGTCAGTGGTGAAGGGAGTAAATGCTGAAGGTGATGAATTGGATGTCAGGTCAAGTGGGGTGCTTTGCCCCAAATGGTTTTGAGTCGCAAGTGTTGGACCTACAGCCTTTCATGCATGTGGACATTCCATCACATTTCCAACTTGTGCCTTTTGATGGTGGAAAGGAGGGACAGCAGTTAATTTATGCATTACAGAATTTCTAAATCAAAAATCACATGGCACCAGGTTACAGACTAACAGGTTTATTTGAAAACACGATTTCAGACCGCAGCAGAATTTCTAGCCGCTGATCTGCTCTAGTAGCAACAATATTTATATGGCCGGTCTAGCTCAGCTCCTGGTCAATGGTAACACCCCAGGATGGTCATAGTGGGGGATTCAGCAATGGTAACATCACTGAATGTTAAGAGAGAGAGTTAGATTGTCTCTTGTTGGAGATCATAGAATCCCTAGTGTGGAAACAGGCCATTCGGCCCAACAAGTGCACACTGCCCCTCCGAAGAGCATCCCACCCAGACCCATTCCCCTACCCCTGCATTTCCCATGTCTAACTTACTGAACCTAAACATCCCTGGGCACCATGGGCAATTTAGCATGGCCAATCCACCTAACCTGCATATCTTTGGATTGTGGGAGGAAACCCACGCAGACACAGGGAGAATGTGCAAACTCCACACAGACAGTCGCCCGAGGCTGGAATCGAACCCGGGTCCCTGGCGCCGAGAGGCAGCACGGATAGTCATTCCCATCTCAAATGCTAAGCAAAGTTACCTGCCATCTATCAGCCAAACCTGAAATTTATTGCTTTAGATGAATACATGCAGCTTCAACATCTGAAAGGTGGCAAACAGTGCTGAACATTGCAGTCAGCAGGAAACATTCCCATTTATGACCTTATGATGGGCAGGGAAGGGGAGGTGGCAGTGGTGGCAATAGAGGTGATGTGGAGATGCTGGTGTTGGACTGGAAAGGACATAGTCAGAAGTCACACGATACCAGGTGACAGTCTAACAGGTCTATTTAAAATAACAAGCTTTCAGAGTACTGCTCCTTCGTCGCTTCACCTGAAGGGTCCCGACGCGAAACATCAACTTTCCTGCTTCTCTGATGCTACCTGGCCTGCTACGTTCCTCCAGCTCCACACCGTGTTATCTCTGACTCCAGCATCGGCAGTTCTTACTCATATCTCTCAATATGTAGGTTATTGTTAAGCAAATGATGCTGGGGAACACAGTCCCTCCCATCACTATGCTGATGATCAAGAGAAGGCTGAAAGATGATAGACTGTGTTAGATTTATCCTGTTTTTCACTTATTTTTGGCTTGGTTTGCGGGGGGAAGTGGGGGGAAGAGAGAGAGAAAAAGTTGGGAAGAGAGAGAGGCAGATGATAACCAGAAAATTTCCTTCCTATGTTTCAAAAAATGTGGCCTTCTGTGCCGGTCTACTTGAGACTTGATCTTTCACTCTTAAGAATTTCTGTTCAATGGACAGAGAATAGCTTACCATGAATAGCTATTAAGTCAGTTGTTTTGCTGCTTAAACTGAAACTGGATACATATCTGAAGGGGAAGAATTAAGAATAACACAAATAACGGATTAGTGTAGATAGTTCCATTAGGAGCAAGGAAACTCATTGGGATGAGTGGTCTCTTTGTTATAACTTCTATAATTGAGGAAATCATAACAAATGAACATCTAAAAAAAGAGATTGTCTGCTGCACAATGCTCTTGATATTCAGCCCTTCCACCTTGGGATCACAATCAAGCTAACATATAAGAATATGAGACCGTACCTCTTGTTAGGTTAAATCAATTATGCTGTCGTTCTTATCAGTTCAAATTAAAAGTAAGACCTGTTCAGTTTTCAAGTTCAAAACCCATTTTCAAGTTCAAAAACAATAAAAGAGGAATGAGGGAGGACACACCCATTTGAAGACATACAAATTGATGGGTTCTGCAACACTATTAGAAGAACATTTATTGGTGACAGAAAAGTATTTATTGATTGGCAGCTAAAGTACTGCAGGACAGCACACATTCACAGAAGGTGGTCATATCTGCCGAGGAAGTCTACTAATGTGTTTTGAATGCAAGTCATCCTCCTGGTACAAGCGCCCTCTAATCCAAATATCTACACAACACCCATATGGTGAATTGGAACATGAACAACTTCTGTGACATTATCTGCTAAATGTTTTTTCCTCTCCTTTAGATATTGAAAACTAATAACCATTCAGATAAAATTCACCAAAATCTTTGGTTTAAGTGAGCAGAAAAAAAACTGTTAATGGAAATTATTGTTAAATTGAAGACATTTCTCAAATCCAAGCATTCAATGGGATAGAAATTCTTATATCCAAAAGAAGTTACTCCATAAGAAGGTACTTCAAATCCAAGATAGTGGCCTGGCACCTACATTGTTACTAATCATTCAAGGCATGAAAAGTCATATCTTTAGTCTGCATATTTTCCACTGATCTGAACTTTGCACAGAACTGAGCTGAACTTTTACTTATTCCACGGGTAAAATAGCAGAGAACCACACAGATGTCTTCCCATCAAGGTCCCATCCACCAGGCAAGCTTCGAGTAACGGGCAAGAGGCTGGCTGCAAGGTGCATCAAGTACCTACTCTAGGGAGGCAGCTAGCGGATCTGCCCAATTTACGGCCCATATTACAGGCCAGATTGCTTTTTACCAAAAAGCAGAGGTCACTCTACAGTGTTTGGAAACCCTCCAGTTTCAAATTGGTGGCCTCCCTGAGGCTGTCCAAATGTACGTGTTGATTTGTCAATGTAACCAGAAAACACATGACAATAGCTAGCCCAATAAAAGGTTGACAAAAGTTTAATTGCCCAACAACTTCAGGAATTAGATTTATAACTTTTGTGGTTGGAATAACCACTAAACTGCCAACCTGAATGCCAACTCTAAGCCTTTATCCATGACAGAGGAAGATTATCAGCAGAATCTATGCTCCATAACCCAATCAAACAAAATGGGTAGTTTAAATAAATTTACATAGGTAAATACAATAGCTAGATTTTGAGGGGTTCAAACTCATCTTTCATTTCAATTAATTAACAGTGGTTAAACATTAAGTCACAGCCTAACCGTACTCCAAACTACATTTAGGGCAATTTATCTATTGTGTGAACTAATCTTAAGAATTAGAAATTTCTGAATGTCTGGTAAATTACTATGACTAACACAATACAAAAGAGACTGTATTCTATGTATATAAAAGCACAGGATTATAAAAACTATTAGAATATGGATCTCCTGCTTCATTTGTTTCCTAATTATTCAATCAATTTCTTTAATTAGTTTACATTACTTTATATGTCCATAATGTTGTAATGAAAGATTGAATTGAATTTCCTGGAAGTATTCAGAATTGTAATAAAATAAGCGAAAATCAAGAATGCCCCAATCATATTTTAAGATCCTGCAATTTAGAAATTATTTATTCTACAGCTACTGGACAACAATAAAAATAAAAACAAAATACTTATAATAAATCCAACTGTTATTAGGGGCTTGGGGGGTTCATACAGGTTATGTCATGTTTTAAACCACGTTACAATTTCAGCAACTGAAACCTCGATTTTGTATTCGATTTAACCCTTACAGGAAATCTTTTCAGGCCTTTCAAACAATGCTCTCCAAGAAAAAAAAAGGGTTATCAGTAGTCTAGCTAACAAGTGGACCTGGCTTGTTCTAAAATCAAGAAACATTTCCTATGAACTAAGAATAGAACAACGTTCAAAACTTTGACTTGTGCTTTGTCTTGCTCTTATTTTAATTTTCCTAGTCTGAGGAAAGTATTGTGAGATTGTTTATGATTATTTATTGTTGCTTTCATAGTTTTTATTATTCATGCCATGTCCACCAAGTACTGGTAAAACAAATGCAGCATGAATCATGAATGGACAAGCAGCAGTTCTGAAATCTGCACCACAAGAAACCAGCTGGAAGAAAAGACCTTCTACAGTGACAGACTGCTGGCCATATTAAATATGGGCAGGACAAATTCCAAAGAATCAGGAAAATTAGGGAAGGTAAGTAATCACAAAATAGATTGTATTTGGCTACAAATGTACCCAAAATAACAGTAAGTCAGTCAACAATCTGCAGTCTCCACCTACGTCCCTAAACAGTTGTTATTAGGTTTCGCTGCAGATCTGTAAGGCGGTCACTATTTTTTTGGCACTAAAAGTTTCAATTTCTATGGCCAATTGTAGTTGACTATGCACACAGAAACAACCTAGCTAGATCAAAAATTGATAGTTTTTATATTGCTGTTAACCCAGCTTAGGGTGCTCAAAAATCAAAATATTTTCAAGTCAACACTACAGACAAGCAAAGCTGAATAAAGATGACCTAACACTGGCTGATGTTGATGGTTCCATTTACTCATCCATCTCACCTTTAATACAAATTCTGAATATTTGAGAGATCTTTGTTTTATATTTGAGAATTCTACAGTAACATCCACAATTAATGCAAAATAATCTAGAAGGTAAACAAACAACAGCAGGAGGGTGAAATTCTCTACACTGAAATCTCATGTTATGAAGATGCTCTGATTTGATATTTCAAAAGTATGAGATATGAATCCACTCATTTAAAGCATTTTACTGAAACAAAGGGACACTGTCTTATATTAAAATATCTGTCAGTTTGGATCACTAAGCCATATGCTGTTCCATGGAAATGCAGGGTATAGGAAGATCACCAGAAACAATATGTGGAGAGGAGCAAATAGCTTCCTCACTACTTGATCAAAAATGGAGATTCAAAGGTTGTGACAGGACTTTGAAACCTCATTGCCCCGAGGCGATGAAATCATGGCTAAAATCACAGAACCACAACAATGTTACTGAGCAGGAGGCTGCCATCTGGCCCATCTTGCCTGCACCAGCTCTACAAACAAGCATCATTACCGAATGCCAAACTCCTGCCTTTTCCCCATGCCTGTGCACACTTCTTCGATCCAAATAATCATCCAATATTCAAAATCATTGCAGACGTGAGCTAACCCAAGCCACCTTTTGAAATAAATTGTAGATTTGCATTTCTAAATGGCAGTTAGACAGAAGTCATGTGACCAACCAAGCTGTATGTATGTACTGGGGCAGGTAGAAAATGTAAAAACAAGGAGTGAAAAAAAGCAGCTTTTCATCTTCTCTCCAATTTAACAGCTAAGGTTGGAGTTGGCTGAATCATGGCCTGTGTCTATACACCTGCAAACTGAGAATTCTACCAGAAAAGCTCTGCATTTTCTACAGTAAACTCTCCAGAAGGGGAAAAAAAGGCATTCAAGCTACATTTTTGAAACAACATTTAAGCGGGGAACCAAAAGCCTGTGAATCACAGCTGGACTAGACAATTAACATTAAGCTGAGAACTGATTTGGCCAAATTTATGCATTTCTACACTAAATCTGTCATGATGGGCAGCACGGTGGTTCAGTGGTTAACACTGCTGCCTCAGTGCCAGGAACCAGGCTTTGATTCCAACCTCAGGTAACTTATGTGACCTTCTCCCCTGTCCGTGTGGGTTTCTTCTGGGTGCTCCAGCTTCCCCCCCACAGTCAAACAATATTCAGGTTAAGTGGATTAGCCATGCTAAAATGCCCATATAGTGTCCAGCGACGTGCAAGCTAGGTGGATTAGCATGGGAAATGCAGGGTTACAGGAATAAGGTAAGGGGATGGATTTAAGTGGGATGCTCTTCAGAGGGTTAGTGTGGACTCAATGGGCCCAATGGCCTGCTTCCACACTGTAGGGATTCTATGTGTGGCATGTCAGAATTTGTATTAATGTTTGTGGTTTAATCCAGGTCAGTTTCAGAACAATAATTCTGACCATAAATTTGGCGAAAACTCAAGAAAACCTACCTGATTGATCCTTACAACCAGCTTTTAATGAACTAAATACATACATTGGATTGGCAAGTCCACTTTTAAATCTCTAATCACATCTATTACAATCAAACAAGGAAGAGAAAAATCAGGAAGTCCATTCCATTCCTCCTCACTGGGTATCAACAGACAAGATGACCACAAATCATCATCCATGTTTGTGTTACACATCACCTGAGCACATTCATGTAATTACTAAGGCTCAAGTTATGAACTTGCTCTACATATAAGCTTACTGATGAAAAGTCTTAACTTGTATGCATCGGAATAGTCATAGATTTTGGGATATGTTAAGACATTTTAAAGTTGGTGTCTCTAAGAGCCAAATACAGTGTTACTAAGAAGTAAACTGAAGTCATGGCTAACAAAGTGGCCTAGAGACAAGATATTCTATGACCACGTTTTTAGATACAAAATATTCTTTAGCAGTTGGAAGGAAAGCCAAGGTTGTAACACAATTGCACAAAAAAAATGATTTAAGGACAAGTTGTTTCAGGCCCTCTTGAAAGAGGTAGAAAGAGATCGTGGTGAAACTAGGAGTCCTTCTCCATTGGTCATGAGTTGTAGATATTCAGTTAGTTATTAGTTGTGTTAAAACATACGCACAAACTTGGTCTAAGATACTGTAAATCTACCTGCAAAACAGTACAAAAATAAGAGTGCATTCCTATAGTCTTTACACTTGCCATGCATTAGCATTTATCCCTGGATACTTGTTGGTTGGGCAATTGTCCGAACAGTGTTAGCAGCAAGGCACTTGTTAGGAGGTTAGATTCACATGCAATATTATCAGTCAACAGATATTTGTCACAGATTAAAGAGGTGCCTTAAGAACACAGTGTGGCCTTATGTTGTGACTAAAGTAATTGTGACTTAAGTATCCAGTATTAGGAAACAGTGGATCTGACGGAAACAGATTTGACAAGTCTAAAGTAATTGCATGAGAAAGACAAAGACAGAGTGTACAAGAGAGCACAAACAGGAAAGCTCATGTCTGAGAGAGACAGATAGACAGACAGAGCACAAGCACATTCAGTAGGCAGCTGTGAAGTGTGCTCTTCAGCTATTAAGGCAGACTGGGAAGTTGTGGGTTGCCACATTTAAATACAGAAATAGAAGATGCCGCAAGTGGAAGCCACTTGCTTACTTTGGATCCTGACCTCACTACTGCCTTGGTTTTAAACACAGATGAAAGAGGTGAACTTTAGAGATGAGAAAGATTGACACAGGAGAATCAAGTAGCCCTAGCAAAATTAAAGTTAATGGAGACTAATTGGAGTCATACCTGGCACTGAGGAAAAGAATTGTGGTTATTGATGGTGAATCATCTCAGTCCCAGGACACTGCAGAAGTTCCTCAGGGTGGTATCCTAGGCCCAACCATCTTTAGCTTTTTCATTATTGACCTTTCTTCCATCAAAGGGTCAGAGTTGAGGAAATCCACTGATGCAAAGTACAGCACCATTTGTCAACTTCTCAGGTACTATACTGAAACACTCCATGTCCAGATGCAGTAAGACTGAGACAATATCTCAGCTTAGGCTGAGAAGTGGCAAATAAAAATTCTCGCCACACAAGTGCCGGGCAATGACTGTACAGAAAATTTAATTGACTTGCCTTAATAAATGGTATTACCATGATTGAATCCCCACTATCTATATCCCAGAGTAAACTGACCAGAAACTGAACTGGGTCAGCAATATAATCGCCAGGAACTCTGAAGAAAATAACTCCCAACTCCCCAAAGCCTATTCATTATATACACAAGGCATGAGTATCACCCACTTGCCTGCATAAAGGTGCACAGAAACATTCACGATGTAGCAACTCACTTGACAGGTACCACATCAACTAACTTAAACATTCAATCCTTCCATTCCTGACACAATGGCAATAGCATATACAATATACAATATGCACGGTAGGTTCCCCTTCAAGCCATGCACCATCTTAACTTGAAACCATATCACCATTCCTTGTGGGATGCAAGTACTAGAACTCCCTTTGTAATAGCATTGGAAGTGTACCTGCACCACATGAACTGCAGCAGTTCAAGAAGGTGGCTCACCATAACCACTGAAGGCAATTCGGAAGGGAAAGCAAATGCTGATGTCGTTAGTGACATCCACATGCCTTGAACATGCCTTTGCAGAATGTTTTCTGCCTTGAAATTCGTTTCAATCTATTCTCGTGTCATCATATTTGGCTACAATATACTTGGTTCCTTTATCCAATTGATTCAATATTAATTATAAATATTGAGGCACCACAGATTCTTATGATAGCCCAATACGTACAGTTTGCCAACCAGAAAGCAAGTCACTTATCAACATTCTCCGCTTCCTGTTAACTTATCCTTTATCCGTGTTAACATGTTACACCCAACACCATGAGCTCTTACCTTGTGCATAAATGTTTAGACAGCATCTTCTAGAATGTCTTTTGAAAATCTAAATGAGCCAGATTTACTATCTCACTTGTTACATCCTTAAATACGAACAAATCTGACAAACAAGATTTTTCTTTCAGAAAATAACATTGATACTGCTTGATAATATTGCAAGCAGTTAAATTTTAGGTAGGGTGGTACTGGGATTTTAAATTTGAAATCTTTGACTCATCCATCTCATCATGAGAGCTTAAAATTTCCCACAATGTGCCAGATTTTGGTTCTTCATAGTTAAGAAACATGCTTTTAACTGTCAATTTCAATATTGCAGGGCAACTCAAAGCCATTAACTGACGTAGTTTGGAGATTCTTGTAGAAATAATAAAACAGTAAGATACTGGGGTTGTTCAAATCACTGGTCATTGTGAAATCATCATTTTTCAAGCACTTTGCGTGCAACAAGGAAGATAACCTGGAATTCACATGAAATACTCAATTACCAAAACAAAATATGAAATACTGACATTATCCAGACTCAGATGTCAGTCACAGAAAACAAGTATGTAAATTAAGGACTGGCCACGCAGTCTAAAGTTTCTAACATGTTATGTTTCAGACAAGTAAGCCACACACGAGTGCACCAATAAACGGCAATACACATCCCTAGTTAACACAAGTTATGGCATTTCAGCAAGTGCTTTTTCAGCTATAAAATCTTAATTCATGCACTGGTCCATTATTGGTCTCTATTTCCAATATCAGCAGTAGCTAAGTTAAAAATTTATTCAATTTACTCTACAAATTATGCTGCAGTTTACATCTCCATTACAAGGAAATAAATAAAATCGATAAAGTAATGGATAATAATTACATAATCAATGAAGCATGAAAATAAACAAAATAATCAGAGAACATCAGTATAGGAGTGCAACAAATAGCATATTAGTAAATAAAACATCAATATTTAAAGAACAAGTGTGTATAAAGCTGAATTTCTTGTTTTAATGCAAGTTCAGTGTAATATGCAAAAAGATTAATCAGGAAACAATATGTGCTGGGTCACCAACCAGTTATATTGGGACAGAATCATGAATTGATACATCCATAGGAAATTTTAATCTCACCTATCCCATTGGTGAAATAAGACATTGCTTTAATTATTCAACTGTATTGGTTTAATTTATGATCTTTCGCTAACTCTCGGACAAGTTCAGTTTAAAATTTCTCAGTAAACTTCAAAAATGTATTGGCATTTTTATTGTTCTCAAATAGTTTGTTCACATTATGTCAAACAGTTGTGACATTTATCACCACACTAACACCAAAGCTATAACCACACATAAGCAAATATACCAAAGATTAACGAAATCAGGGAAGCTTCTCATACAAACTATTAATGGGTGTACTTGCATAAATATATGAATAATGAAGAACTGTTTCCAAAAACATGTTGCTCAAGAGACCAAAACACCTAATCATACATATAATTTACTACATAGAATTACAACTTAAATAACCCTAAAAAGCCGTATAAAAAAAGGTTTAGCAGAATAATGGACTCCTTTCACAAAAACTAGCCTCGTGGTATACGAAAACGTCAGCTGTTTTCTCTAGGATTTAGAAGGTTGGGGAGAGATCTCAAAGTCTTCAGGATATTAATGGGGGACAAAAGACAGGGTAGATAAAGATTGGTTGGAGATTGTCCACTGATTGGAGATTCTAGAACTAGAGCACATAGTTAAAAAATTAGGGCCAGATCATTCAGGAGAGATGTTAGGAAGTATTTCTAAACACAAAGGGTGGTACAGGCTTGGAACTCTCTTCCACAAATGGCAGTGGATGCTAGATCAGTTGCTAATTTCTCAGAGATAAATAAATTTTTGTTAAGCAAAGGGACATATATGGAGTTAGGCAATATATCAGCCAATGATCTGATTGAATGGCAGAACAGGTTCGAGGGGCTGAATGGTCTACTCTTGTTCCTATGTATGTCCATGCTATTTTTACTACAACATACGATAGTTAATATATCTCTACTTGAAGCTTCGGACAGTGGTGGAAAATCTCACTCCCTACACAATTTCACCACCAAGACATTGAAGGTGAAGTACTTATCTGAACTTGCTCTTCTTTGTGGGGGTATTGATAAGTTGCTCATTTGCTGCAACCAGTTTTTATTCACAAAGAATTTTTATGAACAAGACATAGAAATCAAATGAAGTCAGTTTAAGTATGTGAGAGTTGAAAGTTCAACAAATCTGAATAAGCTGAGAAATGAAGCATGTATATATTAAAAATTTATTTAAAATAATTTCCATAGTTACAAATGGGTATTTTTCATGCAATATTATTGCTTGTTTCAGCATGATTCACAGCGGTAAAACTTCCAATACTGATGAGCTAAGACAGATTGTACATCTTTCTGGATTTGCTGTCAGTTAACAGGACAAAAGAAGGTTTATAGAAGCAATTAAATGTGAGGTTAATATCAGAAGCATAATTGTTTGAGTTATGAAATATCCTTATTAATAAAAATAAATAGTTTAAACAGAAACAGTCAGAGCATTTATATTAGCACAAATTTGATGGGCAAATAGCCTGTTTCTATGCTGTAACTTCCTCATTGCTCCATCATTGGCAGTCCTGTCTTCAGTCACCCAAATCCCAAACTCTATAATTCCCACCCTGAAGCCCTGTGTGTAGTGATTGTCATAAGGTCAGCCAGCTGGACTTCATAGAATATGAGCTCACTGATTGGACCAGATTAAGAGCCCCAATCAGGGATTCCTGGCTGACAAACATCCTGTCAGTCAGAGAGTGGACTTTGAAGAAGCAGTACTAGAGTCAAGGACTGTCCATGTGTAAATAAAGGTTGACCTGGTGTTGGAATACTGGCCTCTGTGCATCTCCCTACTTCAAGGTGTTACTTGTAACTCTTGTCAGAGTAAGCTTTTGGTCACCTAATCTCATGTGACTTGCTGTCAAGTTTTACCCAACTGCATTTGTGAGCTGCCTCAAGACAATTTGCTATTAAAAGCTGCTGTATAAATACAAGCTGTTTTGCTGATTTTATAATTAATTTCATTCAATGGACCACAGATCAAACTCTAATATATAACAATGTGTGTTCACATTCGGTTCATGGAAACACCTCCTAGTAAGGATGTCAAGCTTATTGTAGAATTTTACCAGCTAATAAACATCTGCTTTTGAGAATATTCTACATATTTTCATTCGTCACGTTGTTGATCATTTGAAAAAAAAAGAGATTGACCACCTTAGAATGGTTGTCAGGAAACAAATTACATCCTTTCATTTACAGTTCCTGTATTGTAACCAGAATCTCTGTGCCCTAAGAATTTGTTTTCTCACTGATCATACCCTCACGTTTAGAGCTCTCACAATGTAGTGCTAGGTGCTATGATCTTGTACATTATGCACAAAACTGTAGCAACATGATGTCAAAAGCACTTTCCTTTATTGGCCAAATGCAATTAGTTGGGTGGTGATTTATTCAAAATGACAAAGGGACTGAACTAAACAATGGTCAGGTTAGTCCTATTAAAGCTTGGGCTGCATGGTACAACACAATAAATTCTGAATGATCCTATCTACAGTGTTAATCTGCAAGTTATAATAAAAATGTCAGCAAGATTCAACTTTTCGTCTGACTGCAACAGAATCAATATCTTGATTAAATAATCATGATGGATTTATCTCATCTCTTCATATGAGGAAATATTACAGATAGTGTGCACAATGAAACAAATTTGGAAGGATTCTGATGAAGGAGTTTGTAAATTAAATATTTGTATAATTGATTTAGTTTTATATTATCAAATACAGTGCCCCAATTTAACTATTTTCTTAAACTGCGTGCATTCATTATGAATGTAACACCAATTGCAGGGCTCATTCAAGTGTGTATATCAACAGAATTGAAATTCAACAAAAAGAAATTATCTATACATTTGTAGTTATCAAATTGAACAGTTTAATTTCTAAATTCAGATGTAAAAAATAGTACTTCAGATCACAGTTAGAAAAATATTATAAATACAAGCAGCAAGCAAAGACAATATTTTTGTGAAAGGATAGGAAACATTATTAAATGACAGTTAATCAAGTTACTGACTCAGCAAATTCAGAAATAGGTTTAAGATTCCGTGTGGCCCAAATGAAATCAGGATCGAACAGTTACGGTTCAGCTGCAGTGAAGTGGCTGACTCTATTCCCACTGGGTAGGCAAAACTAATATATTAGAATTAAATGGCACCATTCTCCATATGGTTCAATCAAAACACATTTGTACCATACATAGATTGGTGCTGACACTGGTGACCACAGGAATTTGTTACATGATAAAAGTGGTCAAATGGGTTACTATCTTGAAGTTCGATGGCTTCGGGGAATATTTTGCACTTCATTTACACTCCACGTTATTTAAAGAATGCAGATGGATCACTTCTGCTGATTAAACTTCTCTTTGTACTGCAACCTCACTAACAAGATGGGGGAATAGATTACTGCTGCTGTCAATCGTTTCAGAGATAGTAGGAACTGCAGATGCTGGAGAATCTACATGCTGCTGTCAATCCACCTGTTTGCTCTCCATATACTTTCAAACAACTTATCCAAGATCCAATTCTACCTTGCATAGTACACAGTTGATCTAGATATTTTCTAATTAATCTGCTCAGGTATGTTATTGTTCACCTGTGAAGCAGGTTGGACTTGAACCCAAGCCTCTTGGCTCAGAGATAGGAATACTACCACTGCATTGTTTATCTATCAATACAACCTGCATTACAAACCTGTTTTCCATTGTTAAAAAGGAGAGGGTACATAGCCACTTTTGAATGATGCCATTCTGCAATGTAAATGCGCCACAATATCAGTTGACACCCTGGTAGACAAGCATCCCTTGCCAAGTACAAATACTATAATCCAAGTCTTGTTGTGATCAAAACAAGTGGTATTTATACAACACCATTAATGCAAGGAAATGTCCTAAGGCACTTCACATGAGCATCATATAACAATGTACAACACTGAGCCACATAAGGCAACAATAGGTCAGAAGACCAAAAGCTTGGTCAAAGAGAAAGGCTTCAAGGAATGTCTTACAGCAAAGAAGCAAAGTTGAATGGCAAAGCAACATTGGTATAGAAATCCAGAACTTAGGACCTTGGGTAACTGCAAACGTGGCAACCAATGATGATGCAGTTATAATTGGGAATGCACAATAGGACTAAATTTGAGCACAGATATCTCAGAGGGCTCGGACGGCAGAGACAATTACCGTGATAGGGAAGGGCAAGGTCATAGAGGGATTTGAAAACAAAGATAAAAATACTGATAGTAACAGGTATTTTTAATAAATAGAACATCCCCTGACTGTTTACTTCACCACCGAAGTGCATTGGATACTACGCTAAGGAAAAGGAGGGATGTCTGATAGAAAGTTGAAAGACCTCTTTTCAAAGCTATTGATAGAGATGTACTGTTTACATCTGTGTACACAAGTTTCCTTGTCAGAATGGTTAAAAACATTTTACAACACAGTCCTAGCTGACGATTTTGAAACCACTAAAGGAGATAAATATATAAATGGTCAGGGAAATTTATAAATGCATTCTAAACAAGCAAATCCTATTGCCAAAATTAATTCAGTACAGAATAAGAAAAAGACAAAATTTAAAATGAAGTAATCCCGGAGAAGGAATCTAAATGGTGCAGAAAACTACGGCGTTATAGCATGTACTGATCAGTTTATATAATGTATGACTTCTTAATGCTTTCGGCCAATTAAATCATAGGATGAAGGCATCACTGGTTAGGCCAGCATTTATTGCCCATCCCAGAGTGCTGTTAGGAGTCAACCACATTGCTGTGGATCACATGCAGTCCAGACCAGGTAAAGACAGCAGATTTCCTTCCCTAAGAGGAAAGGACATTAGTGAACCAGATGGGTTTTCCCCAACAATTGGCAACGAACGCATGGTCATCATTTGACTCTTAATTTCAGAGTTTTATTGAATTCAAAGTCCACAAGCTTCCATAGCGGGATTCGAACCCAGGTCCCCAGAACACTACCTGGGTTTCTGAATTAATAACTCAGTGATAATACCACGAGGCCATCGTCACCATTTCAATGCCATTATTGAGTTACCATGAAGAATCTCCTTCTCAACCTCTCACCTTGTTTGCGGCATGGTGACCATCAGGACTGTGGCAATTTTACTCTTTTGGGGGTTATTAGCTCAGTTGGCTGAATGGCTGATTTGCAATGCAGAGTGATGCCAAAAGCACAAGCTCAGTTCCTGCACTGGCTGAGCTTACCAGGAAGGATTCTTCTTCTCAACCTCTCCTCTGGCCCGAGGTGTGGTGACCCTCAGGTTAAATAACCACCAGCCATCTCTCTCTAATGAAAGAGCAAACCTATGGTTTGGTAAGACTATCGCAACCTTACTTTAAACAGGACTCAAAAATGCGTTTGCAGATGACATGAGAAACATATTTCAGGATCCACAATGGGTATTTACCATTCAATGTTACACTGTAAATATTCTTAAATGTGATTCCATGGCTTCAGAATACCTTATAGAAACAATTTTTTTACAATGTTACTATTTATGTTATTCATTAATTAGAAGCAATGCAGAAAAATTTGAGCCTCTGGGATCCAGACAAAAATTACACTCTTTTTTAATTGAGGTTTTGCCAATGGTGAATGAACATTGAACCTTCAGAGATAGTACTTCAATGCACCATCGCCTATCCCAAGCATATTTACATTTGGTTTTAAGGCAAGGTTTTCCAGAGAGTGATAATTAAGTATGTCCTTCTTTAAAACAAAATCCAGACCATTAAATTAATATCACTCCGGGGTTTGGGATGAATTACATACTTGAAGCTTTGCTGCCAACTGCACCTTGCCCATACATGCTTGCATATGTTAAAACATCTTTGCAAGTATTTCTTCTCCTAGAGTATACAGTGGATTGACAGGGGAAAAGAATGAAAAACATGAATGTCCTTAGAAACCTACCAAACAGCCCCATTCTCATAAAAGTTTCTTCTGGTTCTACATTGAAGTTGTCCCACTGTAACTCCACAGAAACCCATATGCTGAGAGCAAGACAGCGAAAATGAAATAAAATTTGTCCGGCTTGGCCTACATTGAATGAAAAAAATGGTTAACTAACTAGAGATTGAGTGACCTCTACATAAAACATGGAACCATAAACCTGTCTGCAGTGCAAACTTACTGAGGTGGCAGAGCGAGTGTGGTAGGCTGAACCTTCGGCCGGCGTTTTGCAGATACACCCATTTGCATCGCCGAACGTTTCAGTGACTGTTGGTTTAACAGACTGGAAGCTAGACCGGCATGGTACTGAAGCTGTAAAGAAAAAGGAAATAAATGGATATAAATCAGATTAAGAGCAATATATAATGAAATCCAGGCAATATGTTAGATCCTAGCAGATAGCAAGCTTTTTCTGCAGTAAAATGTGCAACATTAATAACATCTTAAAGAAGTATTTTCTGAGGACTGTAGAATTTGAGGGTTACGGAAAACCACAGCTAATTGTTTAAAAAAATGAAAACTCAAAAGACTCTGTCTTTTCTTTCTATGATCCTGTACTGTACCACATACACCACCTGCAACTGGCCTGCTCTCAGACCTCTGTCAATGACATTAGTAAATACACAAAAGCAATCAAAGGATCAATCTTCTATCAATTTTCAACAACTGCAAAGTACCTGACCTTTGCTGACTGTCTCCTAGAGAAACATGACCAAAATTGAGACGGTGTCTCCAAACCCTCATCACACCATCCAGAGGCAGACATGTGGAAATCCTACAAGTTCGATAAGCTCAGGCAGCAGACCACATGGCATTTCTCAATGTTGAGATAATCACAAAGCTGTTGTATTTCTAACAGTTGTTATTAACAGTAATAAAATAATTCCATGACTGTAGGAGCAAACTGAGTCATGTAGTTATCTATAAACATCTTGTGGCAAGGAAATCTTCCTATCAACCCCAATAAACAGATTAAAAACTGCCAAACCACCAATTTAAATCCACTTACTACAATTACAATGAAATATTGAAAATATAGTATACTAGGACCCTGCATAACCAGACACAATACAGAAATATTATTCTTCCTTTCACAATATCTTCAAAATAAATTTTATACTTAATTATTAAATTTTGTTTTTTTTAAAATCAGTTTCCTTCTTTAAATTACAATTTAAGAATTCGGCAAATGTCATTAAGATCAAGACGGATAATCTCTCGTGACATTTTAGCAATGCATATCATCCAGCAGAAACAATAACAGTACTGAATTATTTCAGAAAGGTGGAATTTGTTATCACAGATCAAAGTAGTAAAAATATAGAATATTTTGTCTCTCTGGCTCATCATCCCAGACAAACCTGCATCCTCTCCTATTCTGCATAACATCTTACTGGCTCTTAAATGATTGCAGAGTTCTGATTTACTACCTCACATGATCATTCCAAATGCTGATGAATTGTGTGAGGAAATGCTTCCTGCCATCAATCCTGAATGTTCCCATTTTCAAAGTTTTTGAGAAGATTCGTAGGTTAGGTTGTGGGTGAGGTTGAAGACTTGTTCGCTGAGCCGGTGTGTTTGATTACAGACGTTTTGTCACCCTGCTAGGTAACATAGTCAGTGTGCCTCCGGTGAAATGTTGGTGCTCTGTCCCACTTGTTATTTATATGCCTCTATTTGCTGGGGTGGTTGCTATTACTTCTGGTTTTGTTCTTCAGTAGTTTGTACATCAGGTCCAGTTCAATGTGCTGAACTCCGTTTAGAAACACATTGAACTGGACCCGATATTTCGAAATGCTCCCATTTTTGGTTTATGTCCCTGTCTTTATCCTGTACTCATGGTTTAATTGAAATTATTTTCCCACAGATGTTTATGTATTTCTTTCATGGGTCTTTAATTTCTCCCAGAAGATTGTGCAAGTGCACTGCAGAAGAAAAAAGGATGACATATACAAGTTTCACCATACATGGTGTCAAAGATTTGATAGACCTGGTTTTTTCCTATTATTATTCATACATTCACTTGGTGATATAGTTTCGGGATTTGCCTCACTATCTTCTTCTACATAAACACTAGGGTTCTTTTCTTTTGCATTATGGTGAATTCAATTGCTGATGTAATACTCAAGGTATTAGGGTCAGAGTACATTGGACTCAAACTGTTGTGCTACTGATTTTGAGAAATAGTTTGGCATTCTCATTTCTTTATTTGGACCAGTGTCATTCTTTTCTTATAATGTTCCAGTGGTAGAGCAGCTGGAGAAGGTTTAATTATGTTAATAGTACTAGATAAATATAAAATGGGTTCCTCACTGAACATCTTAGGCCCAAACATTTCCTACAGCTTTATTGATGGTATTTAAGAAAAATTAGAAGTGGGATGCTTGCTGATGATTGTAGTGATCAAGTCCATTTGTAATATATAACAAAGCAGTCAACGCTTGCATTCAGGAAGACTTGGACAACATCCAGTTTTGGGCCAGCACATAACAAGTAATACCCGCATCACTCAACTGTCAAAGTTGACCATCTGGGAATAAAAGAGAAACCAACTACTCTCCTTGACCTTCAATGCATTACCATCACCATATCTCCTGCTGTGTACAGTCTGGTGATCACCACTAAACAAAAATGCCAGAGAAACAGCCACATAAATGTGATAACTACTAGAATCAGTCACATCTTACCATTAATTGCTTCAGGACTGACAACTATAACATGAAAAATCTGCTATTGCATACCAAAAGAAAAGAAACAAGAATGATTCCAGTTAAGAGAGAATATAACAAACAGGATAACCAAGATAAACTGGGGACATTACTTCAGCAACTGAGAGGTGACCTGATCGAGATCGTGAAAGTGATGAAGAGGCTTGATAGATTAGCTACAAAGATGTTGCCACTTGAAAAGGATTCAAAAACTAGAAAGCCATAAGAGATATTTACTAATAAATCCAATTGAGAATGAAGTATGACCTGGAGACAGCCAGCTAAATCAAATCAACCTCCCTATCACTATATTCACAATGCTGTACAATTGAAATACCGAATATGACCCTGTAAATTGCGCCAATGGCTCCTAGCCAGACTTTCTAAATAACCAATACTGGACTTTGTGAATAACCGACAGTAGACAGCGGGTTCATATTTTAAGCAAAAGAATTAACAACTTATTAATAATACATTAGCTTTAGCAGAGCAAAGTTAAACATGCCTATGACTTAAAGCCAACCTTCTTTGATCCTAGACCTCATTCACACAAAGACAGACAAACAGATACAGTTCAAGGATAATTCAAAAAGAAAACTAAATACGATGTAACTGGCCTGTTCATTAAGCAGTTTCCACAATCCATGAAATCACAAGCATGTGGAATTATATCTTGCTTGGTTTCTGAAGACACTGGTCAATGCAAATTGCTTCCAGTGGCTCTGAGGAAGAGTCACTTAATATTTATAGCTCAAATTCAAATGCCCAGATCCATCCTAGTTTCAGCTTTGAAATTGACAAAATTATATCCTATTCATATGAATGGGAAATAATTGGAATTCTGGTACTTTACCACAAACACTCCCTCCTGAAACTTTGGTAACAACCTTGCATTTGAAGGAAGGTTTTTTTTTAAAACACTTTAGATCCATGGCTACATCACAGGCTTTCCATTACAACATGCAGCATCACTTCCTCAAAAAACAAAAGACATTTGATCAGGCAGTTGCTGGCTCTTCTAAGCCCAAGTTCATTGTTATTTTTTTCACAAATATGGTCCCCCAGTTGTTACTGCTGTTCAATTCTATTATTCATATAGTTATTTATGCAAGACCAAAAGGTCTTCATTCAGGTAGATTTCTTGTCATCTTTTAGAAGGTGGTTCCCAATTTCTCCCTTTTCAGTTCCTCACATAAACAGTATTTTATAGATTCCATCTCCAAGAAATATAATCTATTCCAAGAGTTACTATTTGGGGGACTTTATGCATTCCAATGACAAGGACATTGCTTACTTAGAAAATCAACCATTTTGTATAGGAGTTGTTTTTATTCTTCTACAGTACAAATGCATTTAACATCAAGGGATTTCATTTTTCACCATACTGTAAGAGTATCTTCCATTGTATACACTGCATAGCATTTCCAATTCTCTTGTGATCAAGAAACTTTTTTTCCCCTCTGTTCTTCTGTGGCAGGTCACTGATTCTTCACAGTGGTTTCTATCATGTTTCTCCCTGCAGAGTTGTTACCTCCATTCTTGTATTTATTTTACCTCATTTTCTTTGGTTAATTCACTTAGTCCCATTTGCTTCATCTAGAGACTTACTTGATCCTGCTATGTATTTGTCTTACATGCTAATATTTTGTCTTTTAAAATAAAATCATTTACCCTCAAATGTTTGTTTGGATTCTATTCTGCAGTCAATTTTAGTTAAGGCCTTTCCTCATCCCTTTGAAGTTAGTCATTATAAAGTAGTACTGTGTACAAAATATGAGCTTAGTTCAATTTATGCCAATCCAAAGACTCAAAGAAAAAGTGCATTAATAAGAATATGCTCCAAAAAATGTGAACATCTGTATAAAAAGATTACAATTCGAAACAAGAGTAAAAAATTAAGAAAGAGTTAGTAAAAATACATCTATTGTAACAGTACTTTAGTAATTCCTTTGTCTTCATGATTGACCAATTAATCATTCATTACACTACCTTTTATGCTTTCCCCTTCATTTTCAAGTCAATCGTCTCTCAGATTCATCCCAAGGAACCAGAATCTCTCTCTAGCTTTTCTCACATCTCCTCACACTGACTGTTGGAGTAAATATATCTTGATTTATACTCTTCCTGATTTATACTTAAAATGTCTAGAATTTGTGGGCTATAATTCTGCCTGAGCCCAAACGTAGTACAATTTTTTTCAATGCGCTGTTCAGATGTAGAATCCAATTTCTGTGAAAGGAACTTTTAGTCAGAGTTGCTATCAATTGGCAGTTTAATGCTTCTGCTTTGGTGATGCACATAATGAAACTTGTAGTGAGCCAAAATAATCCAATAGCCTCATTAATTAACCCAGCTGGCACTGTTCGTGATTGAACACATAATTCTAACTCCTTTAGAAGATTACTATTTGTGAAAAAATGTACCTTATGCAGTTAGCATGTCACCAGGCCTATAACACAGCAGCTTGGGCTCTCTTGTGCCACTTCGTGGTTATCCAAGTTGATTGTCTCTCGGAGCAAGACAGTCATCACATGTTGAATGAACCCAAGATCAGAACGTTCAGTCATTTCACTATCAACAAAGTTATTAATTTAAATAGCACACCCGAGACACGTCACACTATTTGAACATTTCAAAACAAATTCTGAATTGTGGACTGGTTTTACCATCACTACAAAATTTGCATTACCCTTCCAGATTAGCAATATGGTCCTGATCATTTAATTAAGTGTAGTTTCAGAAATAATTTGCCAGCCATAAACAATTGTCTGCCAAATAAGCCATCCTAAACAAGAAAAAATTCTGTTAAATCAAAGCCCCACCATAAGTTATTTCTTTGAATTCAAAATTATTTATAAAATTACAGCAGTGTTTACATTCAATTGCAGTCAATTCTTAAACAGCCTTGGACCTAGTAATGACTACAAGAAAGTTGTCTTTGTATTTTCTGGGGCTAAATATACTGAATTATTTTCTAGCTGAAACCTAATTTCATTTATTGCTCATATATATCTCAAAAAAAAAACCCTCCCTGTATTTACACTGAATAAGATGCAATTTTTCTTCCTCTCCACCAACCACAAATTATTTTTACACAGCACCTACTTACATGAAGAGGATGTCTCAAAATGCTTAAATCTAGGTTAACATCTGGACAATTTCAGAAGAAATGAAGAACGAAATTGGTACATATCTCAATAAGGCCCTTTGATTCAATGTAGCTGAAAAACACAGCTGCTTCAGCCGAAGATAAAGAGCTCCCAGCCCTCGTCCATACAGTCCGTCAACACTATTGCAAACCCTATTGCTCTTCAGCCCTGCTATGCTAACTCATGTCATCGCTCAACCCATCATAACCCCCTCATACTATCCATGCAAATTCAATGTCAACTCACGCTATTCATGCCACCGCTATAGCTGCTCACTCTGTTTCCACCACCAGCAGACATCTGGAGCCATGTAGAGATGAAAACAAAACATCAATGAAATACAGCTCTCACTCAGTGATAAAAATCAGACCCCACATGATAAGCTAATCCTTTATTATCCCCTTTAAACTGAATCAACTGCAATCTCAAAACCTCCTGAAGCAATTGTAGGTTTGAAACTCAGTGAAGCATTCATAATGGCAAAACAACAGCTTTTAGGAAAATGCCACAGAGTTCAATTGAATTGACCTGACCAGGTGGTTACTGTTTATTTATAACCTGAAACAGATCTGTCAAAGCATTGCAGAGAGTTTTTTTTAAAATACCCAGTAAAGTTGCAGCCTTTTAAAGAGAGAGCCATTTCAAAAAAACACTTCAGATCATGTCATTCATGCAGATGTTATGTCTTTCAAGAGTGTTGTGTTTACTGCCATCAATTTATGAAACCCTTTTAATCTCCAAATCTTCTCTAGCCCAATAACCCTTCAAGTTATCATCTGCATTCATCTAACTTTGAACATTCTTGATGCACCTTCAGATGCCTCGGCCCTAGGCATTGCCTGCCTACCTACCTTTTTCCACTGCTCTGTCTCACCTTCCTCCTTTAATACAAATCTTTAAAATGTACTTAATTGACTTGGCTTTTATTCGTCCGACCCAATATCTCCTTATGTGACCGACTGTCAAAACTAGTCTTACAATGATCCTGTGATATTCCTTGGGACATTCTATTACCTCATAAACAACAATTTATATTTACATGATACCTTTTATTATCCAAGTCCCGGCGGACACTTCAGCGCATTTATGTGGGAGTATTGAACAGTTAGAGGTATAATTCATTTTGTTAAACACAAGAAATAAGTGCAGGAATAGACAGTACAGCCTGTTAATCCTGCTTGTTAATTTAATATCATGCCTGATTTTGCGTTTCAACTTTACTTTCCCACTATACCCCTCATTTACTTGATTACATGACATGAAAAATCTGACTTTCCAACCTTAATTGTATAAAACATTAGAGCATCCCCAACCCTCTGGAGTGCAGAATTCCAAGATTAACAACCACTGGAGTGAAGTAGTTTCTCCTCTTCTCATTCCTAACAATCGGTCACTAATTCGGAGACTATGCCTTGTTTTAGATACCCCAACCAGCAGAAATAATTTCTCAGCATCCAAATTATTGGGCCTGATCAGAATCTTGTATATTTCAATGAGATTGTCCATCATTTTTCTGAATGCCAGAAAATCCATTCACCCTCCCAATCCCCTCATTCCAGGGATCAATGAGATGTGAAACAGAGCTCTTGTCTGTCCTCTAGGAGTAAAAGACCCATGGTACTATATTGAAAAATAAGCACGGGAAGTCATCCATGGTGTCCTAACCAACGTTAATCCCTTGATCAATATCACAAATTAGGTAATTTTAACATTTATTGTGGGAATTTGCTATGCACAAACAGTCATATTTCCTACACAAGTGACTATACTTCTTTATACTTTGTCAGCTGTAAAATTCTTTGGAAGGCACTATTTAATTACTAGTTCTTTTTATCCTTTTAGCTGGAAGCTTTAGTTCCAGTCTACGACAGTTAATTTAAAGCAGAATCAAAAACACTAGCAATAGCAACTCTAGCGACTAACACAAAATTGCAAATTGTTCACCAACTTATCTACAATAAAAAGAGTAGTCTACTAAGGTTCATCACTTTATTCCAAAGTATTTACATAATTAATATTAAAAAAGTCAGATACAAAATCTTAGATGCCTTATGGATTATGAAGCCTAGCAACTCAACAAAGTTGTTGTACCTTTACCTGGTCAAATCTGTCTTCTAGCTAATTCTCCACATTTTGTTTTTAAACCTTGTTATCTCAGATTCTCCAGCATCTGCAGTTCCTACCATCTCTGAAACAACCTCAGCTTGTTTTTCAACTCAAAATGGAGCCAACATTTAACAAATACATGTCTAAACAATCATTTAGTTTCCTCCTTTAACCGGGGAGACATTTCAAGCTTTGGTGTAAAAGCCACAGGACACATGAATTCTCATCCAACACATATAATAGAGACCAATAAAATCATCTATAAAGCTTTACTGTCAGTTTTAGGGTGTCCATTTCATTATTTAATCAGCTTCTAATTTAGTTGATTGAGTAGAGTTTGGTAATGGTAGCAGATCTCTCCTACAGATCAGGCCACTGACACTGACAAAGATCGATGGTACTCCGAATATAATCAACTTTGCTTTGACCATAGGCTTCTGTTGGACTAACTGCTCATTCAGGAGCAATAAATATTTCGTTTTGCTTGGACTTCCATAATGGGAAATCAATTAATGTTGAGATGAACAGGTTTGAAAGACAATGTTTCAAAATGTCAGCAGCTTCAGTTTCGATCATTACCAGTCAAATTTGCAACCAGAGCAATACACACTGGAGTTTTTATATAAGTGAGAAAGTGAGAAGTTGGCCTCATTTCTTTTGGCTAATAAGACAGATCCTTCTTGATTGCAAGCTCAGCTGTTTGCTGCTGCAGACTTCAAAATGCAAGCCTTTTTTTTAAACTTTGTACAAAAAGCTACTCTAGCATTACTGCACGAATGATTAGCAACTTGAACAATGCAGTTGGTGATTGACAAAGCATACATTTCAATTCCTCTCATTGGATGGGGGCTGGTGGGGGCAAAGAGAGAGAGAGCGCGTCATTACACAATTCTCCAATGTATATTAATTTAATTCTACAAATTCCAAAAGCAGATGTGCATGCACTATTGTTCAGCTCCAAAGCTGAAAGACACCTATCCCAATAGCTAAATTTCTCAAGAACTATTTTGCAGAGGCAAAAACCCTCATGAACTTTTGAATTGCTTTGACTTGCTCAGTTCTCAGTCACTATTGATTCAAGATAGTCTTAGTTCAGTCATCCGATGAATGTAAATAGACTTGATAGGATCTAAGGCACAACGAATCTGTACTTAGAATCCCAGTTTAATAGCAATATTGCCATTAATGTCAAATTGCACCAATTTTGTCAGATTCTATACTTTGAGTTAGAAGAGAATAAACACCACATAATAAGCAGCATACACTTGTAAGCAATTTACATCTGGTAAGAAATCTCACAGCAAGTGTAGAACGATAGCAAAAATAATGGAAAGGTGGCCGAAGGTACTGGCAAAGAAATATGACAAAATATTTATACTGTGAAATCAGGCCACTCATCCAAAATGTTGCACATTCGTCTTCTTGGTTCACTTAAACCTCTTGACATCCTTTATTAAACTTGATCAAGGCACTCTATTTTCTTGCAAGATCCTAGCAATCCACCTTTCACTCCAATAAGGTTTTTGTAGAAACCAAAATATATTGCTTCTATTACATTACAGTTAACCACTCTTATTTACTTTCAATAAGATTGGTCAAACATGGCCTTTCTTTTAGGAATATGAGCTGACTACTATAATTTAAGTTTCTGTAAGTTTATCTTTGAGTAAGGATTCCACATATTTTGTATGTCTGATGTTAAGTGAATTGGTCTATTGTTTACTGGACTTGTTCCATATGCTCTTTATATAATGGAATCATATTAGCTGTCCACCAGCCCTCTGGCACTATTCCCTTTGTCAAATGAATTTTTATTTGTCTAATAGAGCCACTGCTATCTTTTCTCCAACTTCTTTTACTTGTTTGCAACCAAGCTGTACCAGAGTTCTTAGCCTCAAGTTTAATTACTTTATTTCTTCTACTTGAATGTCTTCAGAAGAGAGCACAGAAAACAATGTCAAACTCACCACATTAGTCTCCCTGATGAAACAGAGACAAGCAATTCAATCATTTTGCTATCCGAGAGGTTATGATATGCACTGTTACAACACGGAGACAGACAGCCAAATTAAATCAGCCTCTGTACTTCTGTATTCATAACACAATAGAATTAAAACCTTCAAAGACTCTCAAAGTTGACCTCAATGGTTCCTAACCAAACATCTTAAATGACCAACCCCAGAGTTGGTGAATAGTCAATTCTAGATACAGGATCTGTAGCTTAAACAAAAGATTTGGCAGAGCAAAGTTATACAAAGCAATCTAATTAATGTCTACAATTTAAACCCAATAATGTTTGTCAGCCCCATTCACATAAAAGACTTTTTCACTGCATTGTTTCACAGAAATTCAACCAAGAAAGATTGATCAGGGCTACCTTTGCTGCTCACGCTTAGGAAGTTAGTGATACTTATAATTTTGTTGCTATTCTCTGAATTTCCAATAGCTGATAATGAGGGGTTAGGCAGGGAGCTTTCAAATCTTCATGTTGTAGCATCAACAGCCAAACTCCTTCCCTCAGAAAGAGTCCATAAATCAGTTTAAACTCTGGTCTCTCCTTCTATTTGGCCATCATGATCTCTCACAGACTTACTGACACCAATTCCCAGGTACTGATTTCATTAATGGCCTAACATCTACTACCTAGTTAAACATACTGTTTTCCCCATTATGAAAGAGTCTTTAAAATCCTTCGATCAAGAACCAACCTGCATGTAATTTTGAGGCCTGGCCTCACAAATAGGCAGCTTGTTTGTTCCTTTTTCTTTTAACAAAAGCTGCTTCCCCACAGTCCAAAGGTCATCTTCAGCTCACTGTTCATAGCGCCAAAACAAAATTGATAAAATAACAAAATTAAAATTATGAAAATCAGTGAATGTTCTACAGCATCAGTGGCCAATATCCCATCCAGATTTTTCTTGTTATTTGTGTCAGTAAATACTTTGCACTCTTTTTTTATATTCATTGATAATTCTGTACAAGGAGGAAGAACCCTGCATATGGTTAAAATCACATTCCTGTACTCATTTTGTTAATTGTCAGATAATTTGAGAGTGGTTAGAAATAATAACCATGGGTGATTTTATAAAACAAAGAACTGGAGGTCTGAAGCAAAAACAGCAAATGCTGGAGAAACTCAGCAGGTTTGGTAGCATCTGTGGGAAGAAAGTAGAGTCAGCGTTTCGACTCTGGTGACTCCACATCACATTATAATTTTCAATTCATGTCTTTTACTCTTTTCAATCCAGAGACATCTTTCGTCCTCCACATCCTTTACATTAATTAAAACCCATTAGCACGTAAAGACTCTTATTTCAATCTGTATGGGTTTAGTTTCTTTGTTAGTTACATTCCTTTCTTACAACAACTCATCTTAAATTAATACAACTACCCACTTTGCCATTGTCCTTCCCTATCCTTTCCAAGTATGCTCTAAAACTCAAGATTTGACCGTAAGCCCTATCTTTATATGTTTCAATTAAATCTGATAACAGTTTCTATTTTATTTTGAATGCTGTTCACATGTTTATACAGAAAGTTTGCTGCATATTTGATAGTTGCTCATTGTCCTTGATTTGTAACAGGTCATTCATTGCTTAGTTTTTTTAAACTGTATTTGGTCCTAACCATTTGTACTACCCTTGTCCTTCATTTTGGTTTGACCTTCGCTCTCATCTATTTCTTTTATCTTAAGATTTATTTTATCTTCACCAGATCTCTCCAGCCATTTTACCAGCTTACAATTCTATGAACAGCCCTATATATCCTTTCATATTCCTGTTCTTATGGAGCTGATCCCAGTGGAACAGTTTCTTCCTGCCCCAATATTAGTGCCCATGTCTCATGAAAGTACCTGGAGGAGATTTTTGCAAGCAGAAGGGTTTAGCAAAGAAAATTCCTTTAAGAGAGTGGGGTGGGGGGGGGGGGAGGCTGAGAAAGGTCATCCAGAAGGGCAGAGGGTGTGTCCCGTCACACAATAGTGGATAGACAGAAAAGAAGCCAAGCAGGCTAAGGAAGATTTTCTTTTATGTGCAATATGAGAATCCTCCAATCCCCTACCACTATGGAAGTTTATGAAGAAAAAAGGTAGGATGATAAACTAAATTCACATTACAGCCATCATGACTACATGCCCACAATATTTGGGTACTGCCCTCAAATCTGCTGTAAGAATAATAAACCAGTTACTTCAATAATCACGATAGTGCATAACTGTTTATTTAACTAGGGAGGACAGAGACAAAAAAAAGGACAAAAATTAACAAGGAAGTGTTATGGACCCATCCCATGAAATACAAGGGTGGAAAATAGGTTCAATTAGCTAATATTTCCATTAGAATGCATTACTGGCATTTTTCTTATTTGAATATTTATCAAAACTGCCATTTTAATCATTAGGAAGCAGATGTATTTTAATGAGATATTGGATCAAATATGCAGGGTACACTGGCAAAGCAACATGAAACGATTCAGAGAGCTTTCTAATCTTAAGGTAGCTGATGCAAAATCAGTGGCACTGAAACATTCTTGAACTGATCAGAGCTCTGGATCCTTACTAATGAGACAATTTTCCAGCAAAAAGGTTATTCTAAGAGTCCAAGAGAGTTAGTTCATTCTTACAAGGACAATTTAACTCTTTAATTTTCACACAAACAGCCCAAGGTCTTGCAATTCTGGCAGCGAAATCTGTAAAATAGAAAGACCCAGGAGACTTGCATCATCAGGTGTTATTTATTTGCAGGTGACCTTATTTGAAAAATGGTCATGGCTCGTATAACAAATCAAATTAATCAAATATTTAAGAATACACTGTATTTCTTACAACATTCCATCATTGTTTCACAATTACCTCAGCCTGTACCCAATTCGGGAGCCCTAGAAGTTGGATACCATTTCAGTTTGTTTTCTAATCAATGAATTTCACAGTTAATTATCAATCAAGGGATTTTTCCTTGGAGAGATCCTGGGATCTTTTACATAGGCACTTATATAGGAGGTGGCTGCTATAGGGTGGGAGCACCTGGCAGTTCCCATTCAATTTGGGGATGGGGATTAGCACCTCAACCGTTTGGAACTGGCTTCCTCTGTGGGTTATAGCTGCAAGTAACTGGAGAGCTGGGGCTGTTAGTAGCTCAGTACTTTCATTTCGGTAGAGTAGGGGGCTGTCAATTCTGGATGCAGGCATTCCTGGATAGTTTGATCAAAGTGTGTTCTGATCATTTTGCCAAGCAATGTGATAATTGATCACATGATCTCTAAATTTTGTTCTATTTGCCTTCTCTAGGTTGGGTTCCCTAAAGTTGAGAAATCTCAGTTATACAAAAGCCATTTTCCCCCCACTACATTGCTGTTTTCCATTTACTAGCATATGCTGTGCTTTAAGCTGTAAACAGATTTGGAGCATTAATTTCAATCTACAAACAAAATTCAAAATTGAGGTTTTAAGGGGAAACTTTTATCTATTGTAATGCAAATTATTTAGGACACTTAATAAGCGTACATGTTTTGCAAATGCCCATTTGTCTAGATTTTACTATAAAATGAAATAACGGATTACAGGTCTGCTGAACCAATTTACAAATAATTCACACAAACTACATTTTACCATCTATACTCGAACATAATTCTTAAGTTAAGCGTTAAAAAGAAAGAAATTGACTGCATCCTCTGGATGTTCAGCAGGGGGAAATAAAAACTACAATGTAGTTTCGGAGCAGATTATTTTGGGGACAGTTACTGTGGAGGAATGTTCCGGGGCAAAGTAGCAATGTGGTTCTCATAGTAGGAAGTAGCTTGTCATACAAGGTGAAACCAGTGCTACTACACCATAGGGTCATAGGGTGATAGAGATATACAGCATGGAAACAGTCTCTTCAGTCCAACTCGTCCATGCTGACCAGATATCCTAGATAAATCTAGTGCCATTTGCCAGCACTTAGCCCATATCCCTCCAAACCCTTCCTCATCATATACCCATCCAGGTGCCTTTAAACGTTGTAATTGTACCAGCCTCCACCACTTCCTTTGGCAGCTCATTCCATACATGCACCACCCTCTGTGTGAGAAAGTTGCCCCTTGGGTTCATTTTAAATCTTACCCCTCTCACCTTAAACCCACGCCCTCTAGTTTTGGACACCCTTACCCTGGGGAAAAGACCTTGTCTGTTTACCCTTTCCATGCCCCTCATGATTTTATAAACTTCTATAAAGTCACCCCTCAACCTCCAGCACTCCAGGGAAAATAGCCCCAGCCTATTCAGTCGTTCCCTATACCTCAAACCTTCCAACCCTGGCAATACTTTCTGAACCCTTTCTAGTTTCACAACATCCCTCCTACAGGAGGGAGACTAGAATTACATGCAATACTCCAAAAGAGTCCTAACCAATGTCCTGCACAACTGCAAAATGACCTCCCAACTCTTATACTCAATGCACTGTCCAATAAAGGCAAGCATACTAAATGCCTTCTTCACTATCCTATCTACCTGCAACTCCACTTTCCAGGAACTATGAACCTGCACTCCAAAATCTCTTTGTTCAGCAACACTCCCCAGGACCTTACCATTAAGTGTACAAGTCCTAGCCAATTTGCCTTTTCAAAATGCAGCACCTCACATTTATCTAAATTAATCTCCATCTGCCACTCCTCGGCCCATTGGCCCATCTGATTAAGATCCCATTGTACTGAGTTATCCCTCATTGCCTCGAACTGCCACTCCAACCAATTCATACGATCTGATAGGATTCGCAAACAAGCACACTTAGCGCAGACATAATCATCAGGAAGATGGAAACTTTCCCTAATGTCCCACAAATAGCTCTCATTAGGATTCACACTTTTGTGGAGATCTGAGAAATAATTTCTTCACCCAGAGGTTGGTAAAAATAAGGAACAGGTTGCCCAAGAGGGTGGTGAAGGCAGATACTCTTGCAACATTTAAAAAGCATCTGGATGAGCACTTAAAATATTAGGCCATAGTAACCTATGGGCCAAATGCAGGTAAATGAGATTAGTTAGTTTGGATTGTTGGTCAGTATAGGCATGGTGAGCCCAAGGGCATATTTCTATACTGTATCATTCTATGACTCTTAAGTTTAACTATTTAAGACTCAGCTGAATAAATAATATTCGATGTCAACTGCAATACTGTCTATAAAGTTACCTTTATTGCTCAACCAATATGCCAGAGTGCAACAGACACATGTTGATTTTACAATCTCCACAGATAGCATCAGGAAAGCACCAGAATAAAGGCAAGGTGTGTGATCACAGAGAAAGAGATGTCAACACTTGCTGATGCCTTTAGTACATTGATTATCATTAGAGAAAAGTTAACCTAAACCTTATAATATTCCCTCACTGCCTATTATGGAAGTGAAAGCCAGAGAACACAAGACCAATAACAGAAACTCTAATCTATTTTTTAAATTAATCCATCTGCCAACAATTTTTTAAAAATACGTTCATTGGATCCGGGCGTCATTGGCTGGGCCAGCTTTTATTGCCCACCCTTACTTGCTCTCAAAAGGTGGTGGTGCACCGCTTTCTTCAACTACTGCAGTCCATTTGATGCAATTACCCTCAAAAAATGTTAGGGTGGGGGTTCCAGGATTTTGACCCAGTGACACTTAAGGTACAGTGATATATTTCCATATCAGGATGGTGTGTGGCTTGAATGGGAAATTGCAGTGCTGATATCCCAATGTATCTGATGCCCTTATCTTTCTAGAAGGTTGTGGTCATGGGTTTGGAAGGTGCTGTCTAAGGAGCCTTGATGAATTTTTGCAACTCACTTAGTTAGCAGCGCACAAATTAGCAGTGACTCATGGCTTCAGGGATGGAGACCCACTTACATTATACAGATAAGACTTTAAGATACAGAAATTTCCTTCTCTTCTTGGCTCCGTTTCTTGTACTTCTGCTTTTTTAAAAAAATTCTGGTTTTTGTATATGAAATAGTTGATTTGATTTTGTATCTAAGATGGTTGTTTCTGTTAATTCTGGTTTTTTGTACCTAAGATGGCGCCGCAGAATGGCGACTTTGTACACTTTTCAGTGTACTCCTGTATCCCTGTACTTGAGTACACGTGACAATAAAATGTAATTTAATTCTAATTCTAGTAGATAGCACACTGTCACTACTGAACGTCAGTGGTGAATGTTATTAAGGTAAGTGATGTCAATCAAGTGGGCTATGTCATCTTGGATGACGTCAAACTCTTTGAATATTGGTGAAGCCGTACTTATCCAGGCAACCGGGGAGCATTCCAATAGAGTCCTCACTTTGGGCCTTGTAGATGGTGGGACAGGCTTTGGGGAGTCAAGAGGTGCATTACAACCTGCAGGATTCCTAACCTCTGACCTGTTTTTGTAACCACTGCCTTTATATGGCTAGTGCAGTTCAGTTTCTGATCAGTGGTAACTCCAGGATGTTGATAGTGAGTGATTCAATGATGCTAATATCATTGAACAGCATGGAGCAATGGTTGGATTCTCACTTGCTGGAGAAGGTTATTGCCTGGCACTTGAGCGACATAAAATGTTACTTTGCACTGGTCAACTCAGAACTCTACATTTCCAGATTGTGCATTTGGACATGACTCTTCAGACATGAAGGAGACTATGAATGGCACTGAACACTGCAATCATCAGCGAACATTCCCACTTCTGACTTTATGATGGAGAGAAAATCGTTGAAGCAGCAGCTAAGATGTTTGGGCCTAGGATACTACTCTGAAGAATGTAGGGAGGTGGGACAATGGGCCTTCTAAAGCCACAACCATCTTCCTTTTGTGAGCAATGACTCCAAACAGCAGAGAGCTTTCCCTCTTTTCTCATCTGATTGACCCTAGTTTTGCTAAAGGCTCATTCAAGTCACACCCAGTCAAATGCGGCTTTGATGACGACGGCAGGCAGAAACCAGGGCATTTTAGATCTTAGTGTAACATCTATTATAGGGAAGTAACTGTAGTCTATTAATAAAGATAAACGATTGAGCACTTGGACAAAAATGAACTGAATGGATTTTTCACCTTGTGGACAGAGTAGATTTAGAGAACACAGTTTAAAATTAAGGGGATCCCATTTAGGACAGATATTAGAAGAATGTTTCACTGAGAGGGTCAGGCACTTTGGAACTATTCTTCAGGGACCAATGGAAACAGGATCATTGATTCTTTTTTAAAGGTAGATAGATCCTTGACTAACAAGGAGTTAAAGCTCATCAGGGATAGGTAATCGAATGTGGCATTAGATTAAACATCAACATTAGATTAAATTATTCAGGGACAATATAATGAAGTACTTCTTAACACAAAGAAATTTGGAACCCTTTCCTTGAAAAGCCTGTTGCGTAACTTCAACTAGGATATTATAAGTTTACACCAATGAAAAAGGTTAGTGAGGGGGCACAACACTAAAATATTGAGTTGAGGAAGAGTCACCGGACCCGAAATGTTAACTCTGATTTTTTCTTCACAGATGCTGCCAGACCTGCTGAGCTTTTCCAGCAACTTCTGTTTTTGTTCGTGATTTACAGCATCCGCAGTTCTTTGGTTTTTACTAAAATACTAAGTCTGCCTGACCCACAATGATAGAAGTGATGAATGAGTGGTAATTTTACCGCAATATACATTGTATTGATAATATGTCCTAGTGGGTAATTTTGAAATTGCTCAGTAAGATTTAATTCATTTGACAAATTAGTGCTTAGCCGTGACATTTTAAAATATATTTAACTCAAAATAAACGCATAGTCCAGTAAAATTCTGATGACAGCAACAAAATCAGGTAGATCAAAATCAATTCCCAATCACCTCCATTACTCCTAGGTCCTGCTCCAATCAAATGGTGTAGATAATTGCAGTTACTGCAAAGTAAACCTCAAGCAGGTGGGACGAAATCCAATTACTCTTCAAAAATCAAAGTAGTTACTCAATTTCACACTTTTAAGCAAACTATCACATAGTAACAGTTGTCTGCTGAGAAAACGAAACCATTTTCCACTTTGGCCACTCACCACCAACGTGCAGCTAATCCCTATTAAGGTCAAGGGCAATTTTTCTATCACTTCTGTAAGAAACTGTAATACAAATTTTAGTATTCAACTACCTTAAAATATGATTAAACTTGCTCGTCATTCACAAATTGCACCCAAAAATGAGTTTATCCATTCAGTGCCAATCTATAAATAAAAACAAAGAACTGCAGTTGCTGGAAATCTGAAACATACAACAGAAATTTCTGGAGAAACTCAGTAGGTCTGTCGAGAGAAAGCAGAGTGAATATTTAAAATCCAGCAATCCTTTCTCAGAACTGATAGTAGCTGGGAAAAGGTGGTATATATGCTGATTACAGAATCGGGTACTTAAAGCACACTTACTCCAAATGTTGGTTTTGGAAAAATCCTATCTTTCTTTTACTTAGGAGGTGTGGGCTTTGCTAATGGGCCAGCAATCATTACCCACCCCTAAATCACCCAGAAAAGGTTGTGGCAATCTGCCTCCTTGTACCACTGCAGTCCATTTGGTGTATGTTCACTCAGTTTTATTAGGGACAAAGTTCCAGGATTTTGACCCAGTGAGTAATATATTTCCAAATCAAAATGGTGTGTGGCTTGATGGGGCATTTTCAGATGATGGTAAATAAGGCATTTAACTTAATAAAAACATTATAACAATTTATATTATTTGAAATAAAAATGTCTATTCTATTATTTTGTGTGTAACTATGTTTTCAATTTAAGGTCAGTGACTTGAAGATTGAACCTACTGTTACTAAAGAGAGAGTTAAAAATGTGGAGCTAGAAATGCACAGCACGTCAGACAGCATCCGATGAGCAGGAAAGTCAATGTCTTGGGCCAAAACCCTTCTTTAGGGCTCTTGTGACTGGAAACCTGAAGACTTGGTTAGTATGGTTCCTAAAGAAGGGTTCCGACCCAAAACGTTGACTTTCCAGCTCCTTGGATGCCATCTGACCTGCTGTGCTTTTCTGGCTCCACATTTTTTGACTGTTACTAAAAAATCTCAAGTGAGTTAGTCGGCTATACACCAATTTATAGTACTTGTATACATAACATTCAGAAATATTCTGATGGTTGACAAAAACTTAGCATGACATGTTGCTTTCAGGCCACTCCTCCTTCCTATTCTCTGTGGAATGGAACAATGGAAAACCCGCAAACGAGCCACAATTCAAATATTTGGAACTTTGATGTTCTTCGTATGAAACACCAAAAACAAAGCCAACAATAAATTCATTTCTCTGTCCTTTTGCAAACAAACTTAATATATTACCAAGTTACTCTTGAACACAGTCAGCTAATTCATTAAGAGCCAAACAGTGATGCAGCTGTGGAGACATCCAATGTAGCACTTAGTACTTAGGCTAGATTGACTTTGGATAGATTTTTATATTTTGAAGCATTCCATAAAGGTTACCAGATCATAAAATGGTCACAGCCCCCAAAAAAGGAGGCCATTTGGTCCAGCATGTCGATGCCAGCCCTTTGCAAGGACAACTTGGTAAATGTTTTCTCTTCAGAAATTAACCAATTCCTCTTGTAAAGGCCTCACCTGAACCTGCCTCCTCTAGACTTGGTTGTTTTTCTTTGTTATAATCAAAACTCAAAAAATAATCAACATTTTCTAAATGAGTACACACATCATTTGTAACATGCAGGCACTGAATATAGGTAAAGATCCTTAATTGTACCCACTCTTTCTAATGGTTTTAAATTAGAATTGATGTCCAACCTTTGAAGAGTGTTCTAAATTTGGATTGAACTGAACAGCCACACAAATCCTGTGGCTACAACAGAAGGTCAAGAGCCAATAATTCCTCAACAAGTAGCTCAACCCCCTCAAAAGCTATGCACACTTTACAGCGCAGAAGGCAAGAGTGTGATGGAATGCTATCAACCTCCTGGATGAGTGCAGTTTCAATGACACTGTAAGATCAACATCATCGGAGGAAAGCAACTGGTTTTATTCTTTAAAAAATAACTTTAATTGTTGGGTGGCACAGTGACTCGGTGGCTAGAACTGCTGCCTCACAGCACCAGGGACCCGGGTTTGATTCCACCCTCGGGCAATAGTGTGTGGAGTTTGCAAATTCTCCCCATGTCTGCAGGGGTTTCCTCTGGGTGCCCCGGTTTCCTCCCATAGTCCAAACGTGCATAATAGGTGGATTGGCCATGCTAAATTTCCCATAGTGTCTAGGGATATGCAGGCTACGTGGATTAGCCATGGGATATGCAGGCTAGGTGGATTTGCCATGGGAAATACAGGGTTACAGGGATAGAGTAGTGAGTGGGTCTGGGTGAGATGCTCTTCAGAGGGTCGGCGTTGACTTGGTGGGCAGAGTGGTCTGCTTCCACACTATAGAGATTCAATGATTCTATTCAGACCCCATCCATGACCTTTAACATTTATTCCAAACACCACCAACATATACTGTCAGCATTACTTAACATCTATGAGATGTACTGCAGCAACTCAACAAGGCTCCTTCAGCCACACCTTCCCAACTTATGCCCTCCAACACCTAGAATGAGGAAGGCTGAGATTATGGGAACAGTGCCACCTGCAAATTCCCCTCCAAGCCACATATCTGACTCCGAACCATATCGTTATTCCTTCATATCAATGTCAAAATCCTGGAGCTTCTTCCCCTAACAGTACCACGGGTGTACCCACACATGGTTCATAGCAATTCAAGGAGATATCTCGTCACATTTATGGATGAACAATAAATGCTAGGCTAGCCAGCTCTTCACACATCTTCTGAACAATTTTTTAAGAAGTTAGTGAAGGGACCACATGGAATTAAATTGCTCATGTGGGGAAGATTTTCATATCCGACTGCAACTTTACTTGCGAATACTTGCATAAGAATAGGTTCAACTCCAATTCCATCTCTGTTGTCTTTCCTTTTCCTTCCCCTCCTATTTTTACTTCTTTTATCTTCAACTTTCCCTTTGTTTTCACTCCTCTGTTGATTAAATCCATTTTGGAGGAAGGCTGGGGGCAGCTGATAAGAACACTGGGGTTCATGTAAACAGGAACCTTCTCTATTCTGTTTCAATGGTTACTGCATATCGGGTTTGTGAGAATAGGATTTGTCAGTCACATCTATATTCTGGGATATAGAGAGAAAGTTCTGTAAATCTTTGGGTCTGTGGGAACAAAGGAAGAGTTGGCTCCCCATTTCTGCAGGAAGTAAATAATTTTCACTCTCATTATTCATATCAGATGTGCTGAGTGCGCCGAGGATTATCACAAAAGGCAAAGGCTATTATAATCAAGAATGTGGGAAATTAGGAAGCAGGATAAATTCCGACAAGGGTCCAAAAGTTGAACACCTCACTTTATGGGGGTTGGTAAAAGCTTGCTCCCACCAAACAGGTTTTAAAGTAACCATTTTGATTAAAATCATAAACATGTGGCCGCATACCAATAACATTCACACCAGCTCACCAATCACCTCATATTTTCTGAAATATTGAGTCACTATCAGTGCAGACATTCTACAGCCTTCTCAAACCAACATTTAATCATTAGGCCTATGGTTACTTTGTTTCTCTCTTGTATCAGTCTTAAATAATAAAGTGACAGTGAACACAAAGCAACATTTAAAAATACAGTGGACAATTAATGGGCTAAAGATGCAAGATTTGACTGAAACTTCATTGCACCCGAGTTGCTCTTGCCTGCAATTTCATTAGGACCTTCCATTCTTCCACTTTGTTCTCTACAACCTTCTTCTTTGAAATTCTCTTAAGTTAGCACTCACTCTTCACTGCCTGTCTGACTCACATTTGGTGCTGTAAATACAGTTTTAATTAGCAACAGGCTGCTGCCTCAGCTCCCTCTCTGCTCCTGTGCAGATTGCGCCTCAGGACCTCCTGGCAGTAATCAATGCCATTGATCAGCACTGTCGTTGCTTAGTGCTTGAGGGCACCTACTACAGAAGAAAAAAAGCTAGAAACAATTTCAACTTTAATAAATATGAATTTAAAAATAGTAGAAACGAATTGTGACAGCACAACCTTGTTACTCAGCAAGCACTAGATTAAAAAGAAGGGCATGCAGTACCTCCGAGATGTCAGTGCAAGCTAGCAACTGACAACGGATACTGGAAGATAATTATATTCAAGATCAAATAGAATGGAAGAGACAGACTCCCAGTTAGAGTAAAACATGCAGGTTAAAAGGAACATGATTCCAATAGTTGTATGTGAGATTGCTTCAAGGAATTAAAGAGAAAAATGACCTCTGCTAATAGTTTGTGAACTAATAGCAGAGATCTACACAAAGGCTGAATGTTTTTATTTAAAAAGAGTGCTGTAATTAATGAAACTACTCATTACTCCATCTATAGCTTTTTCTCTGCACATTTGTGCACCACCATTTATAGAATACGTTTTATTACATCTATATAAACTAGTACTTGGCCTACAACAACACACCCACACGGCAGCCACATTTTAAAAATTAATCTTACACGTCAACACTCCAGAAATATTTGAAAATGGAACACAGAATAAATTACATATTACAAAGTGTAAATACTCTTTAGTTTAAAGTAAAATTTAGACTACATCACCACATAATGTGTCACCAAAGCTTTGGACTTATTGGATTCTTTTGTTGGGGGTGGAATTACCTGGAATTTATTCACACAGGTGTAACCTGCCCCTTATCATCCCAAGCCCAATTGTTTTCCAGGTTTCGGTCCACAAGGGCCCACACTATTTCAATAGAAGTTGCAAATAGTTCAATCTTCTGCAAACCCATCCCCACTTCAGATCTTATGGTGGAGGGCGGGTCATTGATGAAACAGCCAAGATGGCTGAGCCTAGGATACTCCCCTGAAGAATTCCTGTAATAGTTGAATCAACTAATTGTTGCCAAAGCTCAATTTGTTCAAAACCCTTTTGGTTCCAGCTCATCTGCAAACCATACTTCAATTATGTCAGGTTGTTTGCTTTCAAAAACATGCAGCATTCTTGATTTTTTAAAAAACCTGTTCTTCATTACAGTCCACAATTGAAAATATAGAAACATAAAATAAAAAGATACAGTTCTATAAGTATTTCTTCCCACTAGTGTTACCTGAACAAGTACTGATTCATCAGCTGATGGAGGGCAGTTATTCATTCCAGAAGAATGTTTCCTTGTCCATATTTGAACTAATAGCGTGAAACATCATGCATTCCAAAAATCAATACTGAGGAACCTCAGGCATAATGCAATCTGACTTATAACTCTGTCACTGCAGCCTCTGGCTCCTTCATGACAATACACACCCCAGGGTGGTGATGGAAGCATCTGGGCCATTGGCTGTAAGTTAGGATTTGTTGCATATAATAACATCAGGCTGTTGTTCAATTAGTCTATGGGATAGCTCTCCCAATTTTGGCACAAGTTCCAAGATATAAGGTAGCAGAACACTGGAAACAACAAAAGGGACACATTGTCCATTTGACCCAATCATGCCTAGATCCAGATTACAGGTGATCTGTTCAGTTTTAATATTAAAATGCTAGTCTTTCAGAAATAAGAGATTGAATACAAAGGGAATGTCCTACCGAAGAACCTGAACAAAACCACTTTTTAAAAAAAATTCTTATTTAATGACCACCATCTTCAATGACAAGAGTTAAGATTAGGTTTTTGGAGGAAACCCTAATTCAAGGTTACATCTTGGAAAGCAGCGAAATAGCATATAATGAGAGGAGGTACTATCTGAAGTTCGGTGCAGTTTGCAAGTTAATTATTTTGTTATGGATCACACTGCAAGTCTAACATTTCTATTAAGAAAACAAAATTTGCCTCTTTTCCATCTTTTCCCATTTCACCTTCCATTTAAACACCATCGCTCATTTTGCAGGGGATAATTTATCACCCTCTGTAATATAAAAAGAAAACTTTTTCCTTTGTTACAATCTGTAGAAACTATTAAACTACACAGTAACTTGTTTTGAAGACTTAGAAATTACGAAAGGGAATCCAGTTTTAAATGAAAGCAGCTGATTTTATGATTTACGAGACTTGTTTCTTTTTAAAATAAATCGAGACAAAAGCCGAACAGGATTGCAATGGCTTCTCTCTAATTCAGTGCTCACTTCTAAATCAGCACATCAGTCATAAATCACAGTGATATTATTAACCAAATAAAACAGCACTTTAAAAATATACTTTAACACCAGAATAAGATGTACAAACATCCGATCAGAACACTACATCTCTGATTAGTGGGTAGTTATGGAGCAGATAGGGGTTAATTAATTGTTTACAGTCACAAGCTGTGCCATGCTCTGGTATTTTATGAAATGGAGTTCTATAAATCAGGGCCAGGAAAAGCAAACAAGGGCTAACGAACTCTGCAAAGAAAAGTAGCTTGTGTACAAATAAGCTTTGTACACAATGATGGAGTGCCAAACAGGGAAAAATGACAGCAGAGTGATAGTTTAATAAAGTCCAAGCTTACTGTACAGCTGAATGTTACACCTCTGTAAAGGATACCCTTCAACATTATTATTAATCACTATGCAGCTGCAAGTGTATAGAATTACAACTACAGCTCCATATTTTAGGCTAAGTAAATCATCTTGTACTGTACTTCTATAACTCAAGAGGATTTCAGTGATGGCACTTATGAATCATTGATAAATTTTTAACAAAAAAAAACTTCAAAGAAGTTTCCCTCCATAAGTCCAGTGTTTCCCACCACTAGCAAATCTGTAAGCACAAGGACTTGCATATACAGAGTACCTTTTTAACATCTCAAAGCATTTACAGTCAATTAATTATTTTAATGTTGTAACATAGGAAAAAAAGGGAAAGAAAAGACTGAACAACCAAAATGAGATATGAAAGAATATTTGGAATTGAAACTGATTGTTTGGCCATGATTGGATTCATAGGATGTCTGGTTAGCAACAGGTATCACGAATAGACTTATATCACTCCTGTTCAAACTACAATACAAAAAATGTACAAAGTAGAAAACAAAAATTGCTGTGCTACAGGGGTTTCTGGTATTTTCATATTTCAAGGCAATCTTTCTTAAATGTCTGTAGACAGCTTTGGAGTTCACTATCTATTAAGGAATAATTTAACTTTGCACCTTTTGTATCACAAGAACTGTTTTAAACTGAAATTTAACTACTAGATCATGATCATTTATTCTAATTCATCCTTGTATCAAGTCAACCCCACAAGTTCACTTAATGTAAGATAACAATTTAATTAACACTTCTTTTTCATGTCCAAGCACTCATAACAGCAGCGGACTGAGCATCTAAGTATTTGCTTATCTCGACCATCAACATTCATTGCAAAAAGAGCCTGACAGAATTGGAATCATTGTTGGCGGCACGTATCAATCAGGCTTTGGAGTGAAAACAGTTCTACCCTGGACAGCTCACATTGGCAGAAAAAATGTTTAAGGGAGGTCTCATTTCAACTTCAATTGAATTGGAAACTCTTCCAGGTGCAGCATGTGTGTACTATAATGTTTTCCAGCAGTTCGATTTAGTGCCTCAATGCCACAGAGAATGTCAAACATAGGAAAGCTTAACAGTAGAGTATTTGAGCTATACAGATCATAGAGACCTTAGTCTGCTGAATTAATTCATCTCAGTTAGAGCTGGAGTTTGCTACAATTTGTTTCAGCACCCATGGGCTGATGGTGAGAATGGCCAAGATTCCAAATGCTACTCACTATCCACTGATCTTGCTGATAACTGTGGTTGGGTATTAGATGAAATATTGGAACTTGGAACAGGATCCAATTCCCTTCAATCCAGATACTCACCTATTAAAAGTTACTCTGGGGAGGTGCCAGAGGTGTTCTAGAATCCATGGAACGATATCCCAGCCTGGCAACAATTTTCATTATGCAATACCTTTAACATTGAAAGAAGTTACTTCATGGAAGTTTAAACATTGCATACGGACTCCAAGCCATTGAAATGGTTTTGTTTTTTCTGGGCAGGGGGTGGGAATTAATAGTACAGTTGAAGAGGTGAGTTTTAGGGAAGGTATTAAGTGAAAGGTGATGATATAGGTCTAAAGAAAAAGGGAATTCCAGACCATAAACAAAGTCACTCGTGATCAGGACAAAGGGAACATGGAAATCTCAAGAGGCAAGAATTGGATGAATGCAGCGTTTTATGAAGGTTACAGGGCTAGTGGAGTTTAAGAAATAAGGATAGTGAAGTCTTTGTGGAGATTTAAACATAACAATCAAAATGTAAAGTAACAATTAAGTGATTGGAACCCATACAGGATAGCAAGGGCTGGGGCAAACAAGGCCAAGCAGGATGTGATGTATGCAGAATTTTCAATGCATTGAAGTTTATGGAGGACAACAGATAGCATTGACAGGCAATGTAAAAGAGACAGAATGAGATGGTTGCAATGTTGGAGAGGATGAGAGGTCAGAAGTTCATCAAGACCTTCAAGAGTCAGGTTCAATCAGCAACAAAAAATGGAATCAGTAGCACAGGTAAGGAGGTGGTGGTGGGGATTGAAGGTGATACTTCCAGTGTTCCCAGTACTTAGCTAGAAGAAAACGGGGCTTTCCCAGGCCAGGACATCAATCAAGCAGTCTGTAAACAAATTATGGATAACATATTAGTGCATATAAATGAGGAAGAGCAGGTGGCTAAGGATAGTTCCTTGGGAGACTCCAGGGGCAGACACAATCATTCCTGGGGTTGCTCTGGTTATGATTGGACAAGGTGGTCTCAATGTGTCAAAGAGAGACAGCTTTAGATGGAAATGAGGGAATATTGGATCATTCTGAGAATATCATGTGATTGATTAGCATTTCAATATCATGATAGGATGTAAACCTGACTACACAGATTAGGTTTGGTATGGATGCAGGTATCACTGGCAAAGCCAGCATTTCTTGACCATCTTTATTTTCACTTGAATTGACTGACTCCAAGCCAGAGGTTTTCAGCTGGTGCTCCACAGCAAGGTGAGAATTGTTTTGCAAAATGCTCAGGAAGCATGGCTGTTTCATGCAGAATTTCAATAGTGTGCTTGCACAGCAGATAGGAAAATCACTTGTTATGTAGCCTACTTGTGCACGCCCAACCATTCAGTCCGAGTATGTGCAACGATTGAGGATCATATCTTGGGGATGGCATGAAATTGCATATACGCAGTAAGGAAGCGCTCAATTGCTGAACGACTGCTAAGCTGGCCTGCTGCCTGGACAGGTTTCCACATTTGCACAGATTTTAAGCTGAGAACTTTGGGAATTTTTTTAAAAATTTCAGCCACTGATCAAAGTCTTGGAATACATTCTAAGGAGAAACAGATATGTCTCTCATCAAACAAGAGGCAATTCCTCTGCTAATACAGTTGATGAAGGATCTGAACCTAAAGGGGGGGAAAAAAGCAACAATTGTTCAGAGACAGCACAATGAGAGCTATCTAGATTTTGGATTTTCATGGACAGGAAATGCCGCTTATCCCTCACCTGAAAGTCTCATCTGCAAAGAGAAGTTGGAAAATAGTTGAGTTGAGCAGAGTTTGGAAATGCGTCTGTGCTTGCAGAGTGCATTTTTTCTGACGGATTTGCAACATTAATGTTTTCAATCCTTCTTTATCATGCACTATGTTGCAAACCTCTCTAAGTAAGACCATAACCATATTAAGTGCAAGTTAATGTGATATTTTTGAGCAATTTTTCAGCTGGAAACAGAAACAGACGTTGCTGGAAAAGCTCAGCAGGCTTGGCAGCATCTCCAAAGAAAAATCAGAGTTAACTTTTCTGGTCAAAACATTAACCTCATCTTTCTTCACAGATACTGCCAGACCTGCTGAGGTTTTCCAGCAACTTGTTTTTGTTCCTGATTTACATCATCTGCAGTTCTTTTGGTTTTTAATTCAACTGAGAAAGATGGGTCTATTGTGGAATTGTTTGTCTCGTTGAATTGTGCCTTGATACTGAAAAAGGTTGGAACCATTGCTCTAAGCCATTTCAGAAGACAGTTAAAAAGGCGTCACATATAGGCCAGACCAAGTAAGGATAGCATATTTCCTTCCCTATAGGATGTTAGTGAACCAGATTTTATGACAATCAACAGTATGTACATGTTGCCATTAGACTAGCTTTAAATCCCAGATTTATGAATTGAATTCAAGTTTCACCAGCTGCCACAGTGGGATTTTAACCCACATCTCCCAGAACATTAACTTCAGTCTCTGGTTTACTAACCTAGTGGCATTAATTTTGTGCCACCGCCTCCCCTAAAGGGAAGATAGTTGCAGAAAACATGGTTAGAAATTCACGAGGCAACTAAAATGCTTACAAGGACTACAGAGGTACAGGAGTAGTAGGAACTGCAGACGCTGGAGAATCCGAGACAACAAGGTGCAGGGCTGGATGAACACAGTGCTGCTTGGCCTGCTGTGTTCATCCAGCCCTGCACCTTGTTGTCACAGAGGTACAGGAGATTGTTTGTCACTGTTTGAGGGGACAGAGGGAACATGGGTGAGTGTTTTTTTTAAAAGAAGGATTAGTAAAGTGGGTAACCATTTCAAGGTCAATTTCAATGAGGTGAATTGGCAACTTCTTTCATTTTTATGAAAATTACATAATGGGATCCAAGCTTATTGTAATTTACATTGAGTTGCAAGAAATTTCCAAATGGTTCAGTCTGAGCAAACTCAAATGCATATTAAGCCAAATGAATGCCAAATCCTGAAACATCCACAAAAAAATACAATCAAATACAATTATAAGCATGCCAGTCTTTGACTGAAAGGGACAACTGATGTACTTTGTCACTTAAAATTGACAGTTTTACACGTAATTCAAAAATGATTTCGTTTCTAAGTTTAAAAACGGATTTTGAATAGATATAAATAACATGTTATGGTAATTGACCTTCTTTAGTCCAAACTACACAGCCAATTAGCTCCCTGCTAGCTGAAACAGCCTCGAGGTGCAAAGCATTGTTCTGTGGCTCCATAATGATATCCAGAAAACGCAAAGCAACAGTAAAATGCAAAATTGATCATTAATATCATCTGCCCTAAATATACACATCAACAACTATGAATTCCCTCATTAGCAATGCTATATGTTAACTGTCAAATTAGACAAATAACAGCAGTACCTCACCCATTACACAGACAATCTGAAAATTTCTCCAACCCTCCAATGTCAACAGCAACAAGACATAAAGAATATAGAAAAATTAGCATTTCTAATGCAATTATAACTTGCAATATAATCATCAACAAATTGCAAGGGGTGTGTTGCTAATTGCAACAATTGTGATGATCCACACAGTAGTCTTTCACTTACAGAATCACCATTCACATTGCTCTGCAACAGCTTCAGCAACAGGCTTTTTAGAAGATTCCTACAGTCAGGGTAGTAAAGTGAATAAATTCAAACTACCATAGGATATAAACAGTATTTCTGGAATGCTGTTAGTGTCTTTTTTTGCGAAGACTAATGCAATGTATCCATTCAAATTCTCTATTTCCAGGCTCCCCATTATTATATCCTCAGCCTCACTCTCTACAGGGCCTGTTTACTTTGGCCTCTCTCCTTTGTATATTTAAAGAAGATCATGCTGTCTGATCTTGACATTACTTGCAATTTTACCCTTAAAGTTTATTTATTTTCTCTTTTTTTGGTCATCTTCTGTTGATGTTTTAAAAAATTCCCAAACCTATAGATTACCACTAATCTTTGCCAAGTTTTTTTTCTCTTTCAATTTGATTTTAACCAGAAAATGGCCCATTTATGCTTACCCAGTTTTCTACTAGCTAGTGAATCTTATTTTCCGCACTATAAGCTATGTCCCCTAGTTCTAGAATCACCCAGAATTAGAAACATTCGCTCAGCATCTGCCCTGTCAACCTACACAAAACTTTATACAATTCAGTAAGATCGCAATTACACACAAGTACATTTTAATGCCGAGGTACGTCTCGACTGTTGCAAAATAACTTTTTTAGTACAGAAAATTAACTTTCTTACAAGTAATTAATTGGTGGAAGTCTAAAAAGACTTTAAAAATATTTTCCTTCTTTTATTTCTCTTAACCTCATCTTTCTTCATTTGTTTTCGATCACGTTTTTACCAGATTTACAAATTTCCAAGTTACAATTGCTAGTTCAGATCTTGTACTAATTGTTATCAATAGTTCAATCTGATTGGTTATTATGACATACTGTTGCTTCTCCTGTTCTCACAAGATGCAAATCCCTGTAAAGTCCAGTGGTGTTTTCTCTTCAAGTCATATCTAGTCCAGTACAAATCCTGCAGAAAGTTAGCAAGAAATTGTAATGAATGGGTATTATTTGTTCACTATATAGAATGAAGAAAAACATCCCATTAAACTGTTACAGATAAACATTGTTAATTAGGAAAACAGCTGGACGTTTTTCAGACTTTTTTTCTTCTGCAAGACAATACACAATTCAGTTCTTAAGAGCAAAAATTCAACTTGAAAACTCAACTCTTCTCTCTTTACAGATGCTGTCAGACCCGCTGACCTTTTTCAGGTCTGTTTTTATTTCAGATTTTCAGAGTCTACCCAATTCAAAACACTTCTTTCTCTCATCATTCAAGCGTTTTGCAGCATGCACCACCTGGGGCAGGAAGCTCAGCAATTTGCATCTAGATTTGTTGATAGATAAAAGTACCAAGCAATGGGCAAAAAAAAAAGTGCTGATAAAAAGATACATTCTCCAATTTTCCTTGTCCTTCCTCCTTCCAGCTTGCAAGGAAAACATCTAGCCACCCCATGGTCCCCATCCACACAAGAACGTGGACTAAACAGTACATGCTTTTCGACTGTAACAGTACACACAAAAGTGCTCCGATAGACAGAAGACAAATAGTACAATGGGTTATCTGGAAACTGAACCAATGTATAAAACATTCCTACAAATTATCTTAAGTGCAAAAAAAATTAGCCAGTCCACCAAACAAATGGTTTTCTATTAGGTCTCTTATCTCCAATTATTAATTTAGTTAATAGTTAGGTTCTCATCCTGTCAGTATCAGCATTAGGTGAATTGGCAGATGGATGGCTCAACTCCTTTGCAATCAAGTCAAATTGAGGACAGAAGTCAATAAGTGGATTACTCTAATAAAACCCAAATAATTAAAAACATAAGAAATCCCAAAGGTACTGCTCAAACAATCTAAGCCTGCAACAATTTGTATATATGTATACAAGATTTTTTTAAAAAAGCAGCAACTATTCAAATATATTTGTTATCAAAAAGCAAGTAATTGACACTAGGGCTAGAACAATACTATAACATCCATGTGGAGACAGCCAATCATTTGAAAGTACAAAACATGCAAACTGATAATGTAGCTAATCAGAAGTCCTGCTGCTTGCAAACAAGAGAAACCAACATGTCAAATCAACACATAGCTACTGTATCAGAAAATTTTCTGAACTAATTCTTGGAATGAGAGGATTGCAGACAGTAGGCCTCTTCTTTTATTTAAGAATTATAATAAAATGTAAACAGCAGGGAACTTAGAGTAATTAATTAATAAATTAAATGAAATATGATAGTGATGGCAGGATGAGTGAGGCATTGCTACTGCTGTTCCATGTCTGCTGCTGGACACAAAGGTGATCCAGACCTAACATATTTACTACAAATGTCTGCAGTTCGAGGAACTTCGAATTCAAACTGAGGGGCTGGAATCTGAGTTGTAGATGTTGTGCCACATCAGAGAAAAGGGAAGTTTAACTGGCTACTTTAGTCCCAGAAGCAATCGTACCACTCAGGCTATGTAATTCAAGTCTGGTCTGTGGTCAGGGAGAAAAGGGTACATATGCAGGTGAGGTGGGCGTGGGGACCCAAGGGTTGCACTTGAGGATCCTTGGCCCCTGCAGCTGTCCAAGAATTATGAGGTCGTCACAAGCTGTACGGCCAAGGGCAGAGACTGCAGGAAGGATGTGGTACAGGGGACAATTCAAATCACTTGCTAATGACTATGACTGTCCACCTAGGAAATTCCACGTCACTGGTCACGAATCTGCAGTAGCTGAGCTTTGCTTGCCAAATGAGCCCAATCCTAGAGCTGCATGTCCCAACCACACATTTAGCAGGCGTTTCTGGGAGGTGGAATTGGACATTGGCCTTGAGATCATTGACATTTCTTTCTCCGGTTCCTTTTCCGAACTTACTCCTGATGGGTCTTCTCAAAGATTTATGTTCCTCAATACAGGAGCTTCCTTCAAATTGGTTTCATCTGAACGAGGATCTCCCACACATTGACATCCATATTGCATTTCTTGAGGCAAGCCTTCAAGGTGTTTTTGAGACATTTTCTTTGTCCTCCTCATTTGAGTGCCTTCCTTCAGCTGGGCAAAGATGATTTGCTTTGGCGGCCAGAATGCAGGCATCCTAAGCACATGACCGGGCCAGCGGGGTTGATTTTGGATGATCGTAGCCTTGATGCTGGTGCTATTGGTTGCTTCAAGAATGCTGATGTTGTTGATAGTAAGTAATCCATCTCTACCTATACACATACTCCTTCCCCAAAACCCCATTATCATCATAAATACCACCTTTTCCTAGCTGGTTCTAGTTCTGAAGGTCACTGCTCTTGAAACACTTGCGCTGTTGCTGCCGGACCAGCTGAATTTCTTCATTAATTTGTTTTTGTTTGTTGACTGAAGACAGAGTTGGGATAAGGGGACCTTTTCAGGACGGCTAAAACTAGGGGTACCATAAGAATCAATTCTGGGGCCACAGTTACTTACAATATATATTAATGAGTTGGATGTGGGATATATTATCACCAAGTTTGCACGTGACAAAAAGGTGTGAAGGCAAGTGGTTAAGTGAGTGGGTAAAGACTTGGCAGATGGAAGAATGTAATGTGGGAAAATGTAAGGTTTTGTGCTTTGCTAGGAAGAATTAGAAGCTGAATTTTATTTGAACACAAAGTTATGGCACAGGATTTGGGAGTCCACTTGCAAAATTCACAAAAAGCCAGCATCCAATTTCAGCAGGTAATAGGGAAGGCAAATAGAATGTTGGCCTTTATTTCAGAGGGAATGAAGTATAATATAAGAACGTCTTGCTAGGTGTATACAAATCACTCGTTAGATCATATCTGGAATACGTGAACAGTTTTGGTTCCCTTATCTAAAGGAAAGATATACTGGCATTGGAGGCAGTCCAGAGAATATCCATGAGGTTGATGCAAGGAACATAAGAATTTTCTAATGAGGAGAGGTCGAATAGGTTGGGCCTGTATTCAATGAAGTTAAGACGAATGAGAGCTAACCTTATTGAAGCAAACAAGGTTCTTAGGGGGCGAGAAAATGTAAATGTTGAAAGGTGGTTTCCCCTTGTGGAACAGTCGAAGACCAGAGGACATAATATCAAATGTAAGGGATGGCCGAGTTAGAACTAGAACTAGATTTTATTGCCACATGTACTCAAGTACAGGAATACAGTGAAAAGTGTAAAAAGGCACCATTCTACAACACCATCTTAAAATACAAAATACAAAACCAGAACATTTAAAAAAAATAGAAATAGAAGAAACAGAGCCAAAATAAAAATAATGTCCAGATCTTAATGTCCTTATCCGAAAGAAAATTAAAAAGAATAGACTTGAGGAGGAACTTCTTTTGACAGTAATGAACTGATGATTTTTTTAAAACTGCAGAAGGTTGTAAAGGTCGTTAAGAATAATCATGGCTGAGATAGACAGGCTTTTTAATCAGTTAGGGAATCAAGGGTTATGGGCAAAAAGCAGGAAATTGTTGAATGTCAAGCAGCCTCAAAGGGCCAAATGGCCTACTTCTGCTCCTGTGTTTTATGGTCTTACAACAGAATGTAAAACATGCCTTTGTTACCTCCATGGCAAATTAGCTGAATTGATTTATTCTCTTTTTAGAATTTCAGTCAAAACCCATTAATATGGCTAAAAAAAGAAACCTACTTTAGTGAAACAATGCCAAATACAAACAACTTGGGTATCACATCCACAATATCGGGCACAAGGTGATGCCCATTAAAACAGGCAAATTAATGGCAGATGCAGTATAATTTGGATAAACGTGAGGTTATTGACTTTGGAAGCAAAAGACAAGAAGGCAGATTAATTACTACCTGAATGGCTGTAAATTGGGAGAAGGGAGTGTGCAGCAGAACCTGGACATCCTTATGCACCAGCCACTGAAGGTAAGCGTGCAGGTGCAGCAGGCGGTACAGAAGGCAAATGGTATGTTGGCCTTCATTGCGAGAAGTTTTGAGTACAGGAGCAGGGATGTGTTGTTGCAATTCTATAGGGCCTTTGTGAGACAACACCTAGAATACTGCACAGAGTTTTGGTCTCCTTTTCCGAGGAAGGATGCTCTTGCTCTCGAGGGAGTGCAGCAAATGTTTACCAGGCTGATTCCGGGGATGGCGGGTCTGATGTATGAGGAGAGATTGACTAGGTTGGCATTGTTTTCACTACATTTCAGACAACGGAGGTGGGATCTCATACAGACTTAAAAAATTCTAACAGGATTAGACAGGGTAGCTGCAGGGAGAATGTTCCCAATGATGGTTGTGTCCAGAACCAGGGGTCACAGTATGAGGATTTGGGATAGACGATTTATGACGGAGATGAGGAGACATTTCTTCACCCAAAGAGTGGTGAGCCTGTAGAATTCATTACCACGGAAGTAGTTGATGCCAAAACACTGAATGTATTCAAGAGGCGACTAGATATAGCACTTGGGGTCATTGGGATCAAAGGTTATGGGAAGAAAGCAGGATGAGGCTACTGAGTTGGACGATCAGCAATGATCGTGAAGAATGGCGGAGCAAGCTCGAAGGGCCAAACGGCCTCCTCCTGCTCCTATCTTCTATGTTTCTATGTTATGTTAGTTCACGCATCACAAAAATAAAGCTCCATACAGATCTTTGCCAATTCCACGCTTTCAGAATCCTAAATATTCCTCATCATGTATCAAAATTACAATGATACATGACTTAACAGCTGAAAGGATGCATAATTTCACATGGAGAGATCTGGTGTTAATTCTCTTCTTGTCTCTTGCAGGTTGAATGCATTGTTTGCTGGCGCTGGACTGGATAATAATCTGGTCACAATTGATTAAATCTGACAAACTACAGTAGGGCGGTGACAGGGAGAAGAGGTCAACAGTTTGTCGCAAAAGGCAGCTTTACAATATAAACCTGCAGCCTGGAGGTCAGGAAACAACCACTCCCACTTGGCCTACATGGGGCACTTGCAAAGATTTTTAAAAAAATTATCATGTCATCAAAAAGAGAGAAAAGCACTTTGTGATATCCAGGTTTGATGCTGTGACAAGTTATGACTTTTTTTCCTTCAAAAAGAGAGAGATTTGCTGTTGATCCACCAATACAGAAATGACCCCAAGGCCGGGGGTGGGTATTAAAAAGGAGTTGATCATCCCAGGCATACAGCAAATGCTTCTGGCAGTAAAGAAACTCAGGCACAATCATGAAATCGCAGAGGAGAGGCAACCACTCTGATGTGATCACATAAGCCTTAGTTTAAAAAAGAAATCAGTAGTACATTATTTATGAAACACTCTGCAGTTGCTGTTGAGAGTGGCAGGATCAAACATATCACCTAGCTCTGTTAATGACGCTGACACAGCAAATGTCAAGGCCATTCCTATGCCTTCTCTTTTCAGAATGAGACATGAGGGAAAATAAATGTTATTTTAACCATCACATATAAACGTACACCTCATTTTTAAATTATGTTGGCTACAAGGAGTTGATATCATTTTACAGCAGAGATCTGAAATGTTTTCCCCATCACCATTCACCTCCTTCTAAAATAAATATGGAAGGTAAACATTTCTCATAATATAAATGGCTTCCCTCAGGAAGTTACTCTGAGCCACATAATTCTAATGATGTCATTCTTAATGCATGACACTAGGGGCTAAAAGATCTTTGCCAATCTCACCCTTCCAGAATCCTAAATATTCCTCATCGCAAGGGTGTTGAACTTGACAGTGAAAGGATGCAGAATTTCAATTGGGAAACCTGATGTTAATTCTTTACTCGTCCCTTGTAGGCTTGAATACATTATTATCCAGCCCAGAGCCCGCAAGCACTGTTCAACTATGAAAATCCATCTTAATTATTTATTTTTGAGTGTTATACCGGTGGTAGGGAGAAATTTTTAAAATTCTCTCAGTTCAGTAGGACCCTAATCTTTCATAAATGTTTTTATTCTATTACATATTGATTACATATAGAGTTGAGGGCCCCCTTATTTCTAAGGCCTGAAACATACCACTTTATGAACAGGTTTTCAGTCTAGACACAGAGGGGAGCCACAGTGACAACAAAAATACTACTACTATCTATACAGCAATTTAATTTGATTGATTAAATTGGAAACTGGAAGAAAACCTGAAACTTCTCAGTGAGTTATGAAAAGTAGGACATTAAAAAAGGATAGAGATTTTGTTAGGTCTGGTTATGTAATTAAATAGATTAGGTAAATGAGTTGAATGGAGTGAGCACCTTGGGAGTAGTAACCACATAGTACAAGATGAGGTTGAGGGGTGACCTTAGAGGTTTATAAAATCATAAAGAACATAGATAAGGTGAATAGTAAAGGTCTTTTCCTTAGGGTGGAGGAGTTCAAAACTAGGGGAAACATTTTTAAGGAGAGAGGAAAAAGATTTAAAAAAAGACATGAGCAGCAACTTTTCTTTTTGGGTTCATGTGTGGAATTAGATACAGGTACAGTTACAACATTTAAAAAGGCATTTGTACAAGTTCATTAAAAGGAAAGGTTTGAAGGGATATGGTCTGCACACAGGCAAGTGGGTCTAGTTAGTTTGGGAACATGGTTGGCATGGACTAGTTGACCAAAAGGAGTTTCCATGCTGTATCATTCTATGACTCTATAAATGCCAGATTGGACTAAGGACAGCTTTTAGAAAAAGCAAGTGAACTAACCGAGGCAAAACTTGATCCAGAACCATAAAAAAATCCATTATTTCTCTAAGGGAAAAGATTGCAAAAGGTACAGAATAAATACATTCCACTTCATAACCACAGATCCAGTCAGCTAGAGTCAGCACAGGGAAGGCATTTCAAAATAACAGATCTTAAAGGCAGACAATCAGTTCGGCCAGTTTCAACATATTCCAAGAAAAACTTGTGACAGGAAAGCAGAAGGGAAGTTTTAATATTGCAGGTGATAGCAGTCTGCCTTTCTGATAAAAGGCAAAAAGACTTAATACAGTTAATCAAGGTGGCCCCAATTTAGCAAAACTTCTTGTGATTATATTTTGGCATGACAAAGGAAATGGTAGTAACATGCCATTCTACTCCACAAGAATGTTGACTTTTGAGAAACTTCCAATTACAAGAATGGCAATAAAATGGTCAGGGTTCTAATACCAGTCCTGGTTTTTAGGAACCGGAGTAGGCCATTCAACTAGCAGTTCAGCCTGCTGCCATTCAATTAGATCACCATCTCCATATCCCTTGCAGTTATAAGCCTCCAAGAATCTATTAATTTCTGTCCTAGACATGTTCAACAATCAAGTTTCCACAGCCCTCAGGGAGAGAGAATTCCAAAGATTCGCACCCCTCTGTAGAAATTCCTCCTCAGCTCACAGTCTTATCCTGGTTTTAGATTCAACAATCAGGAGAAATCTTATCTACATCCACCCTATTACACTCTAAGAATTTTTAAAGGTGGTTAATCTCTCATTCCTTCGAGCTTTAAGGAATACAGATCCAATTTCCCTGACCCCACATAAAACAATCCCAACATTCTCAGGGATTAATCTGGTAAACCTCTTGCATTTTCTGCATGTCAAGTAGATCTTTTCCTAGAAAAGGAGACCAAAAAACTGTGCACAATACTTCCGATGAAGTCACACTAAGACTTTATAAAAAGTGCAGCAAGACATCTTATGTATTCAAATCCCCTTGCAATGAAGGCCAATATATCACTTACCTTCCTAATTGCTTGCTGCACCTCCAAGCTAACTGTTGACTTGAACTGAGATACTCACTTTGGACACCAAAACATCCCAAGCTCTCAACATTTAAGAAAAATGTCACCATTTTTTCTATTAAAAGTGAATAACACCTATTCACATTATATTTATTCTTCCACATGCTAGCCCACTCAATTAACCTGTCAAAGTCTTCTCAAGCCCTCTTTGAATCATCTTCAAAATTTGTGTTCCAACCTAGTTTGTTGTCATCAACAAAGTTTGGAGTAGTACAACTTGCCCACATTCAAAACATTTATATGGATCACAAATAGCCATGATCCTTGCAGTACCCCACTAGCAACAGCTTGCCATCCTGAGAATCATCTGTTTATTACAATCTCTGTTAACCAATTCTCAATTCATAACATTATTTCTCCAATCCCATATGCTCCAATTTTATTTGCTAAACCCCTGCTTCGAACCTTATCGAAAGTTTTCTGAAAAGCCAAATACGCCACATCCACTGGTTGTCCTCTATCGAAGCTAGAAGTAATATCCTCAAAAACTCCAAGTTTGTCAAATATGACTTCCTGCTCAAAAATCTATTTTAACTGCTCAATTTTGCCATTCTTTACTAAAATGTCAAGTTACCACATATAATAGATTTATAATAGATTCCAGTATTTTACTGCTGTCATCAAACCAATAGATCAGTAGTTCTCCTTTCTCCCTCTTCCTCCCTTCTAAGAGGTTTATGTTTGCTTTTGACCCCACCAAATAGAATAGAATTTTAAAATATAACCACTCTCTCTCTAGCCAAAACTCTGGGATTCATCATTCTTCAATCCAGCAAATATTTCAAAGTACTATCTTTGTTGATACCTACTTCTTTCAGTTGCTCAGTTTCAGAAATCTCTTTGTATATCTGGGAGATTTTCTGTATCTTTTTCCATGAAGACAGATGTAAAGTAACTGTTTAGTTTTTTCACGATTTCCCCGTTTTCCACTATAATATCTGTCCCCATCTGTAATGGGCCCACACTGGCCTAGTTAATCTTTTCCTTTGTGCATACCTATTGAAGTCCATGTTTATGTTCCTCTCTGGGTTGCATTCATATTCTCTTTTCCTTTTGTTAATTAGATTCTTGGTCTTCCTTTATGGGCTTGAAATTGCTTCCAATCAGGCTTACCATTTTTTTCTGGTAGTTCAACATGACACTTCTTTTGTTCTAATGCAATTTTTAAACTTCTTTCGTTAACCATCTTTTCCTCTGGGTGTTTGTGCCATGTTATGATCCCAGCTAATGATAATACAGGATAAGTCAGATCCTTGAGAGAGAAACCAAGTTAAACAATGTTTCATTTTTGCAATTTGTTTACCAAAGTGGTCAGTCACTTAACACAAGGCTGCTAATCTACTTTTAACAGAAGAATATAAGTTTAAATAACAATAGCATAGAAAAACAAAGGCTAAGACAATTTGAAAAGACCTCGTCATAAATAGCAAAAAGAAAAATTCAACCCTTTTTCCTAGCAATATCCTTTGCAGCCACTCGATCTCAGGGAAGTATCACTCCTATCTTCACTCTATCTTCTTATTCAAGTAATGATGTCTTTTAGCGGATTTCTGCACATTTACCAGGTGCAATTCTCTCCAGCTTTCCAAAACACAGAATAAGTTGCTGACTTTTCTCACTGGACTCTAAAAATCTCAGGGCTCTTTCTACTACCGTTGACTACTTTGAGGTCACTAAACAGCACCTTTGCTTATATGGATCTTCCAAATTAATCTTGCTTTTGGCTTCTCCATCTGGATCATAAAAGTTCAACTTCATGAACACTTCAGCAAGTATCTCTTTAAACTTCATTGGAAATATTATTTTGACCCACTGTTAAAAATGAGTTTCTGACACAAGTAATCTTCACACAACTGGAGAACAAAACTCCATTTACCTCTATTTTATAATCTAACTTCACAAATAAAAAACATAAACATTCACCACATTTAGAGGAATATGCTATCAACCTTCTTTAAATACTAGCCATTGCCAGTCTACTGTCAAATCTTTTAGTGTGTATTCCCAACCCATCATAGCCAGCTTGCTCCTCATACCTTCATAATTTCCTTTCTTCAGGTTCAAGGCAATAGTGTCAGAACTAACTAATTGCACTCAAATTTAATGCGAACTTCCATCATTTACGATCTTTAGTCTACAAAAACAACTTTACAGCATGACTATTAATTAGCCCTCACGATACAAACACCGTATCAAAAATAGCCCAATCCTGAGGTATCAATGTGGATTTCACAAGTTTCAAAATCTCCCCTCCCCCCACCGCATCCCAAAACCAGTCCAGCTCGTCCCTGCCTCCCTAACCTGTTCTTCCTCCCACCTATCCCCTCCTCCCACCTCAAGCCGCACCTCCATCTCCTACCGACCAACCTCATCCCGCCCCCTTGACCTGTCCGTCCTCCCTGGACTGACCTATCCCCTTCCTAACTCCCTACCTACACTCACCTTTCCTGGCCCCATCCCCGCCTCTTCGACCTGTTTGTTTCTTCTCCACCTATCCTCTCCTCTATCCCTCTTCTATCCGCCTCCCACTCTCTCCCTATTTATTTCAAAACCCCCTTCCCCTCCCCCTTTTCTGATGAAGGGTCTAGGCCCGAAACGTCAGCCTCTCTGCTCCTATGATGCTGCTTGGCCTGCTGTGTTCATCCAGCCCTGCACCTTGTTGTCTCGGATTCTCCAGCATCTGCAGTTCCTACTATCTCTGAATGTATTATGTAAGTGAATTTTCAGAAGTGTTTCATAAGATGTG
>NC_063359.1:30789219-30936346 GCF_021869965.1 Rhincodon typus | reverse complement strand
CAGCATCATAGGAGCAGAGAGGCTGACGTTTCGGGCCTAGACCCTTCCCGAAACGTCAGCCTCTCTGCTCCTATGATGCTGCTTGGCCTGCTGTGTTCATCCAGCCCTGCACCTTGTTGTCTCGGATTCTCCAGCATCTGCAGTTCCTACTATCTCTGATTCGATTTTAACCCCACTTATATAGAGCCTCTGATGAGTCACTGGCTAGTTTAGCTTCCTACTGCAGTAATTAACAGGAATTGAATTACTTTCACCTGATTGACATAACTGCCACTACCAGGCAGTTCCCTATTTGAAAGGTAATGCAACTTACTTGAAGGTTGTCAATTCTATTTTAGAGATTGAATTTTAAAACTATACTTAAAACTCAAGAAAGACTTGTAAGAACTCACCACATCGACCTAATTTGCTATTCACTCTGTCTAGATCTCCTGACCATGTTCAATACTGGTCATGAAAATTATAACACAAATTCAAAGATACAATCTATGAAATATTAGAATCCTTAGATTATTATTATAGACAAATATACTGCATCCAAACTTGCCAACAACTTCTTAGCTAGTGAACCTGGCAAGACAGCTCGAGACAAAACACAAAACAGCAGGATATTAGAGATCTGAAATTTAAAAAACTTGTTTGAAGGATCGAGCAGGTGAGGCAGCATCCAAGGCGAGAGTAACAAAATGAACATTTCAAATTGAATGCTTTATCAGGGAAGATAATTCACCAGAATACCCACACAACTGGTGTGGCAATCTTTACCAGCACTGTTTATAATCAGACATACACAAAATATTCCTCAAACATAGTTATATAATATTTTTCATTGTAACTTGTATTTTTGCATAACTTTACTTTCTACAAAATGGTGGATGAAGTAATTTTAATCACATATTTTGAGTTTTAAAAAAGATTTATTTTTGGCAAAGAGCAGTCAAATGGTCAAAACCACAACATTCAGCATAAACGCCCAGCTTTTTGTCAATGTGGCTCCCAGTAAGGAACTGAAGACTATTACCATTGACATTAATTCAACTGAACCACAGCGCAGATCCACTAATTGATCATAAATGCATGAAACGTATAACACTTAGACAAAATGCAAGTCTTCTTTTCCACATACCTTCCCAAAAGGGAGTATTTAGAACAATTTTGAATAATTTTACCTTTGGGGAGAGGGTGGAAAAGTCAGTTACAAGGGGGCATAGATTCAAGGTGATGTACGAGGCAAGCCTTTTTTTTTAAACACAAAAGGGTGGTGGGTGCCTGGAACTCGCTGCCGGGGGAGGTAGTGGAAGCAGATATGATAGTGACTTTTAAAGGGCATCTTGACAAATACATGAATAGGGTGGGAATAGAGGGATACGGTCCCCAGAAGGGTAGAGGTTTTAGTTGTGACAGGCAGCATGTCAGTGCAGGCTTGGGGGGCTGAAGGGCCTGTTCCTGTGCTGTAATTTTCTTTGTTCTTTGAGTTACAAACAGCAGGTCTTGGTCCGTTCATTGTACAGAGCACTTGGATATCGTTTTTTTTTAAACAACATCTGTACAAAAGTAGACAACATAATCTATGTAAAAGGATTTCTAGAAAGTGAGCTTTCAACTTCAGAATGCATGGTGCTAACCTTTAGCAAGGACAAAGAACCAGAAAGCACTTTACATTCTCTGTATAAATATACAACACTTGAAATTCAAACAATTGATTTTATACATTCGGACAGCACGGTCATACAATATGCAAGGGTCAGCAGTTTGCATTTATTTGAAAGGACAACATCAATACTTACTAAAGTATATTCAGGCAGTAGAGAGCTTTGCTAATCTAGCTTAATCCTCCAGTGACCATGGACCACACTTTCCGACTGTGGGAAAAAAAATCCAGGAAAATTTCCAAATGTCTACGGCTAGTGAAACAAGGGTCAGAAAAATTTCTTCATGCAGTTGCACTGCAGTGAAAGCTAGGGTGGCATTTGTTACCCAATTCTGGCACATTTGAATTTAATCCTCTCCATTATTAAGTCTGAACCACACTGTTGCTTTATGAAAACAATAATAATATGAACAAAAGCACAGTTGAAACAGAAGAAACAGAGTGAATGAAGGTCTTACTTTCTACTTTAATTTCAGGTTTTGTTACTGTTAAACTTGACTTCACAACCTCTACAACTCCACTGTTAAGAAATAATCACCAGCTGAGCCTGTCAGCACACGAGGACTAGATAAGGTTGGTGTAGCATCATACCACTTAACCAGTGCCCAGATTTTCAAAGATTAATCTTGGGTGTCACGCTCTCTAATATATAACTCAGGAGACTACTTTCTGTAGGAGAAGTATATTCCAAATACGTATAAGTGAGGAGAACATAGAAAACTGGTAACATGCACGGCCAACGTACTTGTGCCATGATGTCAGGACATGCAAACCATATTTTGCCAGCTGCATGATTAATATACATCTTTCACGTGCACTTAAATCTTGCGAAAAATTACTTAAAAAGTGCAAGATTTTTTTCTTGCATATTTACTGTGTATTTGTACGATGAAACATGCAATGAAACCAATTTGCCAAGACATCAGCAGGGGGGAGTTCTTAACCTAAAAGCCACAATCATCAGTGTGCTAAGTAGCTGAAACTAAAACCCAGGAAAAATTGCATTATTGATGCAGGTCATAACAAAACTCAGTCACTTTAAAATCATTTAGCTACTGACTATGGAAGCCAATTGGCTAGAAGAAATATAAAACCAGCGAAGCATTGAAACAACCTTTTTTTTTAAAAACCATGGTGGGATTTGAACCTATGCCCCAAATCACTAACCCACTTCTTTGGATTATTAATCTAGTGACATTATCACCATACCATCAAACAGACACTGGACTATGAGATTTACAGCTGAAGGGGTATGATAACCTTTAAAGAGTTTGCAAATGCAAACCTTTCAAAAGAATTCACTAGGTAATGATCAAAGTATATATTCTGATTGATGTTCCCTCAGGTTAGAGCATAAGAACATAACACATAAGAACTAGGAACAGGAGTGGGCAATTAAGCCCCTTGAGCATGTTCTACCATTTAATACAATCATGGCTGATCTCATTGCAGCCTAAATTCCACTTTCATGCTCACTCCCTATAACTCTTAAACCCATTACTAATTAAAAACTTTGTCCATTGCCTCCTTAAATTTACTCAATGTCTCAGGATCCACCTAGGGTAGTGAATTCTACAGATTCGTAACCCAATGAGAGAAGTAATTCCTTTTCACCTATTTTAAATCTGCTACCCCTTATCCGAAATCTATGCCCTCTCATTCTAGATTGCCCTACAAGAGGAAACATCTTGTCTGCATCTACTTTGTCAATCCACTTTAGCTCTTATATACCTCAATTAGATTGCTCCTCATTCTTCTAAGCTCCAAACAGTATTGGCCTAAAGTGCTCAATCTCTTTTCGTAAGACAAACCCGTCATCACTGGACTCAATCTCGTGAACCTTCTCTGAACTGCCTCCAATGCCACTACATCCCTCCACAAGTAAAGGGATCAAAATTGTAATTAGAACACAACCGAATTGTAATGCATGTTTGCAGTATCTGGTGTCATTAGTTATTAGTAGGAAGTGACTGAATCTAGGATCTTGATGGTCAGTACTGCTTGGCTTGGTTCAATTAGAGAATCAATTGTTCCACAGAAGAGAACAAAACTATGGACATATAAAATGACTTGCATTAAAATATTAAAGTATAGATTATTTTCATTGCACACATTTCAAGTGAATAAGCTTTCCTCCAGCAATTAAATCTTACTAATATACTGTCATAATTAATGCCACTTGCTAGATCATGAAAAATGAAAGACAAAAAGCAGTGAAAGTTGAGGAAAAATTGGCATCATTAGCCTGGCAGCTACAAACATGCAGGAGACTTAGTGCAATAGTCTGGAAACTGGTGCTCTATTACCACTTGATTCAGTGAAGCTGCACAAAAACTTGTCATCATTGTAATAAGGTTAGCCAAGTGGACCTCAGAATGAGTGCCCTGATTGGACCAGGTTACTATCCGCAATCAGGGAGCCGTAGCTGACAGATATAAACAGGAGTGTGAGACATCCTGTTCACTCAGAGCTGGCTGTGAGGGAGCTGGATCAGTGTCAAGGCCTCTCCACATGTAAATAAAGGGTGACTTGGTGATGGCATACCAGCCTCTGTGGAGTTAGATTTTGCCTTTTCTATTCCAATTAGACATTGGTCACTTACTATTCTAATCGGCTGAAAACTATTCCAAGTCTAAGTGAAACCTTTTAAGGCAAATATAGTGAAATATTTTTAAAAAGCAGCAGGCATGGAAATAAACACACAGCAGTTTCATCAACATCCATTAAGATAGGTCATGATTGTGTATAACAAACACAGAATGTTGGAGAAATATAGCAGGAGAAATATAGCAGCATCTGTGGAAAGAGAAATAGAGTTAATATTTTGAGTCCAGTATGACTCTTTGAAGTCATACCAGACTTTTGAAATACTACCTGTTTTTCTCTCTCCACAGATGCTGTCAGAACTGCTGAGTTTCTTCAGCATTCTCTCCGTTTCAGATTTCCAGCATCCACAGCATTTTGCTTTTATTCATGACAGCTTTCATAGCTTTCATTAGAGTTGAAGAAACTTTCTTTTTTATTTTCACTGATGCTAACTAACCTATGCAGTGTCTCCAGCATTTCTGTTTTTATACATTTACTAAATTGATATTTGAAAGACTTAAAACAACAACTGAAAACTGCCGCGTTAATGGAACAGAATAGTCAACATGCACATTAAAAAGGATGGAAACATTGTTTATATTCTTCAGCCGGACATGATTAAAAGTACCATACTTGCCCTTAATTTTTCAACCTCACCCAAACATCTGTCCAACCTTGTGTTTCTCAGTTCTAGTTTGATCAGTAGAATATTGAAAGGGAGACACCCAAAAGATCAACAAAAGCCTACCATTCCTGAATAAAAACTTTAAAGAATTGATGCTTTTGAAAGCTAAGCATATTTACCACAGCCAAAAGTGGATCACTAAATGGAATTTAAGACAACTCAACAGCATACGGCTTCCATTGCCAGCAGCTATAATGTAAATTAGATAGTATCAATCCCTCTTCTTGGCATATAATACTTCTTCATTCCCCAGACCAAAATTGCCAGAGGCAAGGTTCTACGTTAAGATTGAGAAAGCTGCTGCTATTATCCTCTGGCTGCAGGCTGCAAGCAGTATTTACAGACTAGTGAAGCAGTTTTAGTAAAGGGAGGTAGGATAAAGTGCAATGGAATGCTTCTTGGCTCTCCCCACAGTCCAAAGCAGTAATTAGCTCAGCCACATTTCATGTTGGGTCTCGTAAAAGCAGTACCTCAATTCCAACAAAGACTGGAAGAATGGAAATCACCAGTGTTCCTGATCATATTGTAGCCTTTGCTGAAGGTGGACAAGTGTCAACAGCATGGAAAGATGATCAGATTCAATAGGGATGATTTTTGCAAATCAAATGTTCCGTACTGTCTTTCAGCTTCCACACTGACTCCTCATCCTCATGGATTCATGGTCATCATTAGACTCTTAATTCCAGAGTTTAATTTTTTTTCTAAACTTTTATCACTTTGAAACTTTTATCAATTTGCTCAACAGCTCCTTCATCTACCTTAAACGTCCTTATTTCCAAAAGCAAGTAGTCAGCTTGAAACAAAAGGATCCCAATTTCATACGGTCAGTACTCATGGATTAGTTTCGTTTTATACTGGAATGGCATCATTTGCTGCATTTTTCACATCAGTAATGAGCATTGAGGATTTTTGGCAAGTGACTTTAACTAAGGATTACACAAAGTTCTGACCTGAATTGATTTTTAAAAGTAAACTAAGGAGACAAAATCTGCGTCAATTCAATTGAAACTAATGATTTCATCAAGACAGAAGTTTTAGTACAAGTGACACATACAATATTGATTGTTATTGCCTAAGAGAGCCAATAAGGGCTTTTGTCCCTTTTAGCAAGATAGCATACTTAAGATAGGAAAACAAGAAGAATCCAAGTACCGGCTACCGCCTGTAGCTGCAAGATGCAATGCAATACCCTTCACAGAAGCATCTAGAAGCAATTAAAAGAAATCCCAAAAATAAGCAGTGAATCTTTAATAAAATCCTGTGAAAAGACAAATGGGAGTGGAATTATTCAGCTGATGTTTCACTTCATAGACATGGAATACTTACTGACAGCAACATAGCAGCAAAAACTGAAATTAATCTAATTAAATACGATTTTGATCAGTCCAATCCTCAAGTTGTCGAATTGTCTCCCAAAACAAGGAAGTAGCTAGCATGCGGAAATTGCAAGCGTACAAGAGCAATGGAAATTTAGGAATGAAAATAAAATTATGCAAAAGTTGCTATCAAACAAAACATGTTCTTTCTAGGAAGAGGCAAGGTTGGTGAGAATGTTTTCGTCAAGCATTTCAAAAAATCATTGTAGGAGTGCAGAATTTTGGTATAAACTCAATGACGCCTGCAAATCAACTCGTTCATTCAAACAAGGGAGATGGAATCCCCTAGAAGGGGAAATACAGCAGACGCTGATGCACGACCATTTTATCTGTACCTTTGCCCAGCTCATATAAGCAGCATGAAATACAATTATCTTTTTCCCAGCACTCAACATCAATCCTAAATAAATTGACAGAACAATTGCATCAATGCAATCAAAAGCTACCTTAACAGCATTGCACAGCTATTATGTTTGGCATTTAATGGCATTTTATTGCTGCTAAACTAATATTTTGCCCTGATCAATACTACACAGTAGACCAAGCCTCAAGTACTTTGTAGTTTGTTACATAGTCCCAAGAGGCCATCGATTCAGTTTTGCTGTCCCACAATAAATTTTAACAGTTAAATATGGCACCTGAGCTCAATGCAAGTACTATATGTCAGGAAGGAAAAGCAAATGATCAGAAATCTTTTGCAAAGGGCATCAAATGAAAGCTTGTTGATTGCTTTGAACTCTAGACACCAGTCGCTCAAGGATAAGTGACAAAAACTTGTCAAGTTCATATGAAAATGCAGCATCAACAGGAAATTCCACCTTCTAGAGTGAGCTCGGTCATAGGGGCAGCGGTAGCGACAGCATTACTGCTTCATCAGCTCTGCGGTGTGGCAGTAGCTGAGGGCCCAGAGCTGGGAGTTTGACGGCAGCTAGAGTCTGTTATGTGGCAGTGGCTGGGGGCCTGGATCAGGACTTTGACAGTCAGAGATTGAGCCCAACGTAGCAGCAAGGGAGGACCCCAGCAAAAGTAGGCAACCCGAGGTCTCCTGGAGAGCAAGCCAAAGCGGAGGAAATTGAGCCCTTGTAGGGAGTTAAGCACTTAAGAAAGACTTGAACTTTTAGCTTTATTTTTCTACTTTGTACCTAAGATTTTGTATCTAAGTACCTTTGTACCTAAGATGGTGCCAGGAATGGCAACGTTGCACACTTTACACTGTATTCAAGTACTTCTGTACTTGAGTACACGTGACAATAAAATCTAATTCCATTTCTAATTCCAATTCTGTTGATTTTTAAGTTTCCAAAGTGCCTCATCGCCCACACAAAAACATTCCATTTAGGTCCCTTGTTACTGACTCCTATTATCAAGCTTCCTGTTCCTGTTGGGAGCATGTGAAAGGAGCAAAGAGGACTGTCTGACTGCTTCCAAAAGGGTTAGTACAGAATCAAAATTCCCCTGATACAGCTGTAATGATTCTCTTATCCAATCTGACAAGCATGAATCCTGTAGACACAAATTATGAAATAATGTATAAACTGCAGGCAAATCATTTCAAAACCACACTCAATTGACAATTATTTTTATAAACTCAGAAACCAGGGTAACACAAATAGATAAACTTTTTTTTTTTAAAAAAAGTGTCCTCATAAAAGAGAGGTGAGAGGTCAAATTCTTCACCTGTACCTCAAACGGTTTCTGGCTTCGAAAAGTGGAAATTTTACAACATTACCAATGCAACATGAAAGGCATAAGCAATATACTATCAGTACAATTTAGTGTGGGAAAGTTGACTTTTCCCCTATCCATTTGTAAAAGCATCCCTTTATTTTCAAGACAGTTTTATTTGATGCTGAGAAAGTCTGAATTCAGTTGAATGATGAATCAAGGAACAAGCTATCAGATTGTTCCAACAGAACTGAAGCCACCTTAACTCTAACCCTATGTGAGTTAGAGAAGGACATTCTCTCCAATACTTGGGCACTGTAATGGGATGCTGTTGGGTTAAAAATATTGTATTGTTACCACGTGTTTCAAAATCTTGAAACATGTTTATAGAGTCAGAGTCATACAGCATAAAAACAGACCCTTCAGTCCATGAGAGACAGTAGGAACTGCCGATGCGATAACAAGGTGTGGAGCTGGATGAACACAGCAGGCCAGGCAGCATCAGAGGAGCAGGAAAGCTGACGTTTTGGGTCTGGATCCTTCTTCAGAAAAAAGACCCTTCAGTCCATGATGCCCATGCCAAGCAACAAACATCAAACTACACTAATCTCATTTACTTGCACTTGATCCATAACCTACTATGCCCTACATTTTAAGTATTCATCCAGATGCTTTGTCAATGTCACAAGAGTATTTGCCTCTACCACCTTCTCAGGCAGCAAATTCCATATATCTGCCACCCTCTGGGTGAAAAATATTTTCCTCAGATCTTTTCTAAACCAACTGCTCCTCACCTTAAACCAATGCCCTCTGGTCTTAGACACGTCTGCCATGTGTGAATCTCTTCCCCAATCTACTTTGTCTATGCCTCTCAATTTTGTATACCATAATCAGATCCCACACCCCTCAGTCTCCTCTGCTCCAAGGAAAAGCTATCCAGTCTTTCCTCCTAACTGAGACTTTCCAAAACAGGCAACATCCTGGTGAATCTTCTCTGCACCCTCTCCAGTGCAACCACATCCTTTTGATAGTGTTGTGAGCAGAACTGCACAGAGTATTCTATTTGTGACTTAACTAGCATTTTATAAAATTGTAAGAAGACTTCCTTGCTCCTATATTTTATGCCCAAGTCAACAAAGGCAAGCATCTGTATGCCTTCTTCACTACCCTCTCTACCTGTGCTGATACCTTCAGGGATCTATAGATTTGTACACCAATGCCTCTTTGCTCCTCAATGCTTCCTTAGGACCTATCCATTGTGTATATCCTTTCCTTACTATCCCTCCCAAAATGTATTACCTCGCACTTATAGGATCAAATTCTGTCTGCCATTGCTCTACCTAATTTACCAGCTGACCAATAGCAGACTGTAGCCTGAGACCATCTTCCCCACTATCATCACTTCCACTTTTAGTGTCACTTGCAAACTTGCTAATTATATCTTCTACATTCACATCCATGTCATTAATGTACATAACGAACAGCAACAGTCCCATCACCAAACCCTATAGTATACTGCTGATCACAGGCTTCCAATTATAAACAGAACCCTCCACCACTCTTAGGCTATTTCTAAGCCAATTTTCGAATCCAGTTTGCCAATTTGCCTTGGATCCCATGGGCTCTTACCTTTAGGACCAGCTTTCTACATGGGCTCTTGACAAAGGACTTACTGAAATCCATCACATCAACTGCACTACTCTCATCAATATATTTAGTCACCTTTTCAAAAAACTCAATTAAATTAGTCGGACAGGACTTCCCTCTTATAAATCCATGTTGACTACCCTTGATCAATCCCAAGTTTTGATTAATTCTGTCCTTCAGAACTTTTTTCCAATGATTTCCCTACCACAGACTGACTTGTCTGTGACTATCTAGTCTATCCCTGCTGCCTTTCCTGAACAAAGGAACCACAGTCACTGTCCTCCAGTCATGTGGCACTTCACCTGTGGCCAGTATTAAATATATCTACCTGGGACCCAGCAATCTCATTCCTTGCCACCCACAGCAATTTGGGTTACATCTCATCAGGCCCTGGTGATTTGTAGAAACATAGAAAATAAGTGCTGGAGTAGGCCATTCAGCCCTTTGACGCTGCACCAGCTTTCAATACGATCATGGTTGATCATGCAATCTCAATATCACATTCGCGCCCTCTCCCCGTTCTCCTTGATCCCTTTAGCCATGAAGGCCATGTCCAGCTCCCACTTCAATATATCTAATGAACTGGTCCCAACAGCTTCCTGTGGGGGAGAATTCCACAGGTTCACAACTCTGATGAAATTCTTCCTCACCTCAGTCCCGAATGGCCTACCCCTTATTCTTAGACCGAGACCCTTTGTTCTGGACTTCCCCAACATTGGAAACATTCTTCCTTCATGTTGAGGTTGGTTGGCTTGCCGAGCTGGTTTGTTGTTCCGCAGACGTTTCGTTACCGTGCTTGGTAACATCCTCAGTGCAGCCTCTGATGAAGCGTCGGTGTGTTTTCCCGCCTGGTTTTTAAACTCTGGGGTCTGTTGCGATGGATTGACTCGCTTCCTGGTTTCCTCCGTAGTGGAATGTATATGGGGTCGAGTTCAATGTGTTTATTAATAGCATGCTTCGTGGAGTGCCAAGCTTCCAGGAATTCTTGTGCTTGTCTCTGCCTAGCCTGTCCCAGGATCTTAGTGTTGTCCCAGTCGAAGTCGTGGTTCTCCTTGTCCATGTGGATTGAGATGAGTGAGTATTGATCGTGTCTTTTTGCAGCCAGTTGGTGTTCATGTACTCTTGTTGTTAGTTTCCTTCCTGTTTGTCCGATGCAGGGGATCTTGTAGATGACATTGGTCCTGCCCATGGCGGGGAGTGGGTCTTTAGTTCGGGTGAGCACTTGTCGCAGGGTTGATGTGGGCTTGTGTGCCACTCTGATGTCCAGCGGTCGTAGAAGTCTTGTGGTGAGTTCTGACGTGTTCCTGATGTAGGGTAGTGTGATGAGTGTGTCAGGGCGTGTAGAATCTTTCTGATGCTGTTCCTGTAGGCATCTCCTGACCCAGTTCTTTGGATATCCATTATCCTTGAATCCTTGGAAGAGGGTTTCCTCCTCCTCTTGGTGTAGTTCTATGTTGCTGCAGTGCCCAAAAAAAGGGCAACAACACACTGCAGGAGATGACCCCTCCAGTATGTCCTTTCTGAGTGCAGATTTAACATTCTCCCTGATTAGTAATGCAACTCCTCCACCTCTTTTACCTTCCTCTCATCTCGTCTAACACAATGAAACCCTGGAATGTTGAGCAACCAGTCCTATCCCTCTCTCAACTAAGTTTCTGTAATGGCCACAATATCATAATCCCATGTACTGATCCAAGCTTCAAACTCATCTGCCTTACCTATAATACTCCTTGCGTAAACACACTTCAGCCCATTAGTACCATTGTGTTCATTTACCTGTCTCTGCCTGTCCTTTCTTTCTGATTTACTGGTCCTAACATGTACCTTCCCCTCAATCCCTCCACTTGCTGACCTGTTGCTCTGGTTCCCAGCCCCCTGCCACTCTAGTGGCATGACATGTCCAATAATAACATTAGCTGGAATCATAGCACTTTCTATATCCTTTTGTAGGCACATCTCCCCTTTTCAATTTGCTTTCCCTGCTATCTGTGTGTCGGCAGCATATTTAACAATCGTACTATTAACAAATCATATACATAAATTGCAGAAAGTTGAGACCTCAGCATTGAATCCTTGGCACACCACTCATTATAATTTGCTAACCAGAAAATGATGTATTTCTGCCTGTTTCTGTCAGCCGGCCAATCTTTTATTCATGACAGTGCTACCGCCTACACTATGAACTTTTATTTTCTGTAATAATCTTTGATGTGACACCTTATTAAATGCTTTCATGAAATCCAAGTGTAGTACATCTGCTGACTCTTCAACACTTATCACTTCTTCAGAGAATTCCAGTAAATTGGTTAATCATGACTTTGTTTTCACAAACCATACTGTCTCTCCCAGTGACCTTGAACTTGAAGAACTCTGCTACAATATCTTTAATGGTATCTTCTAGCATCTTCCCTATGACGGACGGTAAGCTAACTGGCCCATAAATTTCCTGGTTTCTGTATCCTACCTTTTGGAATAAAGGAATTACATTCACTATTTCCCAATCTAACATACCTTCACCAAACCAAGGGAATTTTGGAAATTAAAACCAACGTCACTGTCTCATTAGCTACTTCTTTTATGACCCTAAGATGGCACACATCAGGACTTGGGGATGTGTCAGCCTAAAGCTCCTACATTTGCTCAGGACCATTTCTCTAGTCAACTTTCTTGAACTCTTCTCTCCCTACCATTGCCTGATTTCCAGACATTTATGTCACAATGGATGTTGCTTGTACTCTCCATAATGGACTGATATAAAATAGCTGCTATTTGGTTCATTTGCCAAGACTAATTTCTATCAATTTCCCAGACTCACTTTATAAGGGACCAACACTCACAGTTAGCTCCATCATTTTTAAAAGTTTCTAAAAAAAATCTCTCACCATTTTTTGTACTTCTAGATATCTTTCTCTCACACAATTTTTTTTCCCAAATATATATTCCATCCAATTGTCTTATCTGCCACCAACCTTTGCACAATTATAATGTTGTTTTCTTCAAGCTTGACACTATCTTTAACTTTTTCAGATAACCACAAGCACTAGGCCCTACCCCTTCAACTTTCTTTCCATTGGAATGCATCTATTTGGTACATTCCAAAATACTGCCTTAAACGTCTGCCACTGCATTGCAATTGGCCCATCCCTTAACCTAGTTTGTCAGTTCATTTTAGTTCACACTCTGCATTCACTCCTAATATTTTGAGTTTAACACACTACTCTTGGACCTGGTCCCCTCTCCCTCAAACTGAGCACAAAACTCAAATCATATTATTGTCAGTACTACCTAGAGATGTCTTCACTACAGAGGTAGTTAATTAATCCTACGTCATTGCACGTCACCAAGTCTAGTATAGCCTTGTCTCCAGTCAGCTCCAGAATGCACTGTTCTAAGCAACTATCCTGATAACATTCTATGAACTCCTCATCAAGGCTACATTTGCCCATCTGATTTTTCCAGTCAATGTAGATTAAAATCTTTCATGATTATCGCTGTATTTTCCTAATGAGCTGCTGTTCTTCCTCCCTTTATACTCCATCTTACCATGTGGTTACAATTCTAGGGCCTCTACACAACTCCCACAGGTAACTTGTTGCCATTATCATTTCTCATCTCTATCCAAACCACTTTAATATCCTAGTATCCTGAACTATGATCATCCCTTTTAATTAATGCTGGAAATAACGCAATAAACAACGACACTGCCCCTGGTTTCATAACTTCCAGTTCTTCCCAAAATGTGCTGTACCCTTCAATATTCAGGTCTCAATCTATATTATCCTATAGCCATGTCTATAGCCATGTCTCTGCAGTGATGAACAGAACATACTTTTTTGTTTTACTTGATCATTTGTACTCTCAATTTGTTTTGGTTTGAATTCTACATGCATTTGCATGCCAAGCCTTTAGTCTGACCTTATCTGTCAATTCACTTAGATTTGTACTTTCTCACCCTTTCAGTCACTGTCTGTTCGTCATTTCCCATCTTTCTGTCTTGCCTTGTTTCTACTGGTTTTTTTTTTATTGACTCACAGGACATGGGAGTCACTGGCTGGCCAGCATTTACTACATGCCCTTAGTTGCCCTTGAAAATGTAGCACTGAGTTGCCTTCTTGAACCATTGCTGTAAGTACACCCATGATGCTATTAGGGAGGGAATTCCAGGATTTTGACCCAGTAACAGTAAAGGAACAGTGATATATTTCCAAGTATGTACGGTGAGTGGCTTGGTGGGGAACTTGCAGGTGGTAGCGTTCCATATATCTGCTGCTCTTGCCTTCCAGATGGAAGTGGTCATGGATTTGAACATACTGCCTATGGATCTTTGGCAAATTTCTGCAGTGCCCCCTGTAGGTAAGTACACACTGCTGCTGCTGCTGAGCAGTGGTGCTAGGAGGAGTGGATGCAGTGCCATTCAAGCGTGCTGCTTTGTCCTGGATAGCATCAAGTTTCTTGAGTGTTGTTGGAGCTACACTAATCAAGCGAGGAGTATTCCATCACTCTCATGTCTTGTGCCTTGAGAGTGGTGGACAGGCTTTGGGAAATCAGGAGGCACGTTGCTTGCTGCAGTATTCTAGCTTCTGACCTGCTCTTGTGGCCACTGTATCTGTATGGCTAGTCCAGTTCAGTTTCTAGCCAATAGCAACCCCAACCTGTTGTTAGGAGGAGATTTGGTGGTGGTAACGCTATCGAATGTCAAAGGGTGGTTGCTAGATTGATTCTTACTGAAGATGGTCATTGTTGGCATTTAATGCGTGGCTCAAATGTTACTTATTATCCAGCTGTTGCTGTATTTGAACATGGACTGGTTCAGTATCCGAGGAGTCACGAAAGTTGCACAATCATTGATGAACACCCTCACTTCTGACATGAAGACGGAATGAAAGTCATCAATGAAGTAACTGAAGATAGTTGGTATGGACTCACCATCTTACAGTCAGAGTCATACAGCACAAAAACAGACCCTTTGGTCCAACCAGTCCATGCTGACCATAATCTTTCTAAATTTGATCCCGTGACCCCTGTACTTAGTTTAAAAGGCTCTCTATTTCCCTTGTTATACAGCGTGCTGCAACATCGTTGCCAGCATGGTTCAGATGGAGACCATACCAAATGGTACAGTCCACACTTTCCCAGTACTGGTGCTAGTGCCCACTTTTCAAATGCCAGCCTTCAAACCACACATTCATTTCACATATCTCATTTGCCCTGTGCTAATAGGCAGTAAACTTCATACTTAGAGGCTCTTTCCTTGTCCTGCCCATGTCAATGATACCTGCATGGACTACAATAATTGAATCCTCCCCCTACATCTGCAAGTTCCTCTTCTACCCTAAGCAAATATCCCGAATCCTAGAACCTGGCAGGCAGCACGGTCTTTCCTTCTGAGAAGTGTCAATATCACTCACTACACTGTCCCCTATTACCACGACATTCTTTCCAGCTCCTCAGTTGAATGGTTTCCTTTACCACCATACCATAGATATTTAGGGTATCCACCCTGCAGCCCTCACTGATCCAAACAAGCAGAAAAAAGTATCAAACTGACAAATAACTGCAAAGCCCAAGGCTCCTGCACTCCTGTCCTCTGGGTCCCCTTACCAGCCTCACTCGCAGTCACAACCTCCTTTCCATGATCACTGACTGAATCAGAAAACCAGGTATGTTTTGCATTCCCTGATGCGCTGCAGTGTCTGTAGTTTGGCCTCCAGTTTAAACTGAACCAAAGCTGCTTGAGCTATAAACAATTATCACAGACATGTTAGCCCTAGGTCACACTGGCATCCAGGAGCCACTCCCTCAACCAAGCTCTTCCAGTATTATTACAATGCTGGCATCAACCTGACAATGTGGAAAATTGCCCAGACATGTGCTGTACACAAAAAGCAGGACAAACCCAACCCGGCCAATTACCACACCATCGGTCTACTCCTGATTGTCAGCAAAGTGATGAAAGGTGGCATCGACATTCCTATCAAGCAGCACCTGCTCAATGATGCCCAGTTTGGGTTCTGCCAAGGCCACTCAGCTCCTGACCCTATTTTAGCTATTTTTCCCTAAACATGGACAAAACAGCTGAATTCCAGAGGTGAGGTGACAGTGGCAGTGACCGCTCTTAACGTCAAGGCCACACTCAACCAACTGTAGATTCAAGGAGCCCAAACAAAACTGGAATAAATGGATATAATAGGGGACAAACTCTCCACTGGTTTGAGTCATACCTGGCATATAAGAAGATGGCTGTGGTTGTTGGAGATCAGTCATCTCAGCACAGTTCCTCAGGGAAGTGTCCTAGGCCCAACCATCTTCAGCTGTTTGATCAATGACCTTCCCTCCATTGTAAAAAAGAATGGTCAGAAGTGGGGATAACAAAAATGGAAATTTCTGGAAAACCTCAGCAGATCTGGCAGCATCTGTGGAGAGAAATCAGAATTAACATTTTGGGTCCAGTGACACTTCTTCAGAACTGGGGATGTTCGCCAATGATTGCACAATGTGCTGCACCATTCCCGACTCCTCAGATACTGGAACAATCCATGTTCAAATGCAACAAGATCTGGACAATATCCAGGCTTGGGTGGACGAATGGCAAGTAACATCCGTACTACACAAAATACCAGGCAATGACCATCTTCAATAAGAGACAGACAATCTAATCACCCGCCCTTGACATTCAATGGCATTATCATCACTGAATCCCCTACTATCAACATCCTCGGGGAGCTACCAGAAACTCAATTGACTCACCACATAAACACAGTGGCTACAAGAGCAGGTTAGAAGCTAGGAATACTGCAGCACGTAACTCACCTGCTGACTGCCCAAAGCCTGTCGACCATTTACAAGGCACTAGTCATGAGTGTGATGGAATACTCCCCATTTGCCTGGATGAGTGCAGCTTGAAACAACACTAAAGAAGCTTGACACCATCCAGGACAAGGCTGTCAGCAAGACATCCACAAGTATTCACTCCCTCCACCACCAACGCTCAGTAGCAGCAGTGTGTGCTGTTTACATGATGCACTGCAGTAATTCACCAAAGATCCTTAGACACACCTCCCAAACCCATGACCACTTCTATCTTGAAGGACAAGGACAGCAGATACATGGGACCAACACCACCTGCAAGTTCCCTTCCAAGCCAATCACCATTCTGACTTGGAAACATATTGTAGTTTGTTCACTGTCGCTGAGTCAAAAACCTGGAATTCCATCCCTCATGGCATTGTGGATCAACCTACAGCAATGTGGACTATCGCAGTTCACCACCACCTTTTCAAGTGTGACTAGGGATGGGCAATAAATGCTGGCTGGCCAGTGACGCTCACGTTGCACGAGTGCATAATCATACAGCATCTCATTTTCCGCTTGGGGATTTTGCAGTCTTCTGGACTCAATAGAGTTCAACAACTTTAGGGCTTGAACTCTCCCATGTCCTTACCAACCCCCACACACCATGTCTTGTTATCACATAGTGGCTGACAATGGGTGTGTAATAGCAGGCTAACAGTTCCCATTAATAGCTATTCACCCTCCAGGCCAGATTGTTATCCACTACTTTCTCTATCCAACTATTTTTCTCTCTTTGGGCTCTATCTTCACCTATTGTTTACATCCTACCCCATTCCCCCACCCTATCTTCTGCATACAAACTGACATTTTCCTAGCTACCATCAGTTCTGAGGAAGGGTCACTGTATCTGAAACATTAACTGTGATTTCTCTCCACAGATGCTGCCAGACCTGCCGAGTTTTTCCAGCAATTCCTGTTTTTGTTTGATTTACAGCATCTATAGCTCTTTCAGTTTTTAATCATACACAAGACTTATCAGCAATCTCAGACCCCATCAAACAGGAATGCAAACAAGTCAACTTTGATCATTAGGGACTAGAAAACTTGCTTGCAAACAACAAGGGCTTTGTCTATCATGCTTTTTTTATTAAATGGACAGCAACATGAAAAGTTGCCCCGGTTTCTCCATCCACAAATGCTGCTTGACTCGTCGGGTTTTTTTTTCCAGAATATTCTCGTCTTTCCTTTCAAGAATTACAATTTTCTTGTCTCTTCAGCTTTTCCAGTATAAATGATTGAATTTCTTCATATTTGTGCTGGACCCAAATCTAGCATTCACTCAATCTTCCACAACGTCAGACTTTTAGCACAGTTAGAGGACAGCTGAGCTGGGATCAAATTTTTCATTTACTTATCCTCGAGTAACATGTAATAAGATCCCTCCAAGTGGTTTTGTGCCAAACAGAAAGTCAATGTCAATGTTTAACCTCACAGAAGGCACCCTCCTTTATTGGAAATGCAATAAACAAAATTGCAAAAGATATTGTACATAGAGGTACCTCATAGCAGCAAGTACTAATAGAACTGATTTCACTGTACAGTTCTTGTGGCACACTAAAAGCTGCCAATGATCAAAAAGGATGAGAGCTTTTAGTATCATGTAGTTTTTAAAGCTATGAATCACTGCAATGCAAAAAAGGAGACTGTAGCTTGACCCTAACAAGCCTTACATTACGTCCCAGTGGCAGGAAACATAGGAAAGAAACATTTTCATGAACACTCGTCATATGCTTGTAATCAATCACAGCTTTCAAAATTTATGTCAGGGTGAAAGAATCATGAGTAGTTTTTCAAAAACTCATTTCCAGTGCATTTATTAAGAGAAAAGTTCACTAAGAAGCATCTTAAAAAGTGCAGTTATCTCTTTATGCTTTCTAATTTAATAATTAAAAAGAACAAAGCTAAGCAATGAGTCTGATGATCATTAAATAGATAACAGTGGGTTCCAGGGAGCTTCCTCAGACTTGACGCTACTTCAGAGAGTAAATTACAGCAAAGTTATCTCACTCATTCAGCACACAGGAAAATATCTATCAAAGACAGACATCAGTTGTTCTATGAATAAACTTGGGATTTATATCTCCAAGGGATTGCAACTTTAAATCATTGATGAATATCTTTTTCCCAGGAATCATTCCAAAGCCAAGGCAATTCCCAAATGAAAATAATTTCAAATTTTGACATTTTTATGATCAAAAGGGCAAAGTATAGCACATTGATTTTGTGCAGAAGGCCACACACTTTACTATGAGACATGCCAATATCATTTGTCTCACTGGAAATACAGAAATTTGTAAAATGCAGGATCCAAGTGAAAATCCAATGATTTCCTTTGCTGAATCTTACAAAAGAAAACTATTTCTTTCTTATAATTTCTGGAAATTCTCAAAGTCAGATTTGATATTGACAACACATAACGTACATACAGTCAGTTCACACAGATGTATCTATTCCACCCAGTTGGGATATGAGAAAAGGACATAGTATGGCAGTACTCATCAGGAAGATACCGCACTGTTGGAAAGAGCAGCTGTCCTCGAGGAGGAAGAGGACAAGAAAGAATCCAGTCCATTAGAGTTCAGAAGCAAGAAAGGCATGACTGCTATAGAGGTGATATACTATAGGCCTTGAAATAGTGAAATAAGTAGCGGAGAAACCTTTATTCCAATCATTATTTGGGTAATTGCATTAGAATAAAATGGGGAAGGGAGTGATCTCCAGAACAAATACAGAACTTCCTCGGCTATTATGATCTCAGTCTAACTAAGTAGAAGGTACTTCTGCATGGGGTGTTACAGAACAAGTTGGACCATGTGAATAAGGTGTTGATGTCATGCAAAGGCTCAGACTCTCTCAAAACTCATCTTCATGGTATCATGCATCATATGGGTCTTGTATCCAGTTGGGAATTATGTTGACAGTTTAAGAGATAAACATTTACAGAACCTCGTAAGACTTCCAAGTGAGATAAGCAGACTAACAATCTACCCTTCAGCAAACAAAGGCTCTAGCCATTCTTTACAAGTGCAAAATCTTGCGCCTTCTTCCCAATAAAACAATCTGGATTGCTTCCGTAATGGAAGAGTCATGACTGGTGATAAGTAAGACTGGTAATTTAATATATTGCTGGAGAAAGTTAGCCGGTGGCAGCATCAATGGAGACAGAAATAGAGTTAACAATTCGAATCCACGATGACTATTCTTCACAGTCATGCCGGACTCAAAACGCTAACCCTGTTTCCCACTCCACAAACGCTGCCAGGCCTGCTGGGTTTCTCCAGCATTCTCTATTTTCTCAGGTTTCCAACATGTGCAGTATTTGCCTTTATATGGTAATTGAATATTCAAAGTTTTACAGGAACATAAATCAGAAAGGAGGGAAAAAAGGGGAATAGTAGCTCTATGAATTACCGATAGTGACAATAAAAAAAGGTACATCAGTGAAAGAAAGTTACAAATAGAATCTATACAGTTTGAAATAAAAGTTAGAAAATAAAGGAAGTACTACCGTCCTCCAAATAATGAAGTGTAGGGGAAAAGTATTAAAACAAATGTGATCTGCATTAAGGACAAAGAATAATTGCCAAGAGGAGATACTGAATGGGGTATAATACACAATTTTTTGCAGGGACTGCTCAGCTCCATTCTCACTGCCAAAAGGGGAATACTATTGAATGTAGTACAGTACATGGGGACACAAGACAAGTATTGGGGAATATTTGACAACAGATCACAACAAGATTTATTCAACGATTGATAAATATAAAATCAGAAAAAAGACCAAAGTAATTAATAGGAAAGGCTGATTGAATAAGTGAGAGCAAACGGTGTCAATTTACTGGAAGAAATAGATGTATTTTGTTGGTCTTGGCAGTCCATTGTCCAATCCAGAGGTGGGGCAGATATTATTTGAGGATGGGTTAAGTCACTCTGGGTTCTGCACGCTCTTTCTGCTGCTTGCGTTTGGCCTCCATGTTCTCCACTCAGTGATAGTCGAAGTGCTTGGTGCCCTCGCAGATGCTTCTTCTCCAGTTTGTACGTTCTATGGCAAGCAATTCCCATGTGTCAATGGGATGTTTTGTTTGTTTAGGGAAACTTTCAGGGCTATCCTTGAAGGATTCCGCTGCCTATTGGCAGGTTCCCCCTAGTGGCCACTAACTGTTGTGGAGTTCAGAGTAGAGCACTTGTTTAGGAAGACTTGTGACAGGCATATGGACAATGTGGCCCACCCATCACAGCTAGTCATGCATGACTAGTTCCTCAATACTGGGGTCTGGGAGAGATTGCTCACTAGTATACCTATCTTGTCAGAGGATTTGCAGGATTTTGTGAAGGCAGCACTGGTGATAACTCTGCAGGGATTTGAGGGGTCTCCTGTATATCGTCCATATTTCTGATACTCACAAGAGGGTGGGGACCACAGCTGCTCTGTAGACCATGAGCTTGGTACTGGATTTGAGAGGTGCGACTTCCTCACATGTCAGAAGGCTGCCCTGGCATATTGGAGTTGATGTTGGATTTCATCGTCGATGTCTGCTCGGACCAAGAGGAGGCTCCCAAGGTAAGGGAAATACTCCACATTGTCCAGGGGAGCACGTGGATTTTGATGGCTGGGGAGCAGTGTTGTGTGGCAGGAGTGGCATGGTAAAGAAACTTTGTTTTCTTGATGTTCAGTCCAAGGCCATTCTCTCATATACCTTGGTAAATGCATTGATGATAGCTTGCACTCAGCCTGCGTGTGCACACGTGCAAGTGTTGTCCGCATACTCCAGCTCAAAAATTGAAGTTGAGGGTGATCCTGGTTCTGGCCTGGAGGCAAAGGTTGAACAGTTTCCCACTCAGCCTGCAGGTCAACTCCACTCTGGCAGGGAGTTTCACGGAGTGGAGTGGAGAGGAAACGGAAAAGAGTGTTGGTGCAGGGACACAGCCCATCTTGATTCTGGTTTGTACTCGTATTGGGCCTGTGGTTGATCCGTTGGCAAGGATCATGGCTTGCATGTCACTTTGAAGCCAGTAGAGAATGGTGATGAACTTCTGTGGGCAGCCAAATTTGAGGAAGGCATTCCCCAATCACTCACAGTTGACAACAGTCAAAAGCCTTTATAAAATCAAAAAAGAACATGTACACAGGTTGGTGTCATTCCATGCATTCTGCTCAGATTTGTCACACACTGAAAATCATGTCCACTGTGCCTCTTGACAGATGGAAGCCTCACAGATTTAGGGAAGAACTCTTCAGTCACTGGAAGGTAGAGGATAAGGAGAATTCACTTGATGACCATTCCTGAAAATCCCTCTAATTTCCACAGTCAGACCTAAATCCATTCTTGAAAATGGTCACAATTACAGCATCTGAGATCTCCCAGCATGCTCTCTTCCTTCCAGACTAAGGTGATGAGACTGTAAATGTGACAAGAGTGCCTCTCTGCTGCAGTGGAGATTCCATCTATGCCAGAGGCCGTGTTGTTTTGCAGCTGCCGGATGGCTTTAATTGACCTCACCGCAGGTTGGAGGTGCGCTGAGATGGTGACAGGTAGTGCATTGCAACATAGTGTCGACAGCACTTGCATTGAAGGCTGCATCTTGGTTGGGAAGGTACTCAAGTGCTCTCTCCAGCAGGCACCGTCTCTCGGTCTTTGAAGAGCGACTCTCCAGTTTTGGCTCTCAGCGGAATAGTTTTTTTTAATTTTGAAATAGGACGACAGTGGTAAACACCTAAAACAGGGAATAAAATCTAAGAGACATGTATCCTAACAAAAAGAATATAATATGGACAAACAAAATACAGGGAAAATACATATACTAAGGACGCAAATAATGAAGCAGAGGACAGCAAAAGGGAAAACAAAGATTAGCAAAGAAGTTGAAACTTGTTTGGAAGTCAAAGCAAACCTAAATTAAATAATCAAAAATAGTAAAGTAACAAAATAAAACTTAGGATTGCATACTTAAAAACTTTTGGATATTACGAAAGGGTAACGTACTACTGTAGAAAGGTGCCGAAGAAAGATAATACAACTCCTCAGTTCTGATATTGTTCTAACTAATGGAAAAGACTGAAAAAGGACAGGCGTGGAGGTTCTTTTCTCTGAACAGAACACCAAGTAGGTAACCTGATTGTTGACTTGAAAATAATGAGGGAGAGAGCAGGTGAAGACCCTTCCACTTACGGAGGAAATAAGAATTGGAATCCATAAACAAAAGATAATCACCAAAATCCATCAAACCACTCAGGCAAATCTCTTTACCCAGAGAATGATGAGAACTTCCAAAGGAACTTTATTGCTCAGTGGGAGTGTTCCTACCTCTGAATCAAAAGACCTGGATTCATGTCCTGCCTGTTACAGAAATGTGTAATAACATCTCTGAAGAGGTTGATTGTAAATTATCTTTGGGGCTGTAAGGTTTTGGAGTAGATTTGTAGCACGGGTTGTGGGTGTTGTGGTTGGTTGGCTCGCCGAGCTGGTTTGTTGTTCCACTGACGTTTCATTACCCTGCTGGGTAACATCATCAGTGCAGCCTCCGATGAAGCTCCGATGAACATCTTTGGGGCTTTTGAGGTACAGTGTAGTGTCCCTATCTCTAGGCTAAGTGACCAGTGTTCATGTTCCACCTGCTTCAGAAGTGTGTAATAACATCTCTGATCAGGTTAATCAGCAAATTATCTTGAGAACTTCCAAACCTTTCTCCCATTATGACCCATTTTGACGTCTGAAAACTGCCAAGACATCAGGCTGAGAGAACTGGGAGTGGGTGGAGACCTATTAGAGGGATGGTGTTTAAACTGTAGAGTTTTTAAGTTAAAAGCACGTCACTTATCAGGATTTTCGCAACAGGTATCAAATCCCAAAGACTGGAAAAATAAAAATCGGCCACCTAGATCATGTCTGCTACTTAAAACAAAACAGGTTAAAAGGGGTTTGGCAGCTGTTAGTACCTGGTCAGAGCTCCAATTCAGCCAGTGGGTAGTTGATGGCCTTGTGGTGTTATTGCTAGTCTATTAATCCAGAGACCCAGGCAATGTTCTGGGGACCTGGTTCGAATCCCCCCACGGCGGGTGGTGTAATTTGAATTCAATAATAATCTGGAAATAAGAGTTTAATGATGACCACGAAACCTTTGCTGATTGTCAGGAAAAACCTACCCGATTCATTAATGTCCTTTAGGGAAGGAAATCTGCCTAATTTACCTGGTCTGGCCTCTGTATGACTCAGGACCAACGGAAATGTGGTTGACTCTTAAACTGCCCTCTGGGCAATTCAAGAAGAGCAATACTGCTCCAGCCACCAGTGCCCATATCCCATGAATGAATAGAAAAAAGTGCTGTCTAAAGCTCATGACTACAACATTTCAGCTGGGGGTGACAATCACAATTCAGGAGGCCCTGATTTAGAATTGGGAGGTAGAGCGGGAAAGAAGGACAATGTTCATTGAGTTAAAGGTCAAAGAGTGGAAGGACCATCAAGTTCAGCAAGAATCTGTTAGGTCACAGAGCAAGCATAACCCAGAGCTTCCAGTGACTGCCATTTTAACTGTCCATCTGTTGCCCACTTTTTTTCCCTTTTCATTTCCTGCTTTTTTGTTGTATTTATTTTCACAATCAGACAGTAGCTCACCTGCTTTAAACAGATCTTTTATTTTTGTTGTTTTTTCCCTTGCCCCATCACCATTCCCTTTGGTTCTGCAAGACTAACTTTCACAGAATCCAAAGGGATTCTACAAACACACTAAGAACAAAAGGGTAACTAGGAAGAGAATAGTGCCCTTTAAAAGATCAGCAAGGCCACAGGTGTGTGTGGAACCGCAGGAGATGGGGGAGATCCTAGATGAATATTTTGCATCAGTGTTTACTGTGGAGAGGGATATGGAAGGTATAGTACATGAGGAAATAAATAACATCTTGAAAAATGTCCACATTACAGAGGTGGTGGTGCTGGACATCTTTGAACACATAAAGGTGGATAAATCTCCAGGACCTGATCAGGTCAACTTGAACTCTGTGGTAAGCTAGGGAAGGTCACTGCTGGGCCCCTTGCTGAGATATTTGTGTCATCGATAGACACAGGTGAGGTGCCAGAAGACTGGAGATTAGCTAACATGCTGCCACTATTTAAGAAAGGTGGAAAGGAAACGCCAGGGAACTATAGACAGGTGAGCCTGACATCCATGGTGAGCAAGTTGTTGGAGGGAATCCTAAGGGACAAGATTTACATACATTTGGAAAGGCAAGGACTAATTAAGGATAGTCAATACGGCTTTGTGCACGGGAAATCGTATCTCACTAACTTGGTCCAGTTTTTTTTGAAGAAGTAAAGAACAGGATTGATGAGGGCAGAACGGTGGACGTGATTTATATAGACTTCAGGAAGGTGTTCGACAAGGTTCCTCAGACTGGTTCGGAAGGCTCAACCACATGGAATAGAGGGAGAACTAGCCATTTGGATACCGAACAGTCCCGAAGTTAGAAGACAGAGGGTGGTGGTGGAGGGTTGCTTTTCGGACTGGAGGCTTGTGACCAGGTGGTATACCACAAGGATCACTGTTGGGTCCACTGCTTTTGTCATTTATACGAATGATTTGGATTTGAACATAGGAGGTATGGTTAGTAAGTTTGCAAGTGACACCAAAATTGGACATGTAGTGGACAGCCAAGAAGGTTACCTCAGAGTACAATAGGATATTGATCAGATGGGCCAAGGGGCCGAGGAGTGGCTGATGGAGGTTAATTTAGATAAGTGTGAGGTGCCGCATTTTGGAAAGGCAAATCAGGGCAGGACTTATACACTTAATGGTAAGGTCCTGGGGAGTGTTGCTGAACAAAGAGACCTTGGAGTGCAGGTTAATAGCTCCTTGAAAGTGGAGTTGCAGAATAGGATCGGATCGTGAAGAAAGCATGTGGTGTGCTTGCTATTATTGGTTAGTGCATTGAGTGTCGGAGTTGGGAGGTCATGTTGCGGCTGTACAGGACATTGGTTAGGCCACTTTTGGAATACTGAATGCAATTCTAGTTTCCCTGCTATAGGAATGATGTTGTGAAACTTGAAAGGGTGCAGAAAAGATTTACGAAGATGTCGCCAAGGTAGGCAGGTTTAAGCTATAGGAAGGGGCTGAATAGGCTGGGGCTATTTTCGTTGGAGCGTCAGAGGCTGAGGGGTGACCTTATAGAGGTGCATAAAATAATGAGGGGCATGAATAGGGGTAAATAAACAAGGTCTTTTCACAGAGTGGGGGAGTCCAAAACTAGAGGGCATGGGTTTAAGGTGAGAGGGGAAAGACTAAAAAAGGGACCTAAGGGGCAACTGTTTCACACAGAGGGTGAATCCCTATGATCTAGTTTTGTAAGACAGCTCCTATCTTTTATTCAACTGATTCCATGATGGACAGGACATAGCATATACAACTACTGTTTTCTAATTCGTTTATATAATTTAACAGCGCTGCTCTACTGTTCTGTCAGCCCCTAAAATCAATCTGTTATTTAAAGATTTCAATGCAATTTAATCATGATTCTTTGAGCTCTTTTATATCTTCAAAAATGCACATACAAAAAATGGATTTGAAAACTATCAGGGTCTCAAAAACAAAAAAAAAGTCAGTCTATCTGGTAACAGCCATGTTTGCCCCATTTCAGCCTTAATCAAAAGGCTAACCAAAATGAAACTGATGGACAAAGTTCCTTATGGAGGGACTTATGGACACAATGCAAGTTTATAAAATCTGTAAATTCTGCACGGAATATTAGCGGCTTTCAGACACTGCTTCTACACACTTGTTTTCCTCTATTCATAACAGCTGCCAGAATAGACAACCCCACCTGCCAATTTATTGCCCTTTAACTTAGCCTATCCACATCTGTTCAAAGTCTTTATACTCTCAAGACGCTTTACTACATAGTTTTGTGTTGTCTGCAAGTCTGGCTACATTATAGCCAAATGCAAATGAGAATCAAAAGTAGATCTCTGTTGAAACGATATGGAGCAGCCCCAGCCTACTGCAATGAGCAGATACCACATTCTTATATAAGTGGATCACAAACATAAAGCAATACCACAAATAAAGACGATTTCACAAGCATTACAAACTTTAAGATTTTTCACAAGATACAAGATTCCCACCCAATACCACACAACTTTCACATACACTAGGCACACAAATAGAGGGTCTTTCTCAGATTGAAATTACGATCCTTGACCATTGATAAATGCCTCATGTAGAAATACTGTAAAATTTCTTTTGAGGAGCCGTAGTTCATTTCAACAGGAGTAAGTGCAGCCAACTTATGCTTACGCCCTTGAAATGTCCCTTCCTTGGCTGAGTCAATAAACTCGATTTCACTGCTCAAGAACAGGAAGCTTTAGACCATGCATGAATAATTTCTGAGCAAAGCTCATACATTTACTCATGTGTTCACTAACATGTGAACAATCAGAGGGGGAAATGCCCTCATCCCAACTCATCAAATATATATCAAGCAAGCGTGCTGGGCTAGAAATTAAAAATTAAAGACATTGCTGTGCAAAGTGCTTTCAAACATCAACACAAATTAATACATACCAAAAGAAGCAAGCATCTGACCTGGAAACAAGGTTATTGCAAAGATCAATTTAATAAAATTAGAATGTGAATATTAACAGCTATCAGCTTTCAGCAAATGGTTGGTTGCTAACTCAGCTGAAACGGAGTCCAATGAATAAACTGTAATGGTATCAACTATCTTAAATGAGAGACTAAAATACCCAAAGTGGGTATTTCATTTAAAAAGTATATGGGTACATAATAAAACAAATACTTGTTGCAGTGATGAATTGCCACTAAATTCCATTGTTGATTGAAATCCTGTTAATAGTTTAGGCAAGTGTCACAAGTTCTTGGCATGGATCAGCTAATTAAATAATTCAGTACACAAACACAACTTTGCGTAAACTGAGGTGTCATAATTGGTTGAAGTTATTGCCCAGCCAACAAGGCAGCAACTTGATTCAAGTTTATGACCACTTTACAGAATACCAGTGGTCCCAGCACAGATCCCTATGCAAGACCATCTCTCACCTTCACTAGTCTAGGTAATTCAACCCCTATTTTCTGGAGTGGAGATCCCCTTCAGGAGGTGAGGTTTGTCTAGAAACAGCACTGCTAAAAGGAATGTAAACGGCTGCTATCACTGTATCGGTCACAAGTAGGGAAGAAGATTTAGTCTCACAGGTGACCTGAAACACTGGCCAATGCATTCTTTTGGTAGCCATTAAGCCTTTTAAAACAGATAACACAGAAAGTGCTGGAAACGTCTATCTTCATACAATCAGCTCCACATTATAAACAGAAAGGTTTCACAGATATTAAAGAGTTGCTTTTAAAAATTGGCACTACTTTCAAAGTCACAATCACTAAAACATCAACTTCAAATACAAACAACTAAATGAAAATAACATTTTGCTCTGGACCTGCTTGCTCCTACCTGATGCTGTAAAGTAGAACACTGAAAAGAATGTGCATATTCTCTATAGGTCTCACATAACTATCATAAACATAAAATTCAAACGGGCAGTCAAGAGTAAAAATGCCCGTTCATTTCAGCCCAACAGTTACCCGTCACCCATTCCCTTCTCTTCAGTAACTGTCAGTCTATTGAGTCAGTCCCTTCAACTCTCACTAATTCAAAGGCCGTTCAACATATTATTAGCTTCAGTAGATCACTGATACCTGCATGCACCGGTTTTTCAAGTAGCATTCATATGTGATATTTAAAACAAAGCTATTATTCAGATCTTAATCCAACTAAAATGGGAAATTAGAAAGCATTATATTGGTGCCCCAGTGCCAGAGTGAGCATTAGCTAGTCTACCTAAGCCAAACACCTGAACATTAAAAAAAAAGTTAGTTCCACATAGGTGCAGAGTTCTCCTTTTCCTTTTGCTCCAAATGGATTATTTTAAAGTGGATTTTAAAACCAAATTCCAGTTAATAGCTGAAAAGGTTAGCACAACAAAGTACAATATTTTAAAGGTTTTTACTGTAAAAAAGAGAGACTATAAGCATTACTGACTAAATACCACCTTGGTAAACACCGTATACTTTAAGCCGGAGAACAAAGCATCCTCCTTTTTAATTTTAGCACTTTAGCAAGAAACACTTTACAGAAATTCATAACACTGTCCCTTTAAGTAGATATTCAATTCTCTGTAACTAGTCCAAAGTGATTCTTTGCTCCTGAGGAATTATGTTCTTATCCTTTTTCAACATTTTTCTGTCAATCACAGAACCATCTTCTACAGTGAGGTATTTTGAGAAAGATTCTTCCAATTTTGTTTAACTGCTGACAATTTGGTCTTTTTAACTCAAGAATGAGCCCCCACCTATAATTCTGTGCAGTGAAACTTAGAAACTTAAGCCTCGAGCTGCTCTTCCTCTCAGAGCCTTGGAGAGTAACCCAAGAGAGTTTCAAATATATCTTAGAAGACTTTCCCATCTCACAGCATACCTCTGGGGCAGTGTGAATCATGTGGATCTCATATCCAAATAGAAATCTGATTAACTGTTCTTTAAACCTCAAATCTCTCATATTGAAAGTTAAAGGACATAGCTTAAAGCACAACTGTTAACAACCTGACACTATGAACACTTTTCAGTGACTTGGAGAATCAGTTTATCTACTGTTAGCAACAGTATGCTGCCATTATCCAAATAAGTGAAAGCCCTGCACCTTCTCTCGCTCAGAATTTTCTCCATAGTTTCCCTCCCAGTGATGAGAGACTCACTGGTGTACAACTCTAAACAAGTCAGGCTCCTTTTAAGCTCTAACAATTAAAGCACACAGGTTTGCTGTCAGGCAGACTTCAAAATACATCACGTGATCCTGTGCGTTTTACCCTGAAGACAGTTTGACAGTCTTAACTTTATAATTGTGGTTTTACAGCGAAGTATAAGGCTTCCATTCTGGTTTGCAACTCTTCAAACCTTCCCCCTTCATATACCAGTTTCATGTAATATTTTGAAAGTCTGGATTACATTTTTGGGTGGTTGCGACACGATAGAAAAGTGTACACATTGCCTGTTAATTGACAGAATGAAATATTTTCCAGTTTTTGAAGCTAAGTTTCTCTCCTGTGGCACGGAACTCACGCGAAAACCAAACTGTGAAGGATCACATTTGACACTTTCAAGTGGAACTGGCTTGAACTGGCTGACAGGGAGGTTCGGCACACTGGCCTCTCACCAACAAAACATCAGGTACATGGAAGCAGGAGCTACATACTAAATATGTAGCTTTATGCTCTGTTTTTCAGAGATCACAATAAAGATTGATTAGTTATTTAAGACATTAAATTGAATCATCAAAGCTGAAATGAACAGTATTATTTCATTTAACAATGGTCAGAAGTTACTGCAGAGTCAGATTGCAATCCTGTATGAAATTCACATTTTCTACACTGCCGCCCACTGTTGTTGTACTGGAACTGCATGTGACATCTTGGCACCAGAACACAAATTGACTTTACATTCAACAATACCGGGGCATATGATTAACATTACAAATGCCAATTACCAGGTGTCAGCAGTCCTGCCTGTGAAAGCTGAAAAACAATTCTTTCCCACTGATGAAAGCTTGATATAAAAGAGATTTGAAATATAACCCAAGATGGAATGCTGCCTATAAAAATTGAAAGCTAATTTAAAGGGCAGCAACAAATTTGTTCAGCATAACTAATAATATTTTTACCCAGTATAGCACAATAAAGAACAGGAAAATTCCTCACCTACAAACTGGCTTCTGCAGTGATGAAACAATGAAGCAATACAATCTCTCTACCTCACCTCTTTGTAACTCATATTATTCTCCAGAGATAATGTTCTATAATCTAAAGACATAAATAATTTACATATTGTTTAATCTTTATAACAAAATCATAAAAACCTTGGATCCATCCAAGTCATACCTCTTTCATTGCTATCACCTGAAAACATGGCCTCAGAGGTGGGACCGCCGACACACCCAAGTGTCTTTGGCAACAAATATGACTGACTTACATAAATGCTTGTATATGGTTATTAAATTTCTTTAATCAAAATAGCAATCCATAATTGCAAAAACGTGAGCAAACAAATCCTTCAGTACCGTCACTCTACCGAAAGGTGAACAAAGTACCAGAAGATTGATCATTTTGTCACATTTCCACTTTCCTTTCTTTCAGCAAGAAATACTCAAAATTTAGTATACAACTGTGACAAAGCACATCACAACTCATCCCATAGTCTAATTACAGAAAATGTTAAAAATGTCTGAGAGATTTATTTCATGCAGGTTTGCCATTCTGCCCTGAACTTGAAGCTCAGGTTGGGAATTTCATTAGCTCCAAATAAGTCATGTGGGAAAAAAACATTATTCAAGTGGGGAAATGGGGAAGGCAGAGAGGGAGGGGATGCAGTCAAGTTGAGAGAGTTGGATATATACCTTGCTCTCGTAAAACCACGAACAGGCAGAAAATATACAAACCACAGGAGGTGCAATTTCATTTCTCCCCCACCTGCCATTTATATAGTTAGTAAATCAAAGCTTGAAGCTAACTGCATTTGTTTTGAAACTAAGGGGAATGGATATTTACGTTAGCTTCAGAGGGAGATCTTGATCAGGTACTTTGATCTTACGCATTACAGCCAGATCAGTCCACTATGAATGGCTCCAAAAAGGAAGGCAATTGGTGAAAACAAAGTATCTTCCACCATCATACAACAACCTGAACAAAGAAGAATGTTGGCATGGTTGACGAGAACACAAATTACAAATGGTGTCTTCAACTTAAAAAAAAGGGCAAATCCAAACCAATGCAATATGTGGGGCAAGAGTAAAGTGTACTGGTTGCCACCTACTCCTAAAACCCCACTCCCCAAGTTCATTACCTAAGATCACTCAATACATTAGACTTTAGCAGTTTATGCAGAATCCACGAGTAAATTAAAAATAAGAAATAGATACCATGACTGGGCATGAGCTCTCAATACTTACTCAAAAGTGTTTTCACCTTGCCACTCTCCACAGCACATGCTGGCAGAACTCCATCTCACCTTTTGTTGCCAAACTAACAAATAAGAGAAACCATCCAGTACAACAGACCCACATTCCATTTCCCAGTCATAGTAAATCCAAAGCTGCTCTTCTGAAATGCTGCTGACCACTTCATTGCCATCAGAGCACAGCAACTACAGAATTGAGCTGTTGTTCAAAATGACCATCTCAACACCCTGCTAAACTTGCCACGTCCATTACATATCTTCACTTTGAAAGGCAGCATATTATGAAATTCATAGGATAAATAATTTTACGGATTTTTGTTTAAATCAGAAAAAGGGGCAGTTAGCAAAAATCAATCTCAGAACTACCTTAAAAATTTCAGTATTCCATGTAATAAAAACGGAGTTTAACTGATTCAATTGCAATAAATCAGGAGTCATGAAAGCAAAATACTGTTACACTCCTCATTATATAGTAGCATATACTCAAACTCCATCAGCACCATGAGATTCACTATTTTAAAAAGGTTACAAAATTAAACGAAGCACAGCACACAGTAGGCTTTTTTAAAATCTTCTATCTAGAGTGAGATTCAACAAACATCACACTTTGATCAATCCAATTTGTTTTTGATCTAAGGCACATCATGACTAAAGTTTAAGCTCGCATGCATAATGCAGGAGCTACTTAGACTACAGTAAGTACTATTGATTTAACAAAAATAATTGTGTGGGAAATGCAGCCGAAATTGACTAGGCTCTAACAAGAGTTTTTGACAATCGTGAAAAGTCAATTTAGCAGACTTAAATGTCAATATGTCTGTAACAAATGGACTGCAAGACTTTTCTCCTCCACCCCACACCCCAAAAACATTAATCAGTACTATAAACTCTCCATCAGTTACACTTCATAAAGGAGCTTGAAATTTATGAATAACTTTTCTCTTTCAACATTTGGGAAAGAAATACCTATTTTACCCTATCAAAGATAGTGAAATTCTATTCAAAAAACAGAAATTGGCAGCATCTGTGGAGAGAAAGCAGAGTAAATGTTTCACTGGACCCGAAATGTTAACTCTGCTTTCTCTCCACAGATGCTACCTGACCGGTGTTTTTCCAACAATTTTTATTTTGTTTCTGATTTCCAACATCTGTAGTTCTTTGTCTTTTTTTTAAAAAAGTGAAGCTGTATTCTCTGATACTGGTTTAACCTTTGCAATGGACGAGATCAAACTGCCAAAAATTCATTAGGTGACTGTGCACAACTGATGTACCTATGGTGGATCCATTTAGTTCACTCAATTATTTTCAAATTGAGAAAATATTATCCATTATCATATGACTGAAATATTATAAGGAGGCTACTGCTATTTAGTTTAACCCATTTTTAATCCAATAAATCTGGGAGCACCTGTGGGGGAAAAAAAGCAAGGTTTCATTTCAAGTCCAGTGACTCTTCATCAGAAGTGAGCAGCTAGGAAAAGCTAGCATTCATGCTGAGGAGGACGGTTGTTTCTGGTGGGGGTGGGGAAGAGAGAAGGGAGGGATGAGCGGAGAGGTGGAGATAGATCCTAGAGACAGAAAAATACGGAAGGGGTTGGTAAACAAGGGCATTATGGATGGCAAGCCAGGATAGAAGAGAAGCTAAGTAATAATGAGAGCTGAGGGTAGCAGAGAATGGATAGTCTGCGCTGGAAGCAAACCATATCATATGGTAATAGACGGCAGCATGGGTGAAAAATGAGCTGGCTGTGCTAAAAGCCTCCCATATAAAAACAGGAAAAGGGGTGGAGTGGATAAAAAACAAAGAAGGATGGAATCAGGCTCTAAAGTTACGAACTCTATGTTGAGTCCCAGAGGTTGCAGAGTCCCCGAGCAGAAAACGAGATTTTGATCTTTGAGCTTGCGCTGAGGCTCGCTGGAACACTGCAGCATGCCTGCAACAGAAACGTTGGCCTGGGGAGCACGGTTGTGTTGAACTGGCAGGTGACTGGAAGCTCCGAATCATTTTTATGGATAGAGTGCAAGTGTTCTGCAAAGTGGTCACCCAGTCTGTGTTTCATCTCCCCAGTGTAGAGACCACACTGTGAACAGCGAATATAGTAGACTCTCTGGGCTCCATCTCATATCTGGTCACGTCTCTCTTCTCTCCAACCCCACCTTGTCTTCAGCGTAAATATCAGGTTTTCCTTGCTGCTATCAGTTCTGATCAAGAGTCACTGGACTCGAAATGTTAACTCTGTTTTCTTCCCACAGATGCTGACAGACTTGCTGAGTTTCACCGGTAATTTTTGTTTTTGTTTCAGATCTGAAGCGTCCGCGGTTCTTAGTTTTATTTAACCCAATAAGTTCTACATGGCATTTTCTACATACACAACTTGCACTTTTAACGTAATACAGCAAAATGGCTGAAGAATTTTTACATAGTGGTACAAAACATAATTTGGCATTAAACCACCACAAAGTGCTATTTAGAAACGGGACATTATTAATAGACACTAACTCCCGCCATAGACAAGAAATAAATGCATATGCAACTCAGCCAACATTGCGGCAGTTGATATACACGCAACTACTTGTAATGCCTTTCCGAATGGCAGGCAGCAGGAGTTCATGGTTTCGAAATATTCAAAAGCAATCGCTTGCAGCTATCTTTACCATAAGAGTCACTTTACCTACTTCACTAAAAGACTACTTATTTGAACAAGTGAACAAGTTAGACAAGTGCAAGGACTTTCTACACAGCTTGGTTGGCTCATTTGGTAAATAAGACAACTCTCAATCACAAGTTCACAATTTTGAGCCTCATTAGGTATCAAATTTTTAAAAGGTTGCTGGAGGAAATATTAACTGTTTCACCTAGGAATCTTGTTATTTCAATGGGGAATACAATTTGTAACTCTGTGTGCTTTTATCTTAAAAATTGCAAGTCTTTACTTGGAATAAATTTCTCCATCATAAATAAAAGCTTCAAAGCAAGATTTATTATAGTGTAATCAAACTTAAAATGAAGATAGATATTAATAGAATGTATATTTATGAAGGAAACACATTCAAGATCTTTCAGAGTCATAGAGTCAGAGTCATAAGCATGGAAACAGAATCTTTCGGCCAACTCATCCATGCTGAGCAGGTTTCTGAAACTGAACTAATTTCATTTGCCGGCATTTGGCCCATATCCCCCTAAACCCTTCTTATTCATGTACCTGTTCAAAGGTCTTTTAAATATTGTAATTGTATTCGCCTCTATGACTTCCTCTGGCAGCCTGTTCCAAATACGCACCGCTCTCTGAATGAAAAAGTTGCCCCTCATTTTCCTTTTAAAGACAGTCATAGAATCAGAGTCATACAGCATGGAAACAGACCCTTTGGTCCAACTAGTTCATGCTGACCGTGTTCCTAAACTGAACTAGTCCCACCTCCCTCCAAATCTTTCCTATTTATGTACTTTATCCAAAATGTCTTTTCAATGTTGTAACTGCACCTGCATCCACCACTTCCTCTGGCAGTTCATTCCAAACACGAACCACTATGTAAAAAAAAAAATTGTCCCTCATCCCTGACCCTGGGGAAAAGACCTTTGCTATCCACCTTATCTATGCCACTCATGATTTTATAAGTGTCTATAAGGTCACCCCTCAGCCTCCGACATTCCAGGGTAAAAAAGTCTCAGTCCATCCAGCCTCTCCTTGTAATTCAAACCCTCCAGTCTCTGTAACATCCTTGTAAATCTTTTTTACACCCTTTCCAGTTTAATAACATCCTTCCTATGGCAGGGCAACCAGAACCATTAAATCCATCCCATTCTCTCAGTTAATCCATCTCCGTCATATATGTTCAGATGAGGCCAACTTCGTCAAGAGAGCCTCCAAAATGTCCACCTTCTTCCTCAACCAAGGATTCCCAAGCACCGTTATCAATGGGGCCCTCAAACGGGTCCAAACCATCTCCCACACTTCCGCCCTCACCCCCTCTCTTCCTTCCCGCAACAGCAATAGGGTTCCCCTTGTCCCTACCTAACATCCCACCAGATCCACATCCAGAAGATCATCAGACGCCATTTCCGCCACCTCCAGACACATGTTCCCCTCCCATTGCTTGTCCACCTCCTGCAGGGTCTGTTCCTTCCGGACACCCTTGTCCACTCTTCCTTCACCCCCAACACCTTCCCCTGCAACTGGCAAAGGTGCAACACCTGCCCATTTACCTCCTCCCTCCCCAGTATCCAAGGGCCCAAACATACCTTCCAGGTAATGCAACACTTCACCTGCACTTCCCCAAATCTAGTGTACTGCATTCACTGCTCACAATGTGTTCTCCTCTACATTGGGGAAGCAAAGCATAGACTGGGTGACTGCTTCGCAGAACATCTACGTTCCGCTCGCAAAAAAGACCCTGAACTACCTGTTGCCTGCCACTTTAATGCACTACCCTGTTCCCTGGCCAACATCTGTGTCTCTGGCTTGCTGCAGTGTTCCAGCGAAGCTCAGCACAAGCTGGAAGAACAACGCCTCATTTTCCGCTTGGGAACCCTGCAGCCCTCCGGACTCAATATCGAGTTCAATAATTTTAGGGCCTAAACTCTGCCATGTCCCAGCCCCCTACCCCACACACCAGGCCTTTTACCACATAGCCTGCCATTACTCATTACCTGTTCTTAGTCACTAATAGTCCCCATTACAACTATTCACCCTCCCAGCCTGAACGTTATCAACTGTTTGTCTGTCCAACTGCTCTTCTCTCTCTTTAGGCTCTATCCTATCATTTACTCCCTACCCCATCCCCCTCCCCCTTTCTATTTTCTGCATATAAAGTGACATTTTCCCAGCCACCATCAGTTCTGAGGAAGGGTCACTGGACCTGAAATGTTAACTCTGATTTTTCCTTCACAGGTGCTACCAGACCCGCTGAGCTTTTCCAGTAACTTTGTTTTTGTTCCTGATTTACAGCATCCGTCAGTCTTTCGGTTTTTAACCAGAATTGTATGCAGTACTCCAAACGTGGTGTGACCAATGCCTTGTCCCGCCATAAAATGGCATACCAACTCCTGTAGTCAATACTCTGACCAATGAAGCCAAATGCCTTCTTCACCACCCTGTCTACCTGTGACACCATTTTAAGGAATTATGTACCTGCACCCCTAGATTTCTGTTCGACAACACTCCCCAGGGCCCTACCGTTAACTGTGCAAGTCCTGCCCTAGTTTGTCTTACCAAAATGCAACACCTTGCATTTATCTAAATTAAACTCCATCTGCCATTCCATGACCCATTGGCCCAATTGATCAAGATCACATTGTACTCTTAGATAATCTGTTCAATGTCCACTGTATCACCAACTTTGGTGTCATTCATAAACTTAATAATCATGTCTCTTGTATTCTCATTCAAATTGTCTATGTAAATGTCAAATAACAGGGGACCCAGCATCAATCCTTGCTGCACACTGCTGGTCAGAGGCCTCCAGTCTGAACAACAACCCTCCACTCTTTTAAACAAAAACTGCAAACAGAAAAGTCAAGCCCACTTCAACTCTGTCCACACCTATGACTCTATGGGTAGGGATAATAAGGGGTCAAAATGTCGAATAAAAACTGTCTGACTCAGTCGAATGACAAGGAAACTAAACATCAAACCTCCTCAGCTCCAGCCCAATCAAATGTTCCCAGGACAGGGACAACAATGGTCTAAAAGTCAGAGGGTATGGTTCTTCTACCCATTGCAAATGAAAATAAAGTTCTCCTTATGTTGACCCCAACAAGTATTTCTGGGACAGGGACAACATGTGGTCAAAATAAAAGTCCCCTTGACTCTTTCAAAGGGTCCAAAGATGACGCAAAGGTAAAATAAAACAGCCCTCTTCCTGGGGTATCAAACCAAAAACAATCCCAAACGTAAAATCTAACAGAAACTTGTACTACGGAAACAAAAAAAAAAACCTGAATCAAAATATTGCTAATAATGCAGTCCAGCCCCGTGCAGTACCCACTGGTCACGAAAGGTCTCCACCATACTGGTGAGAACCACATGCTCCCACTCCAGGGACATACGAGCACAGATGTAACTGCGAAAAAGGAGCAGACAGAACCAACGAGCCCCTCCTTGGCCCACTGCCACAAGGAGGTCCGTAGACTTGTCCACCCCTTCCCACCATGGGTGCCCATAGTTCAGGAGCGAACAGCAACCAAAATTTCAACATCAGCCCCTTCAAAAAATGAAAAAGGGGCTGCAAACACATGCACTCGTGAAATATGGTCTCCTTCAGGCACAGAACGTGCACGTGGTCAGCACCCGGTAAATTTATACAGTCGCCAGTTGCACAGGACCAACACGTGCAGCATTCTCTACCCCAGATCTCCAATGTTAGAGGGGAGGATCGCTCTGTAGAGGGCCCTCCACTGGAGATCTTCATTGCCAGAGGGCAAAACATGACACCAAGTCGTACCCAGGCATTGGACCATAACATAGCAGTGAAGAGTGTGCAGCATCAGGACACAGATCATGCTTCCACACCGTGTGAAAGGGCACCAGGAGGATATCCTTGAGATGGTTCACACTGGGGGGCTCCACATCACGGGGAAGGGTCTGTGGCGCAGGGCCGACTTCGAGTCCCAGATCGACAGGTGTCAGTTTGTCCAAGTGCACATGAGGCGTTGGGGCCAAGTCCTTTGTCCACCTGGCTTGGATTGCAAACCGGGGATGCATCAGCACTCTCACAGCCAACTACGTCAGTGTCATCCAGCCAACTCCTCTGTTATCCAGTGTGTTCCCAATTCTGGTCAGCCCTGCGTCTCAAGCCTTCCCCCTTCCTCAGCCAGAGCAAACCGCACTCAAGGAGGAGCCAGTTTCTGAGCAGTGACTCCCTGACGAGAGCCACCACCACTCCCGTAGAGGGAGAGTTCTAGCACAAACAACAACCTTCTACCACCACCCTGTCTCCTACCATCAAGCCAATTTTGTATCCAATTAGCTAGCTCTTGCTGAATTCCCATGTGATCTAGCCTCACTAACCATTGGGAACCTTGTTGAAGGCCTTACTAAAGTCCATGTAGACAATATCTATCACTCTGCCTTCATCTCTCTTCTTGGTCACCTCTTCCAAAACCTAATTCAATGTTTGTGAGAGACAATTTCCCACGCACAAAGCTGTGCTGACTATCGCTAATCAGTTCTCGTTTTTCCAAACTCAAGTAGATCCTGTTTGTCAGAATCCCCTCCAATAACTTACCCACCACTGACGTCAGGCTCACCAGTCTATAGTTCCCTTGCTTTTCTTTACAGCCTCTCTTAAATAATGGCACATTAGCCAACCTCCAGAATTCTGGCACCTCACCCGTAGCTATCGATGATACAAATATCTCTGCTAGGGGCCCCGTAATTTCTTCCCTACCTTCCCACACAGTCCTGGGATAAACCTGATCAGGTCCCAGGGGATTTATTCATGTTTATGCATTTTAAGTCCTCCAGCACCTCTTCTTCTGTAACACAGACACTTTTCAAGACATCAATAGTACTTCCCTGCGTTCCCTAGCTTCCATGTCTTTCTCCACAGTAAATACTGACCCAAAATATTCGTTCAGGAATTCACCCATCTCCTCTGGTTCCACACATAGATGGCCTCATTGCTCTTTAAGGGGCTTTATTCTTTCCCTACTTACTCTTTTGCCCTTAATATACTTTTAGAATCTCTTTGGATCTCCTTAATCTTATCTGCCAAAGCAAACTCATGTCCCCTTTTTGCCCTCCAGATGTCCCTCTTAAGTATACTCCAACACCCACTGTACTCAAGGGATTCACTTGATCCCAGCTGTATATACTGGACATATGCCTCCTCCCTTTTCTTGGCCAGAGCCTCAATATCTCCAGTCATCCAGTGCTCCCTATTAAAGGGAAATTCTTATTTACCTACATGGAAACTCAATTGCCTTAAATTCCAGGGATGAGAAAATTTCAAGGCAAAGTAATATTGCAACAAACTAGTTTTAAAAAAATTTCAGTTACTTTTGCTATTAGAAGAAGCCAATTGTTAAAATTATTACACTGCTTGGTTATAATTAATTTCCATCAGCTAATTCTGTTGTAACATAGATAGTTATAAAAATACAACTTGAAAACATGCATTCTTGAGTGATAGAAAGCAGAGCTGGACTTAAAACTATCTATGCTTTAAACAATCATTATGTTCGCACATGTGCAGTGGCACTGTTTTTAGCTAATGAGATCCAACATGTTTAACATGTTGATAGCCATAGGCCTGACAACTCATTTGTGATAACTTAGTCAACACCTTAGGAAAATTACAGAATGAATAATGGGTCAGTTAGAGTTTCAGATCTTAACCTTCAGACCTTCTACTTACTTTTCACAATTTCTACATGCTTGAAATTCTCATCTTTTCTAACCAGCAGATGAATTAAGGATGAAATACTGTAAATTGAGTTGAATGCACATGGCTGCCGCCAGCGAGATCCTTTAACTACTGTCAGTTATTTGGGAGCTTTCAACTTGTTTGATACAGTTTTAGTAAAATTGACAAACTGTTAGATTCTTTTCTAAAAAAAAATGATGGATAATGCACTGAAGTTGTGATCTATTAAAAATCCTTATACAAAATAGTGCGCTATTAAAGTTTTTTTATGAAATTCAGAAGGATAAAAGGAGAAAAAGAGATAACAACAGACTGGCTGGTGAAAGAACTGACCAAAACAAACATTAATATAGATAGGTCGCCTACCTTATTGGACCATTTGTATGCCTGCAAAAGCTGACTATACAAGGGGGTTTTGTCCTGCACTGGATCAAGGCTCAATAAACCACTGTTATGGAGTGGGTGGCTCTCTGATGGCCGCCCCACCAGATTACTCAGACGTTCCAACTCACTGAAAAAAATCAAAAACAACAGCAGCCATTAGTTCATCAGCTTTACAGAACAAACTTCATGCATGCAGTCATTCTTATTTCAATTAACTCATTCAGAACAATAACTTAAAAACCCTTTCTTAAACAATTAACCAGAAGAATGAAAAAAACCAACTATGTCCAAACTTTGATGGGATTGTCAAATGTCTCTTTTTGGTGTGGAAACACAGGGATTTTTTAAAAAAATACAGTACTAGCATCACTAAATACAGACGCACTGAGAAAGCAAAAGGAAGAAAAAAAAAGAGATAGTATAACACATTCAGAGAGAAAGAGGCACAAAATTAATTATATAGTGGTAAAGAAATAGGAAAACAGTTGAGAACAACCTTCCCGTCAATAAGTTGTGCTAGAGAGGTAAAGCATTGTTCCATTATTAAAGTGCATTCCATGTTGCAAACTGTAAACTTCTATCGTAAAAACAGCACATTCTCAGGCTGACAGAGATTATCAAAAATAGTTAATCCTCTAGTCAGGTGTTACCACATCAATTGCTCAAAACACTTTGGAAGGTGTTTTGCAATGAAATAATGAAGAGTTTTCCACATTTTTGGCAGAACCTTAAAGGGTTTGAGTAGCTTGGGCTATGGCAGGATTACACAAGAACTCCAGCAAGATCTCTCAACATTAGGAGCAACTCGTTTAACTAAGTTTTGGGCATTCAAATAAGATTCTGGCACAGCAGCGAGTTGCCTATTAAGGAGGATTATTGTTTATTACTGGGCTCATTAACTGTGAATGTCACCTCATTAAAAATGCAAAGATTCTTGACATAGAAGTCAGAGTGGATACCAGACAATTGCAGTTTGCCAAGGGTTGCAAAGAGCTTCCATATTGGTCACCACGCAACAGCATCACAGGGCATGATCAAAAGGCACCGGCCACGTGCACCCCACATCGATAAATACTGGCATCCAACATCAGCCAGATTGTAAGAACCGTCAAGGCAGATCTTCAATTCACCTCACTTACAGCACGCTTCTGTACTTCAATGCAGCACCTTCGAACACACTAGCAACTGGCATTGCAATGCTGTAGCAAGGAAGACGCTTGTTCAGGGAGACATACCCAGCTCAGAGACTGAACTGCATCTCCAGCCTGTTCACTTGATCTCTTAGCAAAGTTCACATTAACCCTAACTAGATTCACACAGTATCCCTGCTTAGTGTTGCCTTTTCACATCTTGCCCCTTAGCCACAGATACTAGGCTTAGGGTACTACTGTCTTACCTTATCACTTAGCACAGAAGCTTGTTATAGTTGTCAGCAGTCCTCAGTCAAGAAAGATAGCCTCAGTCAGGGATCGCTGGTACAGCAAGCAAAAGGCAGCCTCCATACCAGTCCACAGGCTTGGACTCAGCCAGCCAGTCACTCAGCCAGCCAGCCAGTCACTCAGCCAGCCAGGATATAGTGGTCATAGTAAGGCTCCCACTCACATAACGAACAAAGAGCTGAATGTGAGGCAGCCAACCACCACCCACTGTAACTCTTTTTGCCCAATGATGGGCTGTTTTCTTTTAAATTCACTGATGGGACTTAAGCTTTGCTGACTAACTAGCATTTGTAACCCTTCCCTAGTTGCCAGAGGTGGTGGTGGTCAGCTGCGTTCTTGAACCACTGTAGTCTATGCACTGTAGTTGACCTTCAATGCCGTTAGGGAGGAAACTCCAGGATTTTGACCGAATAACAGTGAAGGAATGACAATGTATTTCCAAGTCAGGATGATGAGTCGCTTGGAGGGGAACTTGCAAGTGGTGGTGTTCTTACCCAAGCGCTGACTCGTCCTTCTAGATGGAAGTGGTTGTGAGCTTGGAAGGTGCTGCCTAAGGATCTTTGGTGAATCTCTGCAATATTTCTTGTAGATAGTATACACTGCTGCTACTGAGCATCATTGGTGGAGGGAGTGGACGCTTGCGGACATAGTGCCAATCAATTGGAATGATTTGCCCTGGATGGTATCAACCCTCTTGGGTGTTGTTGGAGTTGCATCCATTCAGGCTAGTGAGGAGGCTGTGAATTGAGAGGTGGGAATGTTCAACAATACTTGGGCATCCTCGTGTACCAGTTATTTTAAGTAAGCACACAGATACAGCAGGCAGTAAGGAAGACAGGCAGAGGATTTAAGTACATAAACAAGGATAGACTGCTGCAATTATACAGAGCATTGATAAAGCCACACCTGAAATATTGTGGGCAGTTTTGGTCTCCTCATCTGAGGAAGGGTGTTCTTGCTATACAGAGATTGCAGCAAAAAAGTTTACCAAATTGAATGCTGGGGTGGCAGGACTGACATGAGGAGAGATTGTCAGTTAGGAATATGTTCACAGGAATTTAGGGGAATGAGATGGGGAATCTCATAGAAGCCTATAAAATTCTAATAGGACTAGACAGGATAGATGCAGGAAGGACGTTCCTGATGGTAGGGGAGTCCAGAACCAGGAGTCACAATTTAAGGGTAAACCTTTTACGACTGAGATGAGGAAAAGTTTCTTCACTTACAGAGCGGTGACCCTGTGGAATTCACTACCACAGAGCGTCTTTGAGGCCAAAGCGTTGTGTGTTTCCAAGAAGGAGGTGGGTATAGCTCTCGTGGCTAAAAGGGATCAAGGGATATGGGGGTAGGCAGAATTAGGGTATTGAGCTCAATGATCAGCCACCATCATATTGAGTGGCAAAGCAGGCTTCAGGAGTCAAAAAGTCTACTCCTGCTCCTATGTTTCTAAAATGACAGCCCAAATTACAAGTCGTCTCTGGAACAAAACATATTCTGCCTCAGAGATGAGGGTACTACAACTGAGCCAAGGTAAGTGCCAAAATCTGAGATTCAAATATTTTGAACAGATTGTGCAACATCCAGGATGTTATTTTGTTCACGTTAGTCCAGCTGTCATTTTTAAAAGAATTACAATGCCCAGATAGTCACATTTTAAAATTTTCATAAAACTGAAAATCCAACAGTCAAGTTAAATTTGGCCACTTCCTCACTCCTGCCTACTGATCTTTAGGAAAAAAAAGTTCAACAGTTCACAAGATAAATGCAGCAAACTGCATGCACCTTTCTTGAATGCAATTCTACTCATATTTTAAAGAGGACAGAAAATACATCCATGTGACGATGCTGTCACTTTGAAAAGGTTATTTTGTCTTGGTTTTTTGAAGTGGGTACAGGAGACGGCCTTAGTCAACATCAGGGGAGGCTTTTAGGTTTTTTTTAAAAAAAGTTGTAACAATGGAAGAGGAATGGCCAGTTCTCATTTATCAAACTTTCTAGTTTTATTTTTAGCTGTAGAAATCAGAAGCTGTTTGGATCCCAGAAGAGTTGGAGCTTCAGTAAAATGATTCCTAGCTGCTACATTCTCTGAAATCTCTCAATGTTGTTTCCTCCTGGATTGGAGAATTGCCTGTAAGAATCTGTATCTAAATTTATCTTTTTGCCAAGGGGTGTGTTTACGAGATGTTACTAGATTAGAACAGATAATTAGTAATAGATACTGTATCTATTATTCAGTTAAGTTTTCCAATAGTTATCTAAATTCCTCTTTTGTTTTTATTTTAATTATAGTGTTTAAATAAATTGTGTTTTGCTTTACGTTGAGTGGTTTGACCAGCTGCATCGCATCTGGAACATGCACTCCACGCCTACCCTTAAGATTAGAAAAAGTTAGGGTCTAGGCTACCTTCTTAAAATATTTTGAGGGGGTCTGGTCTGGTCCATAAAAAACCTTAGTTGATATTTTCCTCCAAGGGAGGTCTATGACTGCTGCAACACACTTACTGCTGCTGCAACTGAAATGAGCCATTATGTCCAGATCAAGCAATTATGGGGCCTTCTTATTCGAAATACTTCAACAATGTTTATTGGCAATTGGAGTGATTAATGGGGCCACCAATTTGAAGTTTTACAAATAACCCATGGCCTTTTACTTTTCTCGTTATAAGGATCATATTGTCTGCGGCTCAGCGCAGATGCATTAACTTCACATAATAAATAATTTTTGGTGCTATGTGTTCTTCAGAGCTAAGTCAAGGATAACGTTTCTGAGGAAGCCATGCTCAAAGGAACAATCATCCAAAATTTAAGGTGGTCGCAGGGAATGGTTACTGCCCTAAATGTCAGATTTTTTAAATATAGATAGATGCACTCTCACTATAAGAGCACTGAATCTACTCTTAAAATTCCACTACAGTTTATAGGAATGACTTCTATTCATAAACTAAAACTGTCAACAGGCCTCAGACAGACTAAAACTTCCCACTCCCATCTGTACCCAATGATTGAAAACTAAATAGAAGCATAATTTTGGCCTCTGTATTTCATAGAATCTCAGAATCCCTACAGTGTGGAAACAGGCCCTTCGCCCCAACAAGGCCACACCGACCCTCAGAGCATCCCACCCAGACCCATCCCCCTATAACCCACCGAATCTACTGAACGCTACGGGCAATTTAGCATGGCCAATCCACCTAGCCTGCATATCTTTGGACTCCGGGAGGAAATGGGAGCACCGGGAGGAAACCCATGCAGACACGGGGAAAATGTGCAAACTCCACACAGACACAGTCACCCAAAAATGGTATTGAACCTGGGTCCCTGGCATTGTGAGACAGCAGTGCTAACCACTGAGCCACCGTACCACCCAATATTGTTTATTATTGTTTACTATAAAAACACAACATAAGAAGCCATGAGTCCTTCCAACAAAAAGCTCAGTATAGAGACACGGTTGTGAAGTCAACAGTGAGCTTCTAAGGGGAAACCCAAGGAAAAACGAGAAGAAATTAAAACAGTTTAAGTAATAGAATCACAAAGATTAGTGCATTTAATTCTTAGGATTATACCTATACTTAACACTCTTTCCAACAATCCTGGTTGATTGCTCCTTCTTTTCAACCATCATTTTTAGCAAGCAGCCGGTTTTATAGTCAGATGCTTACCAAGTGACAAATGTATTTTTACAGTTAGCCTTAATGTAAAATGTGTGTCTCCCAACCAAGCTCTTCTTGATTTAACACAGTTACAGAACAGTACTTCATAAAGGGTAATATTGTTATCAATACAAGTGGAGAAAATAAGACTTAAATAATTTATTATTGTGTCAAAATTTAATTCATCACTTCAAACTGCTCTCATTAACTACCACCAGCAATTCTTCATCCTAGTTTTATTTGCCACTAAGTACCTCGTCTAGATTATTCAAATTTTGAAGCTCTGAAACCATAATCTCCTCTTTCATATTGGCGTTTTCATGATTCAACTAGAAATGGTACAAAATCTAAAACATCCCTGTTGCGAAGTTGAGTAGAGTATTTGTGGATTGGGAGGCAGGATTCTTGAATTTGGTGTTTGTAAAATGCCAAGGGGAAAGCATTGCATGGCCCCTTTGAAAGATTGTGCTTTTTCTATGCTTGGAGATGTCTGTGAGCAGCTTGAAAGTTTGCAAGTTAAGGGAGCTAATTGTCATCTGCTAGGCATAACACCTCTCAGCTCTTACAAAAAACACCATCTATTCACAACAGTACCACGGCACTCCTAGCTAAGATTCCCGACAGAAGAATCGACAGAGAAGACACAGAACATTCCGAAAGATGTAAGCTGGCTGTAATTTCCACAGACTAAATTCTATTGCTTTGTTATCTAAGTTGTACTTGCACTTGCACTTATTGGAACAGCATACCATTAGAATCTTGTGTTATCTGGGATTTCTTCTGTTTTTTAATAGTTAATTTGTTCACTGTTAGAGTTAGATAATTAAATTGTTACTTGTTGATTGTAAAGTGAGTGTCAGGGATTTATTTGATTTAACCACTAGAAGTTACTGAAAGACAGGCTGCACCTCTTTTCATACTCCTTTTAACAGATTATAGGGCAAGGTGCTCCTCTTTGGATGTTTCGGTTTTGGTTCTCGGAGGGGGTCAACCTCCACTTTATAATAGATTGGGGTCTCGGGTCCCCGACCTGGCCAGCTCGCGTCCAGGATTTCGACAGGTTGAGACAGATTGGGTCCAGGATTTGGACTGATTTGAACAGGCTTAGGGTACAAAAGGTCCCAGCAGATTTAAATGGACATGGGGACTAGTGTCCTAGATCTTTAAATAAAACTTAGTGAGAAGTGGAAAATTTAATTTTGGTTGCTTGTTGTTGGTTAAATCAGAAGTGAGGTAATGACTCTTTCAGTCACTAAGAGTTTTCTGGGGGTGGAAGTAGTTACTTGGATGTTTTACAAAAAGGAGCAAGGAAAAGCTGCTGGAATTGGCAGACAAGCTGGAGTTGGGGCTGCCTTTGTCTGTGAGAAAGGAGGTAATTACAGCAATAGCTCGACATTTAAAACTTGCTGGAAAGGCCATTAGAATCTTTAGAAATGGCTAGAATTCAACTGCAGATGAAGCAGCTTGAACAGGAAAGAGAACTGAAACTGTTTGAATTACAGTTACAAGCTGAGGAAAGGCAAAAACAGACAGCGAGCGAAGAAAGGAGGAGAAAGAGAGAGAAGAAAAAGGAGAAAGACAGAGAGTTTCAACTTTGGCAGTTGCAAGTTAGACAGGATAGTCAACTTAAAACAATGGAAATGAAGGTAGAGGATAGGCTTAGTCAGGAGAAAGGTGACGATGAGCAAACTCATCGTAGCCAAAGACTTAGCAGGGATCTGTACAAATATGTCAAAATATTACCAAAATTCGATGAAAACAATGTAGAAGCCTTTTTCATTTCTTTTGAGAAACTGGCTAAACAGATGAACTGGTCAGAGATGGTGTGGATAATGTTAATTCAGACCAAGTTGATAGGCAGGGCTAGTGAGGTGTTTGCAGCACTGTCAGAGGTAGTGTCAGGAGAATATGAAGTAAAACAGGCTATGTTGAGTGCCTACAAATTGGTTCCAGAAGCATACAGACAACGGTTCAGAAATGTAAGAAAGGAACCTTATATCGAGTTTGAAAGAATTAAACAGAGCAATTTCGATAAATGGATGAAGCATTAAAGACAGAAAAGACATATGAGGATCTTACAGATGTTATTCTACTGGAGTAGTTTAAAAACTCACTTCCAGAAGTGATTAAGAACTCAAGTTGAAGAACAGAAAGTTAAAGCAGTGAGAACAGCCGCAGAGATGGATGAATATGCATTTGTGCATAAATCGAAATCTAGCTTACGACAGCAATTCCACAGAAAATGGACAAAGAGGGAGATCCTTCAATGAAAAACAAAAAGTAGATCACATTAGGAACAGTTTACTACATGCGAAGAAAAGAAACCCAAGAGAGTGGAAAACAGGTGAGAGACTTCAAGTGTTTTCACTGCAATAACATAGACCACACAAAGTCACAGTGCTGGTGGCCTAAGAAAGGCACTGGGAAAAAGGAGGTGGTAAAAGAGGCTAAACCAGTGGGATTATGGAGGTAGAGAAGGAAATCCCCAGAGGAGTCGAGGAGCTGCAGGAGAGTGCACAGCCTAGTCATGGGCTGGATGGTTAGATAACACCCGATCTTCACAAAGACTTAATTTGTATGGGTAAGGTTTTCTCAGGTAGAACAGGGGGAGTAGGTAAAGAAGTTAAAATATTGAGAGAAATGGGAGCTGGTCAGTCTCTAATAGTAAGAGATGAAAATATTTGCACTCCTTCTGAAATATTGCTCGAGACAGAGATAATCTGTGGAATAAAAGGAGAAAGAATTAGTGTTCCCCTATGTAAGATAAGGCTAGAAAGTCCAATCAAGACTGAGGAAGTGATGGTGGGAGTGATTGAAAAATTCTAGGAATAGTTTGTTCTTGGAAATAATATAGCTGGATCACAGGTGGGACAATGTCCATTGAAGCGGAGAAGCCAAAAAGAAAACCGGGGAATTGAGGAGTTGAGGAAAATACCCTGGAAATTTTCCAGACTGTGTGGTGAGAAGATCCCACAGCCATAAGTTAAAACAAGAAGGGAAAACAAAAGATGAAGGAGTTGAGGTTCAGTTAGCTGACACTCTGTTTGACTAAGTCGGTAGAGAATCAGGCAGAGGTGTTTAGTTCTGAAAGATTAATGGAGTTACAACAAAAAGATGAGATGATAAAGGATTTATATCATAAAGCCTACTCGGAAAAGGATCAGAATGTATTCCAGAATGCTATTACCTGAAAGGATAAAATCCTAAAGGCAGAAATAGAGACCTTGGCAGGTCAGTGCCGATAAGAAATGGGCGGAAGTTCATCAGATTGTGTTGCCGGTGGAATAGAAACAGGAAGTACATGGGAAGCACACGAATTACCTGTAGAGGGTTATCTAGGAGTGAGGAAGACTCAGGCTAAGACACAAAAACATTTCTACTAGCCTGGATTACAGAAACAGAAACAGGTGGTTGAATTTTGCCATACCTGTCATACGTGTCAGATGGCAGGAAAGCCACAGGTAGTAATAAAACCAGCACCTTTGATGCCAATTCCCACATTTGAAGAATCTTTAATGCAGGTTAGGATTGATTGTGTAGGTCCCCTCCTTGAAAGCAAAATTTGGAACCAGTATTTACTAACCATAATGGATGTGTCTAACAGGTTTCCAGAGGTAATTCCATTATGGAATGTCAAGGCAAAAAAGGTTGTGAAGAAGTTACTTGCTTTCTTTACCCGTTATGGACTACCCAGGGAGATTCAGTCAGACCAAGGGTCCAATTTTACTGCCAAATTATTTAAGGAAGTCATGTGTGGTTTAGGTATTAAACACTTTAAGTCACGTGCGTACCATCCTGAATCCCAGGGAGCATTGGAAAGGTGGCATCAGACCCTAAAGGCAATGCTGAGGGCTTATTGCCAGGATTACCCAAATGACTTGGATAAAGATATCCCATTTGTATTTAAGGTCCTTGAGTAGATTTGTAGCTTGGGTTGCGGAGTTGTGGTTGGTTCACTCGCTGAGCTGGTTTGTTAGTTCGCAGACGTTTCATTACCCTGCTGGGTAACATCATCAGTGCAGCCTCAAATGAAACGCTATTGTGTTTTCCCACCTGGTATTTAAACTCTGAGGTCCGTTGGAATATACAAAATTCCCTGCAAGGACTGCAACAAACATTACACTGGACACACAGGAAGAAAACTGGCCACAAGAGTACACGAACACCAACTAGCAACAAAAAGACATGACCAATACTCATTCGTCTCCATTCACACGGATAAGGAGAACCACCAGTTCCATTGGGACAATACCAGGGGATCCTAGGGCAGGCCAAACAGAGACAAGCACAGGAATTTCTAGAGACCTGGTTCTCCACCAAGAAGGCCATCAACAAACACATAGAACTAGACCCTATATGTACACAACTGTGAAGGGAAACCAGAAATGAGGTAATCAAATCCAATGGACCCCAAAGTTTAAATACCTGGCAGGAAAACACAACAGTGCTTCATTGGAGGCTGCACTGATGAGGTTACCCAACAGGGTAATGAAAAATCTGCGAACTAACCAACCAGCTCAGCCAGTGAACCAACCACGGCATCCCATTCGTAACATATGTAGAAATAGAATGGGGAGAACTAACACGATAGTATGAGGTTGACGTAGGGAATGCTGTTCTGATAAAACAACATCCCTACAGGCTTAATCCTCTCAAAGCAGTGCAAGTTCAGAAGGAAGTAGAAGTAATGCTCCAAGAAGACATCGAGCCTAGTCAAAGCGAGTGGAGTTTGCTGATCGCGTTGGTTCCCAAAACTCATGGCACTCAATGAATCTGTGTAGATTATCGGAGGGTCAACGCCGTGACCAAATCTGACTCATACCTAATGCCAAGGCCAGAAGACTGTGTAAAAAAAAAAAAGTAGGACAAGCCACTTGCGTCACAAAGTTGGACTTACTTTGCGGTTACTGGCAAGTACCTTTGTTGGAAAGAGCAAAAGAAGTTTCTGCTTTTGTAACCCCAAATGGGCTATATCAATTTAAAGTAACACCTTGTGGAATGAAAAACACACCAGTGACTTTTCAAAGGCTTACGAACAGAGTTGTTGCAGGATTGACTGATTGTGCCGTCTACATAGATGACCTAGTGATCTTTATCCATTCGTGGAAAGATCACATGAAGTATTTGGCAGAGCTCTTTGAGAGACTGTGGAAGGCAAAGTAGGTCATAAACTTGACAAAAGCAGAATGCGCGAAGGCAGAGGTGACATTCTTAGGGCACAACATCAGATACAGACCGATGACACCAAGAAACGTGAAGATGAAGGCCATCAAGGAATTTCCAAGACCAACCTCGAAGAAGGAAGTGCTACGATTTTTAGGACTGAGCGGATTCTACAGGAAATTTGTACCAAACATTAGTAACATAGTGGCACCATTGACAGATTTGTTAAAAAAAAAAATGAAATTTCGATTGACAGAGCAATGACAGGAGATATTTGAGAATTTAAAAGCAGTGTTCACCACCGCACCAGTTTTAGCCACACCAAATTCCTTGAAACCTTACAAAGTCGCCATCAACGCAAGTGATATAGTTGTTGGAGCCGTGTTATTACAGGAGGATGATTATGGAATTAAAAGGCCAATCGGTTATTTTTCAAAAACTCAATATCCACCAGAAGAGATATTCAACCATTGAAAGAGAGTTACTGAGTTTGATACTGGCCTTACAACATTTTAATGTTTATGCTACAAACAATGACTCAGAGATGGCTGTTTTTACCAATCACAATCCTTCAACATTTCTGGAAAGATTTAAGATTATTTTGGGAAAATGAAACTGTGGATGCTTTATCGCAGGTTTAAAAGAAAAATATTTATACAAGATAGAAAGGGTAGTGTTCAATGTTATATATAAATGGAATTAGTATAAAATGTGTAACTTTAGATTAATGAACTATGGATCTATCAATACAATAGAGTTAAGGCTTTAGAAAAAATATGAAGCCATCTTGTCATAATAATTGTTCATTTTTTTCTTAAGACAGGAGGTTTTGTGAAGTTGGGTAGAGTATTTATGGATTGGGAGGCAAGACGTTAGAATTTGGTGCTTGTAAAATGCTAGGGGCGGGGTAAAGCATTGCATGGTCCCTTTAAAAGATTATGATTTTTTAATTGCTTAGAGATGTCTGTGAATAGTTTGAAAGTTTGCAAGTATAGAGAGCTAACTGCCATCTGCTACAGATAACAGCTCTCAGCTCTTACAGAAAGCACCTCTATTTACAACGGTACCACAGCAATCCTAGTTAAGCTTCTTGACAGAAGGTTTGACAGAGAAGACATTAGAACATTCCAGAAGACGTAACCTGGCTGTAATTTTGACAGATTAAATTCTATTGTTTTGTTATATAAGTGGGACTTGCATTTATTGGATCAGCCTACCATTAGAATCTTGCATTATTCGGGAACAGTTAGTAGTTAGAAGGGATTTGTTCAGTTTATTAATAGTTAACTTGTTCACTGTTAGAGTTAGGTAAATAAACTGTCACTTGCTGATTGTAAAGTGAATGTCTGGAATTTATTTGAATTAACCACCAGAAGTTGCTGAAAGACAGGTTACACCCCTTTTCATACACCTTTAACAGATTATAGGGCAAGATGCTCCTCTTTGGGTGTTTCAGTTTTGGATCTCAAGGTGGGGGGGGGAAAGAGGGGGACAACCTCCACTTTATAACAATCCCAAAAGAAGAATTTACTCTGCAATCTGGGAAACTCATACATGTTTATCTTTACCCTACAGTACCAATTATTTATGCTATATTGCAGTGACTTTCAAAATATTTCACAATGTCCGAAAGATCTGCAAAGAAACAAAGAGCTGTGGACTGTTGGAAAATGGATAAAGAGAGGTTTCAGAAAGTAAATACACATCACCACATACAGCTGAGGACCAGCTCTAAACTACCTACCAAATTAATCCTTTTTTTAAAAGTCTCAGTCGTAGCATCTCACTGCAATCAATAGGAACATTCCTCCACTTTTATTTTGAAGTCCATGAACTAACTCTCACAGATTGCAATTTAGGAAACTGCGACTACGAGCAAGCTTCGCAGCTACAGCAATAAACGCAAGTAACTGAAACACTCCTTTCTGAAAAGGAATTAATCTACAGCCACAGCTCAATATTCGGGTTCTGCTCCAAAACTCGGCGCCTAACTTACTTCAAGTCCCTGTTGACAGCATGAAGATTCTCCTGAAAGTCGCTGATGAAGACCTTTTCCCGGCCCTCCAAACTCTCTTTATTTTTCATTCCATCCTTGAGCGTGTCAAAAACTCGGGTAACACTGGACCGAAGCTGCTGGATAGCGTTAATGGCATGAGCGAATGCATCCAGATTTATCCCAACATTCAAAGTATCCGCCATCTTTCCACCGCTACCTGGAGACCGTTTCGGCGCACAGTAATGACGAAACCAGCCAGAATCTTCGCTTTTTGATGACGATCAAACCCGAAACTCACGCTCAGTCCAGACAGACTACAACTCCCGGAATGCCGCGCGGCGCCAGTTTCTCCCAAAAACGATTAGAAAGTGTCAGTGAAGTGCAGCATCCAAGAGAAATGCACCAGTTACCGCACAATTCATTATTTATTCAGCTACTCACAGGAACCGCTGTCATAATGAGCAAATGTCTATTCTACGTCGCTGAAAATAAATACAAAATAATATGTTTAAGTGGTTTAGCAAAGCAAATAACATTTCCCAGTGTTGACGCCTGCGTAATGGTGGTCTAGCTTTGGAATGCAGCTCTCCTATACTTAGAGACGACATAAATAGATACTAGCACTCGCATGGCTTACCTGCCCTTTACCTACATCAACTCTGGGACCTCAGATAATGTGCAGAGGTCAGCAGAGTGGAGAAACATTTGGCACACTCATGAAGTGATCTCTGAATTCTAATGTTCATAACAGTGCAACATTACAGTTCAATTAATTTCCAGTTGAGAAGATGTTTTACAACAAGAGACTTGAAATTTCAATATATTTTATCTGCGTAACCAGCAGTTAAACTCACAGAATACATAAACCAATGTTTCATCTGTTAAAGAACATAGATTAGATTTTGCAGTCAATGAACTTTTCCTTACAGAAGTTTAAATCTCAAACAAGTATCAAGGATCTCAGCAGCAGTAATGTCAATAACCTGCCAATCATCTGAACTATGGTAACTTTTCAAAAGTCATAACCAGGGCAATTGAAAAACTGTGGCAAGGTGAGACCCCATAATGATTGAACATGTTGAGGGGCCAATGCCAGGAGTCAGGAGGAGGGGCAGTTGGAGGTAGAAGACTGTGTGATTATATCTCTCAGAATGAGCCAGCAAGAGTTGTCAATTTATTCAGTAGATTTTTCTAAAAGGTATCACTAGCAATGGAGCCATCAGTATGAAAAAGCCAGTGACAACTCCCTTGGAGACATCAAGGGGAAGTGGATGGGGGAATACAAATCTGCAGCGTGCAATGAAATACAGCATAGTGCGATGGGTGTTTAAGCAAACAAGATGGATTTTCTCCCTCAGACCAGTTCTGCATTCAACAAAAAAGGAAAAGATGAAAATCAGGGCATTTGAACTATTCATAGGTAATTGTCAGAAACCAAAACATTTAATGAAAATCTGTGATTATCCTAGTAAAACTTGGATATCTGGTCATCCTGAACTGAATTATTTTCAAAGGTTAAATCTGGAAATTGCAAACACTGAATCGCCACTTGTTTTTTAAATACCCAGATAGTAAGGTATATAATTAAGGCTGGATTAAATTAGAAACTAAAACAAATATAAACAAATGTTTACAATATGATTTTTAAAGCTGTGACTTTTCTATCTTAATGAAGAAATTCAACATTCTACTCATAGGAAATTAGCTTCGCAGGACCAGTGAAAATGGTTCAAAGCAGTAATTATGATATTAGTGAGTTGTCTTGTAGTGCAGAGTACCATCCCAAATTCAAGTCTCAGCCCAGTATTTGATAGTCAGTGTGTGTGGGTTCTTGCTTCAACTCTATGTTTCCTGAGTGCTACCCATATAAATGTTAGCAGAATATGGATATAGTATTCGTCTGTGATCCTGAGACAACTATATCTTAAGCAAGTAAGGTCATTCATAATGTGACCAAACATGTTCATGCAGGACATACCACATATCCACCAAATCTTGCAGATTTTCCACCTCTTGAAGTTCAAAACTAGAGGGCATAGGTTTAGTGTGAGAGGGCAAAGATTTAAAAGGGACAGCTCTATGGCTTGCAACTTTCTCTGTTAATGAACAATTACAGTTTCTTCAGTCTCTCCTCTCCATTCAGCCTATTCAGCCACTCCTCATAGCTCAAACCCCCCAAACCTGGTAACATCCTTGTAAATCTTTTATGAACCCTTTCAAGTTTCACAACATCCTTCCTATAGCAGGGAGACCAGAATTGAACACAATATTCCAAAAGTGGCCTAACATGACCTGTACAACATGACCTCCCAACTCCTATATTCAATGCACTGATCAATAAAGGCAAGCATACCAAACGCTTTCTTCACTATCCTGTACACCTGCAACTCCACTTACAAGGAATTATGAATTTGTTCAAAACCTTAAGAAATTTTGATAGGGAAGATAGCAAGAAATTGTTTCCACTGGCAGAGGCATCAATAACCAGAAGTTACAGATTTTAAATAATTATCAAAATATCCAGGGAGACAGAATAAATTGTATTCTTTAATGCAGTATAATTGTTATGGTATGAAATGCCCTGCCTGAAAGGATGGTGAAAGCAGACTCCACAGCAACATTGAAAAGCTGGTTGTATATGTGTGTGTGTGTATTATATATATTTATTAGAAACAGAGAATTTTTCAGAAGAATGTGGAAAGAGCAGGGAAGTAGGAGACTAATTAAACAATAATTTCATTGAACCTACTAAGACATGACGGACTAAACAGTCTCCTTCTATGCTCTATGATTCTTTGGGGTAATTTGAATTGAACTTCCCACATTAGGAGACTGATGAGTTTATATACAACACCAGTTCTGCATGTACCACATACCCAACAAATCTTGTAGATTTTCCACCTTTTGAAGTAAGTCATAATTGCGCATGATGCGTGGAATCTTTCCAGCCCCCAAAAGACATGGACAATGGCTAGTCAGCGGGAAGATAGGATGAGATTCTCCATTCAAGCTTTGAAAGACAAGATAAGAACCTTGCTAGTGAGCAGTTACAGACCTCTTTGCATCAATTCACATTCAATTACTACTTAATATCTCCTCATTAATATGCAGTTTCCTATTCTCCTACTCATTGGATAGAAATAATTATCACTAGACAGCAATAATTCCCCACATGAAAGTCAATCTCCAGCTCACTGCTTGCTCCTTCAGGATTCCATCTTGGGTATCAGCCCTCAACATCTCAAGGCACACTTGATGGACATTCACCACTGTGCCTCTTTGTCCATGGATATTGGGCATTTGACATGTAACAGTCCCACTGGACACTTGTGGCACATCTCTGAATGATTTACGATATAGTTTTGCACTTCAATGCTGCACTTTGAAGGACACTGGTGGCTCTTATTCTAATGCTGCTGCCCAGACACTTTACATGCTTGACGTGGTGCATTTAAAAACGCAGTGATAGTAGGAATTTCAGGAGGTGCCCGCAGTGGTAAAAGGGAAGATAGTCCACGTAGAGTGTCATATGGTGCAGAGCTAAAGAAGCAAGTTGCAGAGAACTTGCAGAGTATAAAAAAAAACTTACTAAGGATCACGGAGAGAAATCCTTCATGAAACTTGCCAAAATTGACACTTAGCCAATTTCTGGTAAAATTCAGATGATGAATCTAATTGTACATCAATCAGACATTGGAGAGATAAATACTTCTGTGCTGATTTAAAAAAAAACAGTGTTGACCTTCTTGGAAAATGGTATCAGCACCACAGGCCATCTTTGCTTCAGAACACAATGAAGACAGTAGTTTGGCTTCCAGTGCACAGCTGGACCTTGCTATCTCAGACAGACAGTATTACTGACCCAGAAATATCTATTGAATTGGATCCACTTGTTCAATCAATAATTCCTATTTCAGAGGAGAAAGTTGAAAACTGCCTAGGCTAGAGATCAGAAACTCAAAGAAGGCACAGAATGAGAAGTCAATTGAGTTAATGACTTACATGTTTCAGTATTAGAACAAAGAACATAGAACATAGAACATAGAACAGTATAGCACAGTACAGGCCCTTCGGCCCACGGTGTTGTGCCGAACTTTTACCCTAATCCTAAGGCCTATCTAACCTCCACTGCTACCTTATACTATCATCCATATGCCTATCGAATAGCCGCTTAAATGCCCCTAATGAGGCCGACTCCACTACCTGCTCCGGCAATGCATTCCATGCCCCAACCACTCTCTGAATAAAGAATCTAAGTCTGATGTCTCCCCTATATCTACCTCCACTCACTTTAAAACTATGCCCCCTCGTAATAGCTACCTCCACCCGAGGAAAAAGTTTCTGGCTGTCTATTCTATCTATACCTCTGATCATTTTGTACACCTCTATCATGTCACCTCTCATCCTTCGTCGTTCTAAACAGAAAAGCCCTAGCTCTTTCAACCTTTCCTCATAAGACCTTCCCTCCATTCCAGGCAACATCCTGGTAAATCTTCTCTGCACCTTTTCCAACGCTTCCACATTTTTCCTGTAATGAGGCGACCAGAACTGGACACAATACTCCAGATGTAGCCGAACCAGGCTTTTGTATAGCTGGAGCATAACTTCACGGCTCTTGAACTCAATCCCTCTATTAATGAAAGCTAACACATCATACATCTTCTTAACAACTCTATCCACCTGGGTGGCAGCTTTCAGGGAACTGTGAACATGAACCCCAAGATCCCTCTGCTCCTCCACACTGCCAAGAATATTTCCGTTAAACCTGTATTCTGCTTTCAAGTTTGTCCTTCCAAAATGAATCACCTCACACTTTTCAGGGTTAAACTCCATCTGCCACTTCTCAGCCCAGCTCTGCATCCTATCAATGTCCCTTTGTAACCTAGAACAGCCCTCTGCACTGTCCACAATGCGACCCACCTTCGTATCGTCCGCGAACTTGCTAATCCACCCTTCCACTCCTTCATCCAAATCATTTACAAAAATCACAAATAGAAGAGGACCCAGGACAGATCCTTGTGGTACACCACTCGTAACTGAGCACCATGTTGAATATTTTCCGTCCACTACTACCCTTTGTCTTCTAAGGGTCAGCCAATTCTGAATCCAATTTGCCACATTCCCCCCTATCCCATACCTCCTTACCTTCTGCCTGAGCCTACCATGGGGAAGCTTATCAATCGCCTTACTTAAATCCATGTATACCACATCCACTGCTCTACCTTCATCCACATATTTGGTCACCTCTTCAAAGAATTCAATAAGGTTTGTGAGGCATGATCTACCCCTCACAAATCCATGCTGACTATCACGAATCAAACTGTGCCTTTCCAAGTGATCATAAATCCTATCTCTCAGAGCCCTTTCCAATAATTTGCCCACCACTGATGTAAGACTAATTGGCCTGTAATTTCTGGGGTTATCCCTATTCCCTTTTTTCAACAAGGGAATAACGTTTGCCTCTTTCCAACCTTCCAGTACTATACCCGTGGACAGTGAGGACTAAAAGATCATCGCCAAAGGCCCTGCGATCTCTTCCCTCGCTTCCCATAGAATCCTTGGATAAATCCCATCAGGCCCAGGGGACTTATCTATCTTCAACTTCCTCAAAATTCCTAGTACATCTTCCTTACTAAAATCCACCTCCTCTAGCCAACCAGCCTATTTCACACTGTCCTCCTCTACAACTAGGTCCTTCTGAGTTGTGAATGCTGAAGAAAAGTATTCATTAAGGACCCCTCCTATCTCTTTAGGCTCTGTGCACAAATTCTCTTTGCAATCCTTGATCAGCCCTACCCTTTCTCTGGTCATTCTCTTATTCCTCACGTACATGTAAAAAGGCTTGGAGTTTTCCTTGATCCTGTCTGCCAAGGTTTTCTCAAGCCCACTTATAGCTCTCCTTAACTCTTTCTTCAGCTCCTTCCTGGATAACTTGTATCCCTCTAGAGCCTTTTCCGTTCCTTGTTTCCTAAACCTTACATAAGCATCCTTCTTCCTCTTAACCAGATGTTCGACCTCTCTTGAGAACCAAGGCTCCCTCACTCGACCGCATCTTCCCTGCCTGCTAGAGACAAACATATCGAGCACACGCAGTAAGCATTCCTTAAACAATCTCCACATTTCAATACTGCTCTTCCCTGACAGCATCCGTTCCCAATTTATGTTACCCAGTTCTTGCCTGACAGAATTGTAATTATCCTTCTCCCAATTATAAACCTTACCCTGCTGTATGTACCTAACCTTTTCCATGACTATTGTAAAAGTAACAGAGTTATGATCGCTACCGCCAAAATGCTCTCCTACCAACAGGTCTAACACTTGGCCTGGTTCATTGCCAAGCACCAAATCCGAAGTGGTCTCTCCTCGTGTTGGTCTATCTACATACTGTGTCAGGAACCTTCCTGAACACACTGGACAAAATCCGTTCCATCTAAACTATTACAACTAAAATGTTTCCAATCAATATTTGGAAAGTTGAAGTCACCCATGACTACAACCCTGTGGCTTCTGCACCTTTCCAGTATCTGCCTCCCAATCCGCTCCTCTACTTCTCTGCAACTATTAGGGGGTCTGTAAAAAAACCCCAACAAAGTGACTGCTCCTTTCTTGTTCTGGACGTCAATCCAAATTGACTTTGTAGACATATCATTCTTGAACTGCTTTTCAGTAGCTGCTATACTAGCCCTGTCTAGTAATGCCACTCCCCTGCCTCTTTTTCCACTCTCCCTATTTCTTTTAAAGCATCTACATCCCGGAACTTCCAACAACCATTCCTCTCCCTGAGTTACCCAAGTTTCTGTAATGGCCACAACATTGTAGTTCCAAGTACCAACTCATGTGCTAAGTTCATCCGCTTTATTTCTGATACTTCTAGCATTGAAGTATACACACCTCAAACCATCTCTGTGTCCACAATTACGCTCCATCGACCGCATTTCTTTATAAACCACCTCACTCCCTGTTGTGTCCGTTGGAAGGCTGAATACCTCATCCTCTGAATTATAAATCCGGTTCCCCACCCCCTGCCAATCTAGTTTAAACCATCTCGTATAGTTCGAGCAAACCTCCCTCCCAGGATATTTGTGCCCTTTCAGTTCAGGTGCAACTCGTCCTTACTGTACGGGTCCCACCTTTCCCAGAATGTGCTCCAATTATCAACATAATAGAAGCCCTCCCTCGTATGCCAGCCCTGTAGTCACATGTTTAGTTGCACTCTCTCCCTATTTCTTACCTCGTTATCACGTGGCACTGGTAGTAATCCAGAGATAACTACCCTGTTTGTCCTGGACTTCAGCTTCCAACCTAACTCCCTGTACTCGTTTTTCACATTCTCTGTCCTTTTCTACCTATGTCATTGGTACCGATGTGTACCATGACTGCTGGTTGCTCACCCTCCCCCTTAAGGATCTTGAAGACACAATCTGAGACATCACGGACCCTGGCACCCAGGAGGCAACATACCATCTGTTCATCTCATTCACGTCCACAGAGTATTATTTAACAAAGTATTTTTGCTGTTACTGTATCTTTTTTCTGGCTGTTACACTTATTAATTTCTATCCCCTAATAGATACCAGAGCTAAACTGAGCCTCAACAAACCAGGAGGTTCTCAGGTTTAACTCCTAAGTTGTGTTGATTTAGCTGATCTCAGACAGGGTGACAACAAGGACAGTACAATTAGCCTACAAACTCCCTGGGCTAAGGAGAGAAAAAAATTTCTGCATGACTCCTATTGTAATGTGTAAAATGTGAATATTGTTTGAGAACTGAATCTCAGTTTATGGTGATGTCTGATTAGGTCAATATCCTGTTGGCACTCAATGAACTTGGATTCTTTTAGAAAATTTGAAAATGACACTAAATATGGTTAATTGACTGTTTACTGCAACAACTTAACGTTGGTAATCACTGTGCCCTGTGTGAACTATCATTCAGTTGATAGCATTCTTGATGCTAATTCACAAGCTCTGGGTTCAATTCCCACTCTTGGGCTTGAGCTTGATGATCAATGCTCTCTCTGCAATATGGTGTTGAAGGATTGCTTACCTGTCCTGGGTGAGATCTTAGACTGAAGCCCTGCCTATCTACTCAGGTGAAGGCCCCATGGAATTATTTTAAAGAAAGGGAAGAGAATTATCCCTGTCCTGGCCAATATTTATCCATTAATAAACATTGCAAAAGTAAATTATCTGATCAAATTCATATTGGTGCTTGTGGGAGCTTGCTGTGCACAAATTAACTATCACATTTCTTACATTACAACAATGATTGGACTTTAAAGGTACTTCATTGACTGTAAAGTGTTCTGTAGCATCTGGAAATTGTGAAAGGAACTGAATAACTTCAAATATTTATTTCTAACAGCTTAGGAATGGCAACTACCTTAATCATTCCTTGGGCAGAGGGGAGTAACATTTTGAACCATCTGAAAGATCTACAGAAATTAAATATTGTGAACTTTCTACCTTTTTGGAAGTCTGCCACATGTGCTGGTTGACATTATACACAATTGCTTGCTCTTTCTGTTTGCATGCTCCAGATAATGGAATTTGCAGGTCTTCCTCACCAGTGTCTGATCTCTCTAAGTGAAGGCTTTCAATCTTAGAAACAGACTGCCGTAAAAACAATTCTCAGAAGCATCCTTCATTAGCTCATTTTGTCTGTTTTACAGGTAATATAATTTGACTATTTCTGTCTTTTTAGGTTTTCATGTTTAATCTAATTTCTATCAGTGAGTTTAATTATACTTATTGAGTTTAATTATACTTATTAAGATACCTGATCTAAACACAAGTGATTTATGTGTCTCATAAATTAAATCTAAATCCAAATCACTTAATCTAAACTGAATTTTATACTTAATTATTATACATAAAGAACATAATTTTACTGGCTCATGCATACAGGTAGGGCATAACAGCTGGTTTTATTTTAAACAATAATATTATATGTTGTTAAATGTTAGCCTCTGAGAAACAGATCAAAGTTTTCCAAACCTCTCTATTCTTCAACTCTTGTCTTGACTTTAAAGCAAAGGTCGTCATTAAGTGTGGGCCAGGCTGAAATGTTGCCAGGAATGGATCTTACAAACACAACTTGGGGCTTATTTTTAATAGTCCGCCCACGTACCGTATATAATCAGGTATTGGCTGATTTCGTGTAAGGTGAACGCCTGTTTTTTGGCCCACAAGTCATTCACTTTTAAGATATCTTGTGCAAGTTTGGGAACAGGTTTCATGGGATCAGTCTCGTGAGCTTTTTCATAAATGCATTTTCTCATTTTAACGTCAGAAATATCGGGAGATAACCCGGAAGTGTTGCTGAATTCAGGACCACAGACAGCAGCCAATGTCACTTCGTCAGACGTTTGGCAGTTCCAAAGATCGGGCGTGGAGTTCAATCCCTTGAGAGCATAAACGTCGACCCCGGCACTTTGTCTAAATATTAGGCCTCCAAAACTCGACTTTGACATAGGTATATATGATATTCTATCCCATCAACGCTCTCCCTTTGGACTGTGTCATCCAAACATAGTCACAATTCTACTCCATCTTTCGGATGTGTCAGAATACACCTCTGGAGCAGATGGGACTTGAACCCAGACGTCCTAGTCTAGACTCAAGATACTATCACTGTGCTTCAAGATCCTAGTCGCAACAATTAGGATGTTTTACTCATTAGGATTTTTATAATTTGAAGGAATAATTTTAATTGGAGTTCCATTTACACTCTGTAAACTTCTATCGCCTAAGGTGAGATATGTTGTGTTGGCAATTTCTTACTCATGTCTACTTCACAGGAAAGTAAAAAGCATTGATTGAATATTCCTGGTAGGAAATCCCATAATGCAGGTGTTCCCAAGATACATTCTCAGGGGCACGGGGCCCAGTGTTGAAATTACAGGTCACTCAATCATACTTGCAATTTTATTTTTCATTTGCTGCTTGCACTATTTGGATTTTATGGTTTTAGAGGTTTGGAAAGAGATGTGCAATGTTAATGTTGCTGGCCCAGTGTTGAATAAATCCGAAATCAAGATCATATAGTATAGTCTATTACAAGCAGCTTGAGATATAAGCAAATTAATGGAATAAGGACTGAAACATATATGTGCCCTTGAAAATTGCAATGTGGGAAACCAATTTACACAATGGCCCACAAAGACCAATGAAATAAATGACTGGATAATCTGATTTAGTTATTGATTAAGGAATAAGGTCTGGCCAGGACATAAAGCAGACTACTTTGCTCTTCTTTGAATAAAGCTGCTCTATTTTTGATACCTAACTGAGAGAGGGAGATTTAACAACTCAATATGGTGTCTCTAACAAAAGCGTTGATGTGCTGATACTTCATCCAGCCTGTGGATAAAATCATTTATATGGCAGAAGTTGCACACCCAGGCATGTCAAGAAGGCTGAACAGTGTTGAATGATCCTTCTGAAACTGACCTCCTAGTTGGATGAATGTTCTAACTGGTGAAAGCCCTCAAAACATTCCTTTAACATCCATCCCTCACTATGTGAGTTATCGGTCAGAAATTCACTCCTCATCATTTCATTCTATATCAACCAATTTTCTGTACGGGATATTTCGGTACTCATTCCACTTCTTTGCCAATTTTTCATCCATTAAGGACCTAATGGTAGGCACTTTATGCAGGAATCCTTCCATTGAAAATCTTGGGTGAAGAGTATTATGCAAGGGTTGGTGGATGACCCAATATCCCCCACCAAAATGGTGGTGCCCCTACTAATCCAATCTCCGGAAGTCCCAGGGAATTAAGTCCCTGATCGGCAGCAGGAATTCTTACAACACAGCTCCTAGCTCCACATGGACATTTAATTCCAGGGTTTCCTCCAGTGGTGCAGAAATCCCAACTCCAACAGCTGCTCAGAAATCAGAGTCCAGCAGCCCTCCATTACTGACAGTAATGGGAGCAGTGGCAGCTGCTGGTAACATATAGGCCTTCACCATGGGTCATCATTGAATCCAGGAGAAAGGTAAGTGAAGGTGGGGTAGTAGTGACAAGTATTGGGTGGTTAGCAAGGACAGCAAAGGATGGTGAGAGACAAGGGCAAGGGATCAGTTCTCAAATAACTTCACTACCCCTTATACCTCCCCACCCCACACCCCACCCCACTTCCCCACACCTCTCTTTTCCCAGTGCTGAGTTCCTGATCAGGCACTGAGTGCTTTCAAATGAGGGATCTCTACCCTCATCTCCGCTCCGCCCACCACAACCACTACATCCAAACCAGCCTAACTTCGGATTCCTATTAATTGTAGCTTTTTAAAATGGGATTGCTCTACAACTAGCTTCATTTCAGTGTCACACTTCTGATCTTCGACTGCTCCTTGTCTGAAATTATAGGGAGGCAAGTTAGGGGAGTGTTTGGTCACAGCTCATGGGAGGCCACTATGGTTTCCTGCCTCTCTTTTCTCCCAATTTGGCTAGTCGCAGTCGCACCTGTAAAAATGGAAACGTGTCCAACAGGATACTTGAGACTCTATGGGGTCTGGAGAACATATTGGACAGAGGCTACACACTATTACTTGATTTGTTACATTCTCTTTTCTTTAAATTTGAGTTTCTATTAGTTGTGACCTTCTAAAAGTGGATGGGTTATGTCTTGGGTTCATCACGTTGGAGCAACTCAATGTTATGAATTTCTAATGAAAATGTTCAACATTACTACAATCATTACAGAGTAACAAAAATAACTTAGTTTACTCCAATGAGATTCAGTTTCTAATCCAGACAAGGTCAAACTGCACCACTGTGAAAAATAAAATTTCATGACAAATAAATGAAACATTGAAATCCTATTAAAATTAGCATTCTTGTTCTCAGTTCTTACAGTGAGATACATTTTTCATAAAATGAGTAGTCCATTGACAATAGGTACAATTTAGTGGCTCTGTATTTTGGGGAATGAACAATTCACCAGTCTATGTTGTAGGTTTGTCCTACATGAAAAGCTACATTGATTTTTTTCAAACTATATTTTTATTGATTGTTTTGTAACTCATGTACCATCTGATAAAGCCAACATTAATCTTCTCCATTCACTTAGAAACAATCAGTAGGGCTCAAAGTCAGCCTAATTTGTGACCTTTGACCTTTAAATACTTTGCTGACACGTGGTGAAAAGCTGTGAAAATGTTGTTGCTGTTAGCAACTACACATCTATTGTCTGTGCAGGTGTGTACAGTCAAAGGAGAGAGAAACAACAGAAGGCTGCATTGAAGACTCAGTTCTGTCTCAGTGGTGGCACCCTCATTTCTGAGTCAGAGGTTTAAGGTTCACCCCTGGGACTTGACTATATAATGTGTGCTAACATTGCCAGCACAGTACAAAGTGCTGCACTGTTAGATGTGCTTTCAGGTCCCCCACTAAACTGAAACTCTGTTCTTTTAGATGGACATTAAAAAGAAACCTACAGTCGAGCCAATATCTATCCCTTGACCAAGCAAAGTAGGGGTAGTTTTAGGAAGGGAAACTGGGCAGATAGAAGGGGTGTCAGCTGGAGAACATGTCAATGATTGTGATTATAACTCAGTTCAATTTATTTTTGAAAAGACAGGGTAAGACCAAGAGTTTTACATTGTGGAAAGGCCACTTTGACTAAACTGATTGTGACTGAGCAAAGTTGATGGAAACACATTGATTGCAAAGTAACTCACTGTTGAAGCTGTAGGAGACATTCAAGAAAGCAATACAGGGGGTTCAGGACAAAGGTATTGTTACAAAGAAAAAGAGCTAGAGTCCCAAATTTAAACAACAGCAACCTCCGATCACACCCCACCCCATTCCCACCCCCGTGCCCCACCTGCTGCCATATCCCATGAGCACCCTGATGTCAAATAGAATAACAGGGTACAAAAGGCTAAAAATGAAGTTCAATGCTGGAGAAATTTAAAAGCAAATTTGGAAAGCAAAGAAAGAATACAAAATAGTATTGACAAGTACAATCAAAAGAAATCAAATATGCTTCATAAATGCATAATGAGCTGGAGGGTAGTTTCAGGGATAGCAGGGCCTATTGAAGTCCACAAAGGTCACTTCTGTGTGGAGATGGCAGACATAGGTACAGTTTTTAATTCATTATTTTAATTAGGCTTCATAAACGAGGACATATTGCAGGCATTGTAGGGAAATGGCACATGGTATAAACATTGCAATATTAAGGGTAATAGAATCTTTGAAAGTAGGGAAATTGCCAGTCTCAGAGGAAATGCATCCTGGGCTGACAGCAGAAGGATTTGAGCAAATGAAATATGTTCTGACCAGTACCTTCCAATCCTCACTGGCTGCAGTGATGATGCCATTTGGCTGACAATGATTGTCACTGTACTGTTGTTTAAAAATGGAGGAAGATATATTCTAACTCATTACAGGACAATCAGCCTCATCTCAATGGTGAGGGAATTACAGAAAGGGATTCTGAATGACAGGATCAATAGTAATTTGGAAAAGCATGGATTAATCAGAAACAATCAGCATGAATTTATAATGGGAAGGTCATGTCTAACTAACTTGATTGAATTTTTTTGATGAGTTCATGTACATGGAATTTAGCAAGGCTTTTGACAAACCCGATGGAAGACTGGTCAGAAAGGTTGGGATTCCATTGGATTGTAACAAAAGTGACAAGCTGGATGCAAAACTGGCTTGGCATGAAGCCAAGGATCAAGGGATGTTTTTGTGATTGAAAGTCTGAAAATGATGGAGTTCTGCAGGGTTTACTACAGTGTCCTTTGCTTTATGTATGATTGATTTCAGCCTTTAAACAATTGATACAATTAAGAAGTTTTCAGATGATACAACAACTGTTTGCATGGTCAATATTGGCGGAAAAAGCAGTGGATCTCAGGGAGGTATCACTAGATTAACTAAGTGGTTGCTGAAGTAGGAAATGAAGTCCAATCTGGAGAATTTGAGGAAGATAAATAAAACATGGAAAAACACAGTACAAGAATGAAAAGTATACAGCATCAAAAGGACACTGAAGAGCATATCTGCAGATCCCAGGAGGTAGCAGGACAAAAAAGTCATTAAGGCCATATGCAGGAATTACTTATTCATCAAGGTATAGAATCCACAGCTAAAGTACTGCATATAGTTCTTGTTAACACATAACAGGAAAGATGCTATTACACACAAGCAAGTACAAAGGAGATTTACAAGGACATTGCCAGCAATAGAGAATTTTAGCTGTGAAATGAGCAGATTCATTGTGATCATTTACTTTGGAACAGAGGGAAATGATGGGAAATTTTTTTGAAATGTGTAAAATTATGAGTGGCCTAAACAGAGTGCAAAGGAAAGATCTGATGGATCAATAATCAGGGGCCCTGCACTACCTAAAAGCTGACGGATAAAAGAGGAGTTGAGAAGAAATGTTGCAGTGCCTTTCTAACATCACAGCTCTACTAATCCAGAATATCAGACTAATGTTTTGGAGTTGTGGGTTCAAATCTGACGATGATAGATGTAGAAATTTGAAATCAATAAAGTCCGTAATTGAAAACTAATCTAGTTGGTAACTATTGTAAAAACCTATCTGATTCACTAAAGCATTTTAGGAGATGAAAATTGCAGTCTATGTCTGTCCTACATGTGACTCTGAACCCATAAAAAAGAATGTGATTAAATAGCAGCAAAGCCTGTAGAGGAATTTTATTTTAAAAATTCTTTCTCAGCTTTCAAAGACATGATAGCTGAATGGTCAAACTTGCGCTGCAAATCTTTCTGTTTCCAGCATAACTAAAAGTGGATTACCTAGTCATTCCCACAATGCTTTATTATGGGACATTGCTCTGCATAGATTGGCTGCTGCTTTTTCCTACATTGACTACATTTCAAAAGAACATCATTGATTGTAAAGTGCTTTGGGACATCAAAAGGTCACGAAAGCAATATAGTTGCAAGTTCTTTTTTATGCTGCAATTATCAATCCAAGATCAGAGGCTGCAGTATCGGATCTAGTCAGGAAACATACTATTTACACAGCCTGGATCCAAATGGCAATCTTCCAGTTCAGGAGAAAACTCTTCCTGTTGTGATTGCAAAGTAAGTGACTTGGTAAGCGACCCCATATCTTGTAAACATTTTAAGCCAATAGCAAGTGTGTCATCAGTTTTGGCAGAAGACCATAGTTATACATCATGGGAGAGCAAACCAATGTTATCAGGTGATCTCACAGGGACTAATGCCTCCAAAACAGATTGATATTCATTTCCTGATTGATGTTAAAACGTCAATGTCACTTTCAGTGCTGTAAACAACAATTCAGCCACCTCAAGTTTCATTATAAATGTACATGGGTTGTAATCATGGTAGCATTCAAAGGTTGAAATTACATTTTGATCGGAAGAACAAGGGTTAGCAATATAATATAAGGGTGCAGTTCTCAAATGGACAAATCATTGAAGGTGGAAGGTCAGCTTAAAAAGTCTTATGGATCATGGGCTTTATAAAGAGAGACTGGCGTACCAAAGCAAGAAAGCTGTTATAAACTGAAATTATTATAATTAAGACTGTCAAGTGATTATCACTGAGTGGCTTGCTAGGCCATTAGTAGTAAGAATCAAACACATTGCTTTGGGTCTGGAGTCACATGTTGGCTAGACTAAATAAGGACAGTAGTTTCCTTCCATAAAGGACATTAGTAAACCAAATGGGTCTTTCTGACAATTGACAATGGTTTTGTGATCATCATTATACTTTTTATTCCAGATTTTTAAAAATTGAATTAAATTTCTACTATCTGCCATGGCAGGTGCATCTGCATTCCCAGAACATTACTTAAGTTTCTGGATTAATAGTCTAGTAATAACAACACTAGACCATCACCTCTTCCCTCAGAGAAATGTTCGTGATATAATCACCGCACCATTGCTTGTGACCTGAGGTTATAAAGACCATATTGTCTATTTTACATCAGATCACTTGAAACATGACAAACTATTGAAAGCATGCTGTTCTATTGTAACCTAATAGTTTAATGTTAACCCAAAAATTGATGTAACTGTGAATGTAATGTTTGTACATAATAGGTAGTTATAATAATTATCTATTGGGTCCTTCAATATCACCATATCTATATTCAGTTTCTTATGAAACAAGTTTACAGCTTGGAGAGGAACCTCATAATTTCTTTTCAAGATGGCACTGTAGCGTAGCAGATCTTATTCTTACATATTTTATGTTCGTTCTGCTCTTCTAAACCTCTAAGTCTATCAGAATTACTAACAATGTTCTCTTAAATCTACTTTCCCGTTTAAAGATTCTACAATTGATGAGGCTCGACTACCAATGACACTGGAACTGCAAGCCCTGGGGAATTAGGGGACTACAGGCTTCCCGCAGGCCCAACCTCCTTGGGGAAACCCAGAACCAAGGCCCGACAAGTGTAGGAACAAGACTGGACACCACGGTGACCCAAACCCAACATCTAGGAGGCATCACTGCAGCGGCTGCGAGACCCCGTGGAACACTCAAGGCCACGGCTGGTACCCAGGACTCCATCGGGAGCGTACAGTTACCTCTCGGAGCAGCAGACTTCCCTCATCAACGCCCGGGATCGACTAGGAGCAGCCACCTACCCAGGAAACGTAGGACACCCGCTGGATTTCAGCTGAAACTGAAACCTCCCTGGGGAGGCAATGGCCAAGTGGTGTTAACGCTGGACTATTAATCCAGAGACCCAGGTAATGTTCTAGAGACCTGGGTTTGAATCCCGCCACGGCAGATGCTGGAATTTGAATTCAATAAATATCTGGAATTAAGAGTTTAATGATGACTATGAATCCATTGCCGATTGTTGCAAAAACCCATCTGGTTCACTAATGTCCTTTAGGGAAGGAAACTGCCATCCTTACCTGGTCTGGCCTACATGTGACTCCAGACCCACAGCAATGTGGTTGACTCTTAACTGCCCTCTGGTCAATTAGGGATGGGCAATAAATGCTGGTCTAGCCAGTGATGCCCTCATCCCATGAATGAATTAAGAAAAGTACTCTTGGCAAATGTCCAAGCCATTGAAAACAAGATGGATGAGCTTAAAGCTGGACTCACCTTCCAAAGGGAGTTGAGAGACTGCTGTGTGCTCTGTTTCACAGAGACATGGCTCACTCCTGCTACACCTGCCCGCGCTTTACAACCTGAGTTCACCAAATGGTCCGCTTAGCGTCCTTGGGCAAGGCAAGGGGCAGTAGGGTCTGCTTCCTGATCAACACCTCCTGGTGCTCAGATTTCGTGACCCTGGTGAGCTGCTGCTGCCCACTCCTAGAATATCATGCAGTAAGGTTTACCTCTACTGTCCTGATAGTTGTCTACACCCCACCCGATGTGGAAGTGAAGACTGCAATAGATGAAGTATGCAATGCTGTAAACAGTCTCGTGACAGAATACCCTCAGGACTTATTTATCATAGCCAGTGACTTCAAAAAAGCCAACCTTAAGAATTTGTTACCAAAATACCATCATCACGTCTCCCATCCCACCAGGGGGCCGAATATCCTTGGCCATTGCTACACAATCATCAAAGATGCCTACCGCTGCATCCCGTCTGCATTTTGAACAATCAGGTCACAATGCTGTGCCCTTCCTCCCAGGTTACAAGCAGAAATTGAGGCGTGAGAACCCTGACCCCGCTTTTTCCATAGGCCCCATTTTTTCTATAGCACGATTTTCTATAATACGATGTTGCGCAGGAGCACAACTATCACAGTATAGCAGAAGCAACTGTACAGGAAGTAATGCAATGTTGATCTCAGGCAACGGAAGGGCTTCTATGGGACTGCTTAAAGTTAGTGGACTGGTCCGTATTCAAGAACTCAGCGGCCAACCTAAATAAGTATGCCATTTCATCAGTTAGGTAGAAGACTGCATGCCAAAGAAGTTAATCCGAAAGTTCCCCAACCGGAAATCATGGATAAACCAGGAGGTCCACACTCTACTGAAGTCCAGATCTGAGGGCAACAAGTCAGGCAACCGTGACCTATACAGGAAGTCCAGGTAAAACCTTCTCAAGGCTATCAGGGACGCCAAGAGGCAATACCAAACTAAGCTCGAGACCCAGACCAAACACATGGACACCCGTTGTTTGTGGCAAGGCTTATATGGCATAACAGGCTACAAAGTAAAGTTGAACAGTATCACAGGCACCAGTACATCCCTACCTTATGAGTTGAATGCATTGTCCACTCGCTTTGAATGGAAATTAAGTGAAAAGATTTCATATCCTTGGATACACCCATACCCTCATTCACCGTCACAGATGTTAGATCGGCCTCCTTGAGAGTGAACCCATGGAAAGCAACTGACCCTGATGGAGTCATTGGCCTGTGTGGACCAGCTGGCGGGAGTAATCACAGACATCTTTAACCTGTCCTTACTATGAGCTGAAGTCCCACTTCAATAAGACCACCACCATCCCAATACCAAAGAAAAATCATTCAGCATGTCTCAATGACTACCACCCAGTGGCTCTGATCTCCATAATTATGAAATGCTTCAAGAGGTTAGTCATGGCTCACATCAACTCCAGCGTATCAAATTGCCTTGATCCTTTCAATTCACCTCCTGTCACAACAGGTCCACTTCAGATGCCATCTCCCTGGCCCATACTCATCCCTGGATAACAAGAATACCTATGTCAGGCTCCTGTGTATTGACTACAATTCCGCCTTCAAAACCATAATTCTGAACAAACCCATCTCTAAATTCCAAGACCTAGGTCTCAAATCCCCTTCTGTAACTGGATCCTCAACTTCCTGACCTATAGACTGCAGTCAGTAAGAATAGGCAACAGTACCTCCTCCATGATAATCCTCAACACTGGTGCCCACAAGGCCATGTACTCAGCCCCCTACTGTACTCCTTCACATACGTGTGGCCAAATTCGAATTCCACACCGGCTCCATTTAGAAGTTTGCTGACAATACCACTGTTGTGGGTTGGATCTCAAACAACGACGAGACAGAATACAGGAAAGAGATTGAGTGCTTAGCGGCATGGTGTAAAGATGACAATCTCTCCATCAACATGAACAAAATGAAAGAGCTGGTCATTGACTTGTGGAAGCAGGGCGGAGGTCACACCCTGTCTGCATCAATGGTGCTGAGGTGGAGATGGCTGAGAGTGTCATGTTCTTGGGATTGTGAAAGTCACAGAGTCATACAGCACAGAAACGAACCCTTCGGTCCATCCAGTCCATGCCGAATATAATCCCAAACTAAAATAGTCCCAACTGCCTACTCCTGGCCCACATCCCTCCAAATCTTTCCTAGTCATATATCCATCCAAAAGTCTTTTAAACATTATAAATGTACCCTCATAAACTACTTCATCAAGAAGTTCATTTCACACATGAACCACACTCTATGTGAAAAATTTGCCTCTGATGTCTTTTTAAATCTCTCTCCTCTCACTTTAAAAATGTGTCCCAGTCTTGAAATTCCCCATTTTAGGGAAAAGACAACTTCCATCAACTCTATCTATATCTCTTATTTCTTTTTAAACTCCTACCAGATCACCTCCCAACCTCCTACACTCCAGTGAAAAAAGTCCCAGCCTTTCCTTATAACTCAAACCTTCCATACCCGGCAATATCCTGGTAAATCTCTTCTGAACCCTCGTCAGCTTCCTACAACTGGGTAACCAGAACTGGACAAAGTACTTCAGAAGACGCCTTACCAATGTCCGGTACAACCTCAACATAACGTCCCAACTCCTGTACTCAAAGGACTGAGCAATGAAGGCAAGCATGCCAAACACCCTTTTAATCATCCTGCCTATATTTGATGCAAACTTTAAAGAATTATGTACCTCAACGCCTTGGTCCCTCTGTTCTGCAACACTACCTAAGGGCCTACCATTAATTGTATAAGCCCTATCCTTGTTTGTTGTACCAAAATGCAATACCTCGCATTGATCCAGATTGAACTCCATCTGCCATATTTCAGCCCATTAACTCATTTGATCAAGATCCCTTTGTAATCTTAGAAAACCTTCTTCACTGCCTACAATGCCACCAATTTTGGTGTCATCTGCAAACTTACCAACCATGCCATCTATATTCACATCCAATCATTTATATAAATGACAAACAAAAGAGGACCCAGAACCGATCCGTGTGGAACACTGCTGATCATAGGCTTCCAATCTGAAGAGCAACCCTCCACCATTACTCTTTGTCTCCTGCCATTAAGCCAATTATGTATCCAATTGGCAAGCTCACCCTGAATCCCATGTGACCTAACTTTACTAATTAGTGTATCAGGCAGAACCTTGTCAAAGGCTTTACTAAAATCCAAATCAACAACACCTACCGCTCTGCCATCATAAACCTTTTTTGGTAACTTCCTCAAAAAACTCCATCAAGTTTGTGACGCACAATTTTCCTCACACAAAACCATGCTGACTATACCTAATCAATTTTTGCCTCTCTAAATGTCTACAAATCCTATCTTTTATAATCACCTCCAACAATTTACCCACAACTGAAGTCAGACTCACAGCTCTATAGTTCCCCGGTTTCTCCTTACAACCTTTCTTAAACAAAAGTACAACATTAGCCACCCTCCAGTCATCAGGCATCTCACCCGTAGTTATAAATGATGTAAATATTTCTGCAACGGGTCTTGCAATTTCCTTCCTTACTGCCCGCAACATTCTGGGATATATTAGATCAGGTCTTGGAGATTTATCCACCTTTATATTCTCTAACACCTCCCAAACTTCCTCTTCTGTAATGTGAACTGTTTTACAACATTAAAGTTTATTTTCTTTGCATTCTCTAGACTCCATTTCTTTCTGCACGGTAAAAACTGACACAAAATATTCACTTAATATCTCTCCCATCTCCTGGGGTTCAACACAAAGACAACCTCCTTGATTTTTAAGAGGCCCAAGCCTCTCTCTAGTTATCCTTTTGATCTTGTAGAATCTCTTTGGATTTTCCTTAACCTTATCTGCCAATTCTATCTCATATCCCCTCTTTGCCTTCCTGAATTCCATCTTAAGAATGCCCCTACATGCTTTTTATTGATTAAGAAATTCAATTGAACCAAGTTGTCTATATCTAAAAAAAATTCTCTTTTATTCTTGACTGGAACCTCAATATCTTTATTCATCCATTATTCTTTAATCTTACCAGCCTTACCCTTCACTTTAACAGGAAGAGAATGCCTCTGAACTCTCATCATCACATTCTCGAATGCCTCCCACTGTCAAACATCCTTTTACCTGCGAACAGTCTACTCCAACCAACTTTTGAAAGTCTAATTAAAAGCTTTAACTTTTATAGAAGGCTTATCCTTTTCCATAGCCATTTTGAAACTAATAGAATTATGATCACTAGACCCAAAGTGTTCCCCCACTTTCACTTCAGCCACCTGCCCTGCCTTATTGCCCAAAAGAAGGTCGAGTTTTGCTCCTTTTCTAGTAGGAGCATCCACATATTGATAAAGAAAATTTTCTTGAGCACATTTGACAAATTCTTCACAATCCAAACCTCTAAGACTATGGTAGTCCCTGTCAACGTCTGGAAAATTAAAATCCCCACATTATTACAATCTTATTATGCTTACAAATATCTGATATCTCCCTACATAGTTGTTTCTCAATTTCTCTCTTATTATTGTGGAATCTGTAGTACAATCCCATCAAAGTGATCTTTCATTTCTTATTTGTAATTTCCACCCATATATTTTCACTGGACGATTTTTCAGATATATCTTCCTTAGTTATAGCAGTAATGTATTCCTTAATCAAAAACACCACCGTGGCTTCTTTCTTGCCTTCCTTTCTATCCTCCTTATAGCATCTAAAACCAAGATGATCTCCAGAAATCTGTCCTGGTCCACTCACATTGACGCCATGGTCAAGAAAGCACGAAAACATCTACACTTCCCCAGGAGAATAAGGAAATTTGGCATGTCTGCAAGGACTCTGACCAATTGCTATAGTTGCACCATAGAAAGCATCCTATCTGGATGCACCACAGCATGGTATGGCAACTGCTCTTCCCAAGACCGCAAGAAACTACAGAGAGTCGTGAACACAGCCCAGTCATCATGCAAACCAGCCTCCCATCCACTGACACCATCTATACTTCCCACTGCATTGGGAAAGCAACCAGCATAATCAACAACCCCTCCCACCTAGTTATATTTTCTTCCACCCTATTCCATCAGGCAGAACACATGTACAAACAGATTCAAGAACAGCTTCTTCCCTGCTGTTATCAGATTTTTGAACTGATCTCTCGAATGTTAATATTGATCTCTCTCTCTTGTCTTCTCTGTGGTTATAACACTGTATTGTGCACTGTGTTCTGCTACCCTGATGTACTTTGTATGGTACAATCTGCCTGTGTTCCATGCAAAACAACAATTTTCACTGTATCTCGGTACATGTGATAACAATAAATCAGTCAATTAATCAATCAACCAATTGTGAATCATCTGGGAGCCCCAGAGACATTGGGACGGATCCTCAGAAATTAATGGCAGGACCTGATTGAATTTTTCACCTAACAACTGGCCAAATTGAGAGTCTGGTGAGCTGCCAGGGAAGAAAACCTACAGTCCAAGTCCCAGGTAATCAAGAAGAGTGGAAGTCAATGGTTTGTAGGGTGGGGGATGGCTGCAGTCTCAGAGCACAGAAGCAAAAGGGAGGTGGACGTGACAGAGGGAGGGAGGGATTACTTTTGAGAAGGTTTATGGAGGAGGAATCAGAAAGGTGTGAAAGAAAGATTGGATCACTGAGAGAAGATCGGGTGACCGGTGAAAGAGATTAGACATTAGTAGGTGAGTGGATAAATCAAATGGCGAGTGACAGGGAATGATTATGGGAGTCAGGGTTGACCAATCAAAGCAGTTCTGCTTGAGTGGTGGGGATGGTGGTGACAGTCCTGCCCCTGCTTATCTACAAGCCATGCTGGAGTGGCACATAGCTGCTGGACCTCACAGCCCTCGCCTCCCATCACTTGCTGGGTTTTCAAAGCCATGGGAAACTTGGGGTTGAATGATAAATTCTGGCTGACAAAATCTGAGGAACAGAACTTCATTTAAAGATTATAATCACTGACTCCCCTCTAGAGCAAGTTACTTAGACATACCTAAAGCTGTCCTGGTTAAACCAGAAGCAGATGCCTTTACAAAGAGTTGATACTGTGCTTCACAATCATACCACTTTAACACCCAGCCACTGACCATGTCCTCCTGGGTGGTGGAGCAGAGCAATAGTGGGGAAAGGTTGTTGGTTAACATCTTCTCGATTGTGTTCCAGTGGGACAATGAAGATCCCAGCTGATCTTTCAACTTGTCAACCCGGGAGAAGTCACTGACAGAATCTCCACCACAGCACTCCCATAGATGGTAGTTAGCACAGACCTGGAATCATGGAGAGCTTAGCACTGAAACAGCAAATAATAGGAAGTAGGTTTTATGGGTTAAATGCTCGTTAAAACACGCCAAAGACAAGTTTAACAAACTACAAGCTCCCTGGGTTTAAGTTTAAAAGGTTTCCCTTGTTAATGGATCTTCCAATTTGGAAAGGTAAAGGAGTTCATATTGAGTGAAAGCTCCCGATGTAGCTCAATGGAAGAATATCTGGTCTGATAGTGGAGCATTAAGATCAGGGAGACCCCAGGACTGATGTCTGCACTGTGCTAAGTGTTCTGATTTTGTGGTGAGGCAACTACAACCTGATAACTGTCTTCAGTTCTCTAGGACAAGGGGAGTTAAAAAAATACAGCCAGAATTCCTTTAATTGTGGTCATTCTTGGGATACGGATGTTGCCCATTCCTAGTTGACCCTGAGAAGGCAGTAATTGGCCTTCTAGCACTATTGTAGTCCTTATAGTTGTGCGTATATCCAAGGTGAACCTAGGGAGGAAGTTCTGTATTTTGGACCCTATGTCAATGAAGAAGGTTTTGTACAGGCATGACGACTCACTACGGTGTATAATCAGTACAATCAATATAATTACAATGAAGGTTGCTGCCACCATCCTCTTTAAGTGTAAGAAACTAGAGGCCCTGCTTAGTCTAGCGTGGGAGGGGAAAACTACTCCCTGTTTTAACCAGAAGAATCTCTTGTAGTTAATAAGACATAGTTTATTGAATGTTAGCAACTAGTTACAAGTTACATTGGTATGTTTGACATTCTTACAGATGGTTCAGGAGGACCAGCTGTTGCCTCTCACTCCTTTGAGAAAATAAGTTGTTCAACCCATAATTCCACATGACATCTTTATCATGGTGGCTTACAGCCCAGCTCGGCATTCACCCTTCCAGTCCCTTTCAGACTCCCACACAACAGAAGAGTGATATAGTTCTGAGAGGAACTTCCAAGAGTTGTTGGATATGTCCCATGCACCTACTTGCTTTGTCCCCTAGGAGGTGCTGTCAAAGAAGCCATGGCAACTTTGTGCAGATATCCTGAGATAGTACGCTAACACTGTGGTGGAGGGAGTGGACGCTTAATCTGCTCTTGATCACCATCCACTTCCCAGCAGTAAATGCAAATCAGGAGAGTCAGGGCAGTGTTGAATATGGCCGTGGTCAACCCATAGAATTCACAACCTACGCTTACACATGAGAACTGAACTATGGAGGAACCATGAGAGGGCTGTTAGTGGTGGTGGAACCATGACACAGGGTATGAAAAAATGGGAAGAAATTTAAACAGAAGGATAAAACATTTAAAGTACTAACAAAATATTTCTTCAATGTTTCAGAATACTTTTGTTTCAGCTCCAAGATGGATTGCAGACTCATCGAAAAGCTTTACTTATTCCAGAAGATCAGAAAATCTGTTCACAAAGGGAGCAGGGATGTTATTTGAGACAAAAATGGGAATAGTAGAGTAAGTTCAACAAAAGACAAGTCTCTGGGAGAATAGTATTGGATCGTTGCCATAGCAAAATGTAAGCAATGCAAGTGAGAGGCATTTGGGAGAAACATACTTTCAGTCAATCCAATAATCCTGCCCTAACTGAGAAAAAGATGGAGATTTTTAGCAGTGCTTTCTGATGCTGAGATGTCAAAACATGAAGTCTCCATGTCAGAATGGGCACCTCTTTATGATATTCTTATTGGGGTCAAATAATGGTAATGGGAAGACTGTCAACTTTAATTTAAATCCCCTTGCCTGAATAGTCCTTATAAGTTGTATAAATTGCATTGTAATTCCCACAGTGACACACAAATGAGGTCACTTTGGAGGGATGGTGCAGAAAACACTCAACACCTTTGATTGTTTCCTGCTGTGTTCCATGAACGGGTTGCAAAGTGTTGACCAAATGGATATAGATTGCAAATGGATATGACTGAATCCACAATTTTTGCAGGATGCCTATATATGGCAGCTGTTTTGACACCCTCACTAGACAAGGCTCAGGGTAGATGGAATCAAGGCTAGACGAGGACCAAGAAAGTAATTCATTTTGCCTTTCTTTCATTGCTTTCTGAGGCCAGGAAGAGTAGAAGTGCTTCTACTTGAGATAAAGGTATTTAGGTTACCCTTGAGCACTCTTTCCATCTTTTCTTGGCTGCAGGTCTTCCCAAAGACTGCCACAACAACTTAGCTGAGCAGCAGAATCTGTTCTATTTAATCACGTACAACATTGCAAATGTCAGCCTGTTTCCATTCACCAGCAGGTTGACACTTGATTCATGTCTGATAGGTGAATTGATAAGGCCTCTGCCAATGAGGCCTGGGATTTAAAAGCTCCCATCCCTCATGTTGCTGAGGCAGACAGTTTCCTGTTCACCTCAGTTTCTACGGCTCCCATCCCCAGCTAGAACCGAGGTTCCTCTGCCTAGAGCATAACCATCACACTCCAATGTGTCACTTGGTACTATACTAAGCAAACAGCAGCACATTGCAACCAAACAAGCTGAAAGAAAAGTTAACAAAATCATGCATTTATTTCCTACTGGTTTATCTGACATTCATGTCTTACTTTTGTCCTAACACTGGGAGCTAGTGATTTACAAATATTTGCCAATGTACAGATTTTTTTCTAAAAATTAAACTTGATTTAACCTCACAATGTGTCTATTTACACCAGAATCGGCCAGCTTGGATTATACACAGTTCCATTTTGCAGCCTTCAGTTCTGAGGAAGGGTCACTGGACCCGAAACGTTAACTCTGTTTTTTCCTTCACAGATGCTGCCAGACCTGCTGAGATTTTCCAGCAACTTTGTTTTTGTTCCTGATTTACAGCATCCACAGTTCTTTTGGTTTTTATTTACCACTGGAGGCTACCTCGTTAAAGGAAAATCTATGGTCTTGTTTTACATTTTTTACATTTGTATAAAGATCTTTTCTCACATCATGTAAAAAGTAACTTACTTCTGTGTAAATTTAGTTCAGGAATGAGAAGAGAGCATTTGAGATTACATGTTTCCCTTGAGGAAAAATGATAGCCTTTATGATATTCTGCTGGAGAATGAAGAATTTATAAGAGCAGGGATATAGAATTTCATTTCATAGCATCCCTACAGTGTGGAAACAGACCCTTCAGCCCAACAGGTCCACACCAACCCCTGGAGCATCCCACCCAGACCCATCCCCCTACAACCCACATCCCTGAACACTTCTGGCAATTTAGCATGGCCAATTCACCTAGCCTGCACATCTTTGGACTGTGAGAGGAAACTGGAGCACTGGGAGGAAACCCACACAGACATGGGGAGAATGTGCAAACTCCACAAAGATAGTTGCCTGAGAGTGGAATTGAACCTGGGTCCCTTGTGCTGTGAGGCAGCAGTGCTAACCACTGAGCCACTGTGCCACTGTGCCACCCAGCACTAAGCCACCATGCTGCCCATATGGGTAGGTGATATGGAATGCATGGTCTGATTGTAGGAGGCTCCTATTCCAAATAAGCTGTAGCTGAAGCAATGTTAGGGATTGAAAAGTTTCCCTCAATGGTTTTATGGCTACGTGAGGAGAAAGGGGAATATGACTTTCACCATTGTAATAATTCAGCAAGCCCAACTGGAAAGAAGCATCATTTATTGTTGAACACAAAAAATAGAGCTACTACCTGTGTTGTACAAAGGCTAGTTCCTGCTTGTTACAGACAGTTCTGCAGACCCATCCCCGAGTCTGCTTCTTAAAGGACTCAGGTGATGAGTTCCAACTGGCCAGCCCATTACCTGTTACCAAGGGAACTCATACCCAATGAACTCCACGAGGAGATTAATAAATGATTCTCCATGTAGAGAAAACCTTGTAGGGGTTATCACACTATTTAAAGTCATACGTGTTTTAAAGTGTTTTCTACTTGTAGCAGCAAAATTGTACATATCTGATACTAAATATAATTCAAAAATGAGCTGTGTTTCCAGACTCCAACTTCATTTCCAACCTGTTCAATATCGTAGATGACTTAAAGAGCATTGGATTCAGTGAGTTTTTTGAGTCTATTTCACTTCAATAGCTGAAAAGGACATTGTCTCTCTTTAAGCCAGATAATGATATCCTCTATCACAGGCCTTGGATTGATGAGAACCACCAAGAAGTGGAGAACTGCACGTTAAAAAAAATGCTCATTGCAACAGGTTTAGCTAGGGCTTACAAGAATCTTCATTGATTCAATTTCACCAATTGAATGCCTTCTTCATTTTCTCTGGTTGTGTTGTGTAAAGAATATAAATGATTGACAGCTGTCGGACAAAGTTAGTAGTGTAGAAACAACTTGAACTTAATTCTTTCTCACCAGGCAAAACCAGTCTCAGTAATCACAAAGTTAATTCAGGTGTTTGGAGATGCCATCTGGTGGTCACACAGACTGTAAAGTACTTTCCTTTAACTAAATATCAAGACAGAAAACATATTTTGTGCTCAGTAATCCTTAAAATAGTTAGAGATGTCATTTTATTTCGCAAAACAACACAGCACCTGTATTCTTGGTAATTCATCATGAATAAGGTTAAACATATATATTGCCCTAAAATGGCCTGACAAATTACAGCATAGAAGCAAACCATTCAGTTCAACAATTTTGTGCTGGAGTTTATGGTCCACACAAGCTTCCTCCTACCCTTTAAGACAATAAGATGTAGCAGCAGAAGTAGGCCATTCAGCGGATCAAGTCTGCTCTGCTAATCAATGAGATCTTGGCTGATCTGATAATCCTCAACTCCACTTTCCTTCCTTTTCCCTACAATCCTTGATTCCCTTATTAATTCAAAATGTGTCTGTCACACTGTCTAATACACTTAACAACTAAGAATCGATTGACCTCTGTGGTAAGGATTCTTTATCTAATACTGCCTTTAAATCCTTCTATTCCTTTTCCTCCATATTCGTATGTAGCTTCTCTGAAATGCAGCCATGTTGCTCCCTGCAGTAACAAATCTCACATTTTAACAGCTCTCTGTGTCAAGAAATTTCTCCTGAATTCTTCATTGGATTTATTGGTGATTATCATAATTAATCGTTGGGAACCTATTTAAATCTTTTAGTTTTCGTAATTAATCACTGAGAAGGTATTTAACTATATCAGTTTTACATAATTAATCATTGAGAAAGTATTTAAATCTTTTTTTAACTTGGAGAAGTTATTTTCCACCATTTCTCCCCCAATCTACTTCTCTGCTTTTCATGCTCTCCAGTGATCTGCTGTCACTTTTACTTAACGGTCTGGCCTCCAGATTTTCCCATGGTCATATAGATGTAGCCCCATGTACCAAGAAGAACGTCTGCCTTTGCTGTAGGTCTGACTCCCTTGTACAACTCATACTTTGTCAGCCCTCCTCCTTTTCCTTTTAGGTTCTCCTTGCTTGCAGCTTTCTGAAACTACTCAGCAAATTCCTTGCCAAGAAATTCTCCCTGCACCCCCATGCCAAACAGACGTGATCCAAAAGCCTGGAAATGTGGAGAATGACTGAAAAACCATGCTGTGATCACTGAAGTTTGTATGAGGTATATGCAAAATGGTTACAAAAGAAGTCATTGCCCATAAGTCAGTTTATGCCAGGTCCAGACTGCAAATAAATCCTTTTTCTCTCAACCTCCATATTTAATTTCCTTGTAACATCTTTTCTGATTTCTTTGCCCTCGTATCCTTCTTCAGCTTCATCTTCCAAATAAACCGCTCCATTTTACTCTGGACCTTACCTTTAACCTGCTATTATGTGCTATCATAGAATCTCTACAGTGCAGAAAGAAGGCATTCGACCCATCAAGTTTGCACAAACCCTCCGAAGAGCACCTCACCGATATCAACCCATCCACCCTAATCCTGTAACCCTGTATTTAACAGGCTACACAACGCTGGACACCACAGGTAATTTAGCATGGCCAATCTGCCTAACCTGTACATCTTTGGACTGTGGGATGAAGACAGAGCACTGGCAGAAACTTATGGAATTAAACCTGGCGCTGTGAGGCAGCATTGCTAACCATCGTGCCACCATACTGCCCTATCACACCAAAGGACAATATTCAATCAACTTCTTAACACCTTCACTATCCATTGTACCCTGAGTATTCCAGTCCTATTACCTGTAAATCTGGATCCAAGCTAGTTGGTAAAACAAAAATCACAACAGCCTGTTTTGTGATACAGTTTATTTATTACTCAATCTTACAGGTCACTTCCATGTAGCAGCCCTACTAGCTCCCCACTTTATATCTATCCAGTCAATGATTTAGTCAATTAACCCCCAACACCAGCCTAACTACTTGTTACACTAACATTACTTCTAGCCTTGCCTAAGACAGAACATCCCCCCTACAAGTCTAAGCCAAATTTTCTAAATCCAGTTCTGATGGTCACTGGACCAGAAACATTAATCTGATTCCCATCCAGACCCATCCCCCTGAGCCACCGTGCATTTAAATAACATTAACAATGTGGAAAAACAACGCAATACGCTTTGGACTGACAAATTCAGAGGAAAAAATGAAAATGCCAAGCCAAGTAAAGAGTTGTTAAGTGTTATAATCAAAGCATTTGGTCAAGAATGGGTCTCAAAACAGAGGGCTGTGATGTGGTCAGAAATTTCAGAATGGAATTTCAGAGCATGAAGCTTAAAGCTGATGGCAATATCAGCAAGGAGATGGTTCACACAATGAGCCATAGTTGGAGGAGAGTTTAGGGGTATGAATGGCAGGAAAGGAGGAAATTAGAACGATAGATATTGCTTTAACGTGATGCATTTAATAACCTCAAAGCATCTTTATGTAGCTTGGAGGTAATTATGTTCCTTTGCAAGAGCAGTCACTGTTGCAATCACAATAGCCAATTTGCATAAAAGCAAGTTCCCACAAATAGCAACAAGATAAATGACCTCTAAATCTTCTATCTTGTTCATCATTGGGGTATGGATATCACAGGGGGCAGCAATTAACTGCCCACCCCTAATTGCCCAGATTCCTTTGATAAGACCAAAAGGCTTGCTATTCCAGTTTTTTTCCTTTTCAAGCTCTCCCTTAGCATTCCTTCCTTCTCACAACTCATAGCTTTTAAAACATAGTTTAAATGTTGCCAGATCATCGTTTTTACTCGTGGTAACCTTTCTATCATCCGACACCAGGGTCTGAAGGCTCTCACCTAGATTTTTAACACAATCATTCCTTGTTTCGTCATAATTTTCTTTAACACTTCCACATTCAAGAGCGAGGGGAGTCTGACACCAAAAACTAGGAGAATTTTCCAAACAATTTAAGAAAACTAACTGTACCAATAAATAGAAATAATCTATTGGATGTTTTTATTCACTTTGATAACTGCAAGACTTTCAAGCACATTCTGAAATGTATATCTCGCGCACCACTGCCCACAACCTCTTCTTTTCAGCTACTCACAATAAACATGTTACTTCCCTTTGTTCCAATGGATCAGAGCAGCTACAGGTGAACACAAGAGGATATTTTCCATGCATACATGGTAGGAGCATGTAGCATAATACACCATAACACCAGCCCCTGACCTACTGTCCATTGAAAATAAGGAATGGAAAATTATACAATGGGTGCATAAAATTTCCCAATTAATGTACATAACGTGATAGTTGCACTCTTGTGCAACCTCACGCTATCAAAAATCACACAATAAAAATAACAGGGCTTATGGAAACAATAGGGTTGGGGCAGGCCAACCAAAAATATTACGCACAATCAAAACAAATACAGTAGTTAACCTAACACAAAGGATAGCACAGTTTAAATAAATGTTAAATTTATATCAAAAATGAAATTATACAGTAAATTTAACACTTCACTTTGAAAAAAAATTGAAGATAACCTGATGGGTAGGGAGGGAGGTTTTGAGGTTGCTGAGTTGTTAAGAGGGACTGAGAGTTATCGTCATCATCACCTTCAGGTGCAATAGTTGCTGCAGGGTTAGGATGAAAAGTAGTTAATCTAGAAATGAATGGCTGTGGTTCATTGTCTTCTGACTGTTTCTTGGAGGTTGGCTTAAAAAAGGCATCTAGTTTTTGCTGCATTGCTTTTTTTCTTCTTTCATAAAGAAGCTGTTCATTGGCTGCCAAATAAGACCTTATTCCACAAACTGCTAGCCTGTTGCATTCCGCATTGTAATTGCTGTCCTCTAAGAGCTGCAACTGCTTCTCAACTTCCCTCAGGATAGAAGACAAAACAGAAGTGGAAAAGTCTTGCTGTGCTGCATCCTGGACGACTTCTTCATCGCCAACTTCCACTTCGCCCTCAGCGACAAGTGGTTGTAGATCAGCTGTAGAGAGGTCTTCACAGTGGGACTCAAGCAGCTCTTCAACATCCTCACTCTCCACTTCTTCAAATCCAACTTGCTTTGCAAGATCAACACAATGTTCTTTGATTCTTGGGAGCTTCTCTGACAGTTCAAAGCCTTTAAAATCATGAATAAAATGTTGTAAGAAGCTTCCACCAAACTGCATGTAAGCGGTCCTTTCTGACATCACCCCAGGCCTCCATGATAATGTCAATAGCATTCTTGATGTTAAACCTCTTCCAAAATTGAAGAACACTATCCTTATTGGCCCCCTCAGTAGCTGCAATCAGCCTATTAAATGTGCGCTTTATATAATAAGCTTTAAAAGCTGCTATTACACCCTGGTCCATAGGTTGAAGGAGAGACCTTGTGTTTGGGGGTAGAAATAGCACTTTGATGTTTTCAGAAAGTCCACCAATGGTGGGAAGATGGCTTGGTACATTATATAGAATGAGGAGAATCTTGAAATCCAATTTATTTTTTCTTGGTAAAATTTCTAAAAACATCTTTGAAAACATCAACAATAAGGTCAGAAAAAATATGCCTTGTCATCCAACCTCTTTTGCTTGACCTAAAGTAGACGCCTAGAGTAGACTTAAGGCTCACGGGTTGGCAGAGTGGTACACCACCACAGGCTTAAGATTTAAGTCTCCACTGGCATTGGCACCCAGCAGCACAGTCACGATCCTTTGCTACCTTAAAGCCTGGAGCATGTGCTTCTTTCATAGAAATGTAGGTTCTTGATGGCATTCTCTTCCAGTATAAATCTGTCTCATCCAAATTGAAAATTTGATCTAAGTTGTAGACTTCTTCCTTAAGCAATTTTTTCACTATGGGAGGAAATGTCATTGCACATTCCTCGTCTGCACTGGCAGCTTTTCACGAAATGAAAAGTATAGCGGTCCTTAAAACCAACAAACCAGACACTACTAGCACTAAAGGCAGGCACATCTGCAGGATTTTCAGCTTTTTCTTTAGGTCTTCATAAATTGATAAGGCTTTCTCTTTTATGGCAGGAAAGCTGGTCCCAGGTTGCTTTTTCGGTTGATCTTCTATCCCCACACTTAGAAGCCGTTCTATCTCCTCGAGTTCCTTTGGCTGTGATCTCACAGATTTGCTAGCACTCAGACTTGTTCCAGCAATACAGCTTGCTTTAATTTTTTCTGCATTGTCTCTAATGGTGCGTAACGCAGACTCCTTTATTTCCTGTTGCACAAACAATATCACACGTTCTTTCATTACATTCAAAATGCTTTATATCATTTAGTTTATCTTCTGGCCTTTCTTTTGTGTTCACCACCTGCAATTTTATCGCCAGGATACTTCTTGTAAACATTCTTGTTATGTTGTCCTCCCATATTTATTGGTAACACAGCAAAATTTGCAAAGAAAAAACCCGAAAATTATAGGGTACCTCTCAAAAAGCACTTCACAACAAAGCAAGCAAATCAACTGAACGTGTAATGTTGATGCGGAGACTCTGTTAGCATCAACATTGTATTCCTCTGCGCATCTTCAAGTGTTGGGGATGGAATCGTGTACTAGCCAACACACCTACGTGAAAGTTCACATTTTACAAACAGTGTTCACCTATTCATAAATCGCATTACAGCCAATTCGCATTGACAAAACTCGCGTAATAGCAGAAATGACTGTACAACGTATAAAGCTGTTTCTTGGAGGTTTTCCTGAAAGATGTGAAATAACGAAGTCATAAAGTAGTGAGAAAACTGTACAGAATAAAGTACCTTGCATTGTTCCCAGCAGTGTCCACATAAACCAGAATAAATCCTGAAATTGTTTATTTATTTACTCATGGTTTTAAATAGGCTTGATCCCTGCCCTATTATGAGTCTGTTCCTTGCTCCCTATCGGTTGATTCCTATATCTCTGCCAATCCTACCCAATATCCAGTGATTGGCATATGAGTGTTGGTCCAGAGTGAATTGGCCACAAATACTCATTGTTTTTCTGTGAAGCAGCCTCTCATCTGAGCTCAGCCCCATTAATTGATTGTCTGTCTGAGTTTGAGAACCCATCAGATGAGAAACCAAAGCCCCATTAGTTGACTGGGACAAGGCCTGGGAAAAGGAATTTGATTTTGTCATCTCAGAACTACTTTCCACTGCAAGAATATTCTTCATTTTAACTTCGTTTTGATAAGTTTATGCTTCATTTGGAGAGGGATTGACTGTTGCACTAGTGTGATGATGCTCTGGATCTTAGTACAAAGCACATCCTGACAGCCTTGAAAAATAGTTGATGTAGACATCTTTTTCTGTTTATTCTTGGTAAATATTTTAGAAACCTGTTAAAACTCTTGTTTCACAGCTTCACTTTTATTTTGCATTTTTGTTGTCAGATTGCTAGATAGTTGTGGGTTGTTACTTTTTTTAACAAAAGCATCAAATAAGTTTGTTTTCAGAACTGGTATCTAGGTTAGCACAGTCTGAAGCAGTTTTTCTTCTCTACATATAGACTACTGTCAGTAAAATAGCTCATCCCGTTAATGTCTTGTACTCTAAGCTGGTTTAACTGCCAGTGCACACTGTCTCCTGCACAAAGATATATTGAGCTGGATTCCATGATTCCTAAAAAGCTACAGACCCTGAAAATCTGTAGGCAAGTTTATATGGTCCTGGGGTAAGTCATGCAGGAGTACAGCAGATGGGATAGAAGATAGCTAGAATCCAGATATACCAGTTCCCATACAAAATCATGTTGGGAGCAGGACACTTTTGAAAAATCAAAATTACACTTAACTTTAGTGTCAGAGATAACAAGGTGTAGAGCTGGATGAACACAGCAGGCCAAGCAGCATTAGAGGAACAGGAAAGCTGACGTTTCGGGTCTGGACCCTTCTTCAGAAATGGGTGAGGGGAAAGGGATTCTGAAATAAATAGAGAGAGAGGGGGAGGCCGATGGAAGATGGATAAAGGAACAGATAGGTGGAGAGGAGACAGACAAGTTAAATAGGCGGGGATGGAGCCGGTAAAGGTGAGTGTAGGTGGGGAGTTAGGGAGGGGATAGGTCAGTCCAGGGAGGACGGACGGGTCAAGGGGGCGGGAAGAGGTTAGTAGGTAGGAGATGGGGGTAGGGCTTGAGGTGGGAGGAGGGGATAGGTGGGAGGAAGGACAGGTTAGGGAGGCGGGGACGAGCTGGGCTGGTTTTGGGATGTGGTCGGGGGAGGGGAGATTTTGAAACTTGTGAAGTCCACATTGATACCATTGGGCTGCAGGGTTCCCAGACAAAATATGAGTTGCTGTTCCTGCAACCTTCAGGTAGCATTGTTGTGGCACTGCAGGAGGCCCAGGATGGACATGTCGTCCAAGGAGTGGGAGGGGGAGTTGAAATGGTTTGCGACTGGGAGGTGCAGTCGTTTGTCGCGAACTGAGCGTAGGTGTTCCACAAAGCAGTCTCTAAGCCTCCGCTTGGTTTCCCCGATGTAGAGGAGTCCACAACGGGAGCAGCGGATGCAGTATACCACATTAGCAGATGTGCAGGTGAACATCTGTTTGATGTGGAAGGTGTTCTGGGGGCCTGGGATGTGGGTGAGGGGGGAGGTGTAGGGGCAGGTGTAGCACTTCCTGCGGTTGCAGGGAAAAGTGCCAGGTGTGGTGGGACTGGTGGGGAGTGTGGAACGGACAAGAGAGTCATGGAGGGAGTGGTCCCTCCTGAAGGCAGATAAGGATGGGGAGGGAAAAGTGTCTTTGGTGGTGGAGTTGGATTGCAGATGGCGGAAGTGCCGAAGGATGATGCGTTGGATCCAGAGGTTTGTGGGGTGGCACGTGAGGGCGATGGGGATTCTGGTTTGGTTGTTGTTGTGGGGGGGGGGGGGGTGGGGGGGATGAGTTGCGCGAAATGCGAGAGACACGTTCGAGGCCGTTTTCGACCACTATGGAGGGGATGTTGCGGTCCTTGAGAAACGAGTTCATCTGGGATGTCTGGGAGTGGAATGCCTCATCTTGGGAGCAGATGTGGCAGAAGCGAAGGAATTGGGAATAGGGGATGGCATTTTTGCAGGAAGGTTGGTGACAGGAGGTGTATTCTAGGTAGCTGTGGGAGTCAGTAGGCTTGAAATGGATATCGGTTTTCAGGTGGTTGCCAGAGTTGGAAACAGAGAGGTCCAGAAAATAGAGAGAGGTGTCGGAGATGGTCCAGGTGAACTTAAGTTGGGGTGGAAGGTGTTAGTGAAGTGGATGAACTGTTCGAGCTCCTCGTGGGAGCATGAGGTGGCGCCGATACAGTCATCGACGTAACGGAGGAAGAGGTGGGGGTTAGGGCCAGTGTAGCTTCGGAAGAGGGATTGTTCCACGTATCCTACAAAGAGGCCTTCAATTCCTCCCACTTCCTACAGACAAAGGGGGTGGCCATGGGTACCTGCATGGGCCCAAGCTATGCCTGCCTCATTTGACCAACATTAGCAGCATTGCTGAGGACCAGACTAGTTGAAGCTTAGTGGCGAGAAAGAGTCAAATTATTAGTAAAAATACGGCAATTGATCCATTTATTCACTGCCCAGCGAGAGGGAGCTGAGGGACGTTGATCTTCTCGATGTACGTGCCATTCCCTCAAAGAGAGGGAGAGTGACTGACAGGTACCCAGGGATTGGCTTTTCAGACATTCCAGAGGTGCCTGCAACATTCAGCACCCCTCTACTAAGGACACAGACATTTCCATCAGCTCAGGCCAAGGAGCTCAGACCAAAGTGGCCACCTGTGCAGGAGCTCCACAGCAGACCAGCGATTACCTAGCCCAGGACTACCAGGTGATGCCCGCCAAAGTCATCTGAGGCAAGCTAGCAAAGCAGTTTCTTTTTATTCATCCACCAGATGAGGGCATCGCTGGCTAGACCAGCATTTATTGCCCATCCCTAAATGTCCAGAGGGTAGCTAAGAGTCAACCACATTACTGTGGGTCTGGAGTAATGTGTAGGCCAGACCAGATAAAGATGGCAGTTTCCTTCCCTAAAGGACATTAGTGCGCTAGATGGGTTTTTTCCAACAATCAGCAATAGATTTATAGTCATCATTAGACTCTTAATTCCAGATATTTTTAATTGAATTTAAGTTCCACCATCTGCCATGGCAGGATTTGAACCTGGGTCGCTAGAAAATTAACTGGGCGTTTGGGTTAACAGTCCAGCAATAATACCACTAGTCTTCCAGCAAGTGGTATCCAGCAACCAGCTTCCTCACACTCAGCTGAAACTGTTGAGATGCAGCAGTAGGGAGAGCAAGATTAAAGAATATTGAAGTCACTCTGGGTGCATGGGCATCAACCTCTTGTACAATCTGACACTATTTACTTACAAATAATGACAAACAAATTTTAGAGGTATAAAGCATACACTCCCCTGAGGGAAGGAATGCCCCTGCACCATAATCCACGTATGTTAAGGCAAAGTCATTCACCTCCAAATTCAGTCACTATCTGATGCTCTCGGACTTATCTTCATTTTTCTATTGCCCTGGATTCTTTGACATCCTCATTTCAGCATTTATCCCTCATCATCTCCATCAGTTTCCCCTTCTTCCTTATCTGAGGAGACAGGTAGCTAACACATTTCATCCTCTTTTAACTTCTCACCCCATCATTGAATGAGGTTGTACAGGGCACTGCAAATGACCACCTTCCTGGTGACCCTGTCCTCTCAGTGCTGGAGCGTTCCTTCTGAGTCGTCCAGGCAATAGAAGCCCATTTTCAGCAGAGCGATTTTTTTGTTCAGTGATCCTGGTGGATGCACAGGTGGTGTTGTAACACTGTTTAACATCAGTTTGCAGGTTACACACTGGATCATTAACCATCCCTTCTGGAGGTACCCTTTGTCTGATACAAGGGGTTCCTGTGTTCATGCTGAACTGGACAAAGTGTATTGCTTTCTGTAAAAGCTATCAGTGAATTCGCAAATGCACCCAGTGCTGACTGAGAGAAGACACATGTGTCCTCATTTGAGGTTTTTGAAAGGAGCAAGTGCCCACAAGGTCAATGTCAATGTGATCTTCAATGCAGTAGGCATAGCGCTGTCTCCCAGTTTATAAGGCTGCAGAGCTGCCTGCAGGGATTGGCAGACGTAGGTGAATAGTTCCTCTACTCATGCGAACATGACTCCAGCTCTGCCGTTCACACATCTGCAGGTAGCTGCATGCCTTCAGTACATCCAGTCTTGGTACACTGTTCAACAGTGCTGAAGACTGGGGTTCCCCTCTTCAGGCACTGCTTTCACATCAACAGATAGAGCCTCCTGATCTTCATGCCTCTGTTCTGTTGGTTCTGGACATTACTTTACCTTAAGCTTAGCAATGCTGTTCAGTAGCTGTGTTAAATTTGTCAAACATCTGGCTGTACTGATTTGTGAAGAAATATTAGGTATGAGATGTTAGTTTTCCATCTGAGATTTTGACATCGTCAAGCTACCCTTTGGCCTCTTATCAAGCTGCCACATCTTGGGGGAAAACCTACCCAACAGCCACCTCTACCAGGTGAGGTTCATCCTCCACAACCAATGACTGGTTTTCCTTTTCCTCATTCTACCACAGCTAAGATCTTTGTTTCCTTGAACTTTACACTGCGTGCAACAATTATCTCAGTCTAACTCAGAAGTCGGGGAGGGGGGTCCTTTAACATCCTTTGTGAAACAGCCCTACAACCTGGAAATCTGCAGCCTGCATAATGCTTTCATCTCTATTTCCTTAATGTTGCGATACAGCTGGGATTAATCCACTCACCAGCACCACCACTGTTGGTGAGTCTTATGTGCTGTTTGTTTTGGAGTGAAATGAATTCTGGGATATAGGTGGGATATTGGTGTTGGGAACTGATAGCGTTTACTCAGCTTTATTCTGAAGACTCTACTTCCTTTCAGTGCAAGCACTTAACTGAGCACTCATGCAAAGGTATGTTTTATTTCTGTTTTGATTCTCTCCATCAGGTGAGCAGGAGCTGTGCAGGAACCCGTGAAAACAGATGTCATTCCCCTCCCACTTCTTCTGTGTGTTTTTTGTGAGGCTATTTTTTGAGCGATGATTTTGGATAGTGATGGAGGTTGTATACTTTTATTAGCTTTGTCCTCCCTCTACCATCTTCCTTTGTAGTTCATCTTTCTATCCAGTCACTGAAAGTAGCCCTTTTATTTCCTCTAGCCAATTTTTCCTTCCTCAATCTCCCCCTGTGACTATCCATATTTTCACCATCTCCTTTGATACTCTTGCTCTATTTTCTGATGTAGATCCAGATCCCCACGCCCAGTCATAACCTTACACTGTTCCTTATTCACCTTCTCATTCTCCCTCCACAGCACACCTAATCACCTATTGCATTCCCCAAACTAATATGGAGCTCCCACCCTTTCTTGTCCCCTTGCCCCTGTTGCTGTGATTCTCCCCTCTGCATACCAGTCTCCTTCCTCCATTACCCAGGACCTTTCCAGTGCTGCCAACAACCATGCCTTTTAAATTCCATTCCTTCTGTTGAGCTTCCTTTTCAGATGAGTCCTCTTTTGAACTCAGCCCTGCTTGCGTGCCCCAGTCAGTTCTGATAACATCAACCAAGCCTGCTTCACTTGGGCAGGCTTGTTGATCCAATGAGGCTTCATGTCTTAGGTTTTTTTGCAAAAAATGTACGTTATTGATTTTTTAAAAATTCTTTACGTCATACACAGTTACTAAAGCAGTTCAATTCAGGACAGTCTTTGCATATTGAGAACAAACAAACATTGGGATTTGACTTTCTCTAGAGTCACAACAAACCAAAAGGCATTTCTTAAAATGCAAAGTGTTGTTTACATACATTTGAGGCACTGGGAGGGTCTGATAACTGAATGGCCCCCATTAGACTCTGTTTGAAAGACTTTACACAATGGCATTTCCCCACTGTGCCTTGGTGGCAGCTGCCCCAAGCTTTAGTCCATCCCTCAGCACTCAGTCCTGGATCTTGGAATGTGCCAGTCTATAACACTTGGTCGAGGTCAACTCCTTGCTCTGGAAGATTAACAAGTCTCGGGCAGATCAAAGAGTGTCTTTCATTGAGTTGAAGGTCCTCCAGGCATGGTCGATGTTTGTCTTGGTGCACATCCCAGGGAACAGATTGTATAGCACAGAGTCCTGCGTCACGGAATTTCTCGGGACGAATCTCAACAAAAACCATTGCATTTTTCTCCAGACTTCCTTTGCAAAGGCATATTCCAGCAGGAGATGTGTGACAGTCTCAATATCCAACACCCCCGCAGCCACTTTGAAGGCAGCATGCAGTGGTGCAGACTGACCGGGCATACATGAAGGATCTCACAGATGGTGCCCTTCTCACCACCAGCTAAGCAATGTCTTGGCGCTTGTTGGAAAGTTCTAGTGATGAGGCATTCTGCCAAATGACTTTGATAGTCTGCTCAGGGAACCACGTAACAGGATCCACCCTCTCCTTTTTCCTCAGGGTCTCAAGGATGCTATGTGCTGACCACTTCCTGGTGGACTTTGTGGTCAAAAGGTGTTTTTCTTTATGAATTTCTCCACGAAGGAAACTTGATACGAAATGGTCCAACTACTTGAAGCATTCCATGCAACGAGGCCAGTCCCATCCTTCGCAACACCGGGGACAGATAGAAACTCAGTATGTAGTGACACTTAGTGTTTGCGTACTGAGAGTCTATGCACAGTTTGGTGCAGCCACACACAAAGTTGGCCATCCGGATGAGGGCAATGTTGGGTACATTCTTTACTCCCTTATCCAGATGTTTGTACATGGTTTCCCTGCAGACATGGTCCATCTTAGACCTCCAGGTGAAGTGGAAGATGGCTCATGTGACTTCAATGGGAATGGGAACAGGCCAGACCTGCACCATGTACAACAACAGAGAGAGTGCTTCACACCTGATGATATTTTTACTCGCAATGGAGACAGGACAGTGCGCACAAAAGCCCAGTTTCTGTCTCACCTTGGCAATATGCTCCTCCCAAGTTTTTGCACATGCTCCAGCCCCTCTGAACCATATTACCAGCACCTTCAGGTGAAGGGGATAAAGGATCAGTCAGCCAAATTCCCAAAGAACACGGCCTTGCTCGATTTACCTTGGCTGTCAAGGCCAGTTCAAATTGGTTGCAGATGCTCATGAGTCCGCGCACAGACAGCGAATTGGGTCGGAAAATGGCGACATCATCCATGTACAGGGAGACTTTGACCTGCAGGGCTCCACTGCCTGGAATAGTCACCCCTCTCAGGCTCCCATCCTTCCTGATGGACTCAGCAAGAGACTCTATACAATAGTCAGACAAGGCAGGAGAAAATGGGCAGCCCTGCCTGACTCCAGATCTGATCGGGAAGTTTTCTGATTCTCACCCATTGATTGAGACTGCACTAACGATGTTGGTGTAGAGCAGTCGGATCCAAATGTAGATTCCCTCCCCAGAGCCCATTTTGGAAAGCGCATCCCACATGTAAGTGTACAATATCCTGTCAAAGGCCTTCTCTTGGTCCAGGCTGATCAGGCAGGAGTCCACCCCCCTGTCCAGCACGTAGGTGATCGTATCCCTGAGGAGCACAAGGCTCTCAGAGATCATCCTGTCCAGTATAGCACAGGTTTAGTCGGGGTGAATCACCGATCCCAGAGCAGGCCTGACCCAGTCGATGATGACCTTAGACAGGATTTTGTAATCTACATTCAGCAATAAAATTGGTCTCCAATTTCTAAATTTCCTCCCTCTTCCCCACTTCTGCTTGTAGATGAGAGTGATGATATCTTTTCTCCTGGATTGGCACATGCTACCTGTGAGAAGCATACTGTTGTACCCCTCCAGCAGGTCCTGGCCAATCAAGTCCCACAGAGCTGAATACAACTCAGCCGTAAGCCATTGTTTCCGGGAGTTTTATTCTTTTCTAAGGACTCGGGGGTCTTAGTCAGCTCATCCAAAGATAACAGCTGGTCCAGCCTCTCCCACGTGCTGTCATCCAAGACCTCCATGATAATAGACAGGAATGACTGGGAGGCCACATTCTCTGTGGGCTTCATGTCATACAGCCTGGTATAAAAGGATTTGCTGATCCTCAGTATGTCGGGCTACTGATCACAGAGCTCTCCTTATGCATCTTATAGAAGAAGAAATGCAAGCACGTCTCATCCTGCTCCACGGAGCAGACCCTGGACTGGAAGATTACCTTGGAGACCTCTAAGGCAATTCACTCCATGGAATATTTCCACCCTGAACAGTAATCAGAGGATTATTTGAGCTGTGAGTAAAGACGTTTAGACACACAAACACAAAATTATATTTCTCTCACACTCCTGAAAGCACAGTAGGAATGCAGCATTGACCAAACTGTGTTCTCTGCATTGCTTGAACCTCATTATAAAGGCTACCTTCAACTTAATCAATAATACAAAAGAATACGTTATTAACACAATGCCACAGAATACAAATCACAACTGGACTTCAGATTTAATTTTGGTTGACTGAAGATTAATATTTAGGTTCCCTGTGTTAGTGAAAACTGTAATATGTCTAAGCATGGACTACATACATATCTATTTCAGATAGGGCTGAGCTATATGAGAAGACATGAAGATCATTAACAAATCAAGCTGATGAGCAATTGCCTATCAGTAGTCTTATGATGGCCATCAAGATCCGATGACCTGATTTGAATATTTTCTTTGGAAAGTGACATAAATCCACAAAATCTAAAGTTTACATTCAAATTTACTTTCCAACCTCATGCATTATAAAATAGCTGGGCAAATTATTTTCTATCTCCAACTTTTTCACTATTTCAATGCTACTATGCAGATAAGGAAAGTCTTTCCCTCAGTTTTTGTTCCCCCTTATGAGAAACAGCCTATAACCCTGACCTCGACAGGATGTGTAAAGGCAGCTGATGGACATTCCCTGTATCTACAGAAATAAACTAAGTGCTGATGATAGTTATGAATAAAATTTGCACATTCAGCCTTACTCATACACTCCAATCAGGGAATATAATTAAGTACATAAGCGATGGTATATCAGTTTATTTATTTATAGTGCTATTTATTTGATATTATTCCAGATTTATAAAAGGGAGTATGTGGTATATTTCCCACACAAATCTTCATAAACTGGACACTACCCACTTATGACTGGAGGACAGTCTGCCCTCCGTCAAAAAGAACAAAATGTCCCAGGAGAGGCTATTATTATTACATCCCCAGCATTGATACACAACACGGAAAGGGAATTTGGTATTGAAACCATTTCATGTTTGAAATGATTATGGGCCTGATTTTTTTAATGCCAACTCAGACTGTGATTTGAACTGTGCAGAGAATCCTTGGCTTGATTTCGTCCTTTCCTTACAGTCCATAGATGCTGTCAATTATAATTTAACAGAAACTTACCAATTTCTCAACCTTTTCAAATAGCAATGACCTTTGAGAGCAGAGTCATGGAAAATATTTTGTTACAATGTTATTGCTTTCCTTAATGAATGAGTGTGTTTTGCCAATTTTCCACCCATTCCAAAGACAATGATTCCTCCAAGGTGGAGCTCCGCAGGCACCAGCTGCATGTAATATCTTCCCCAAATGCCTATGCTTTTTAAGTGATGTTGTTAAGCTATATTTCCATGTGTTAGGCACACAGGAGCACAGAAGAGGGAGAATGTCATCCACCCACTCGACACTGTTCTGCTATTCTGGATCATGACTGATCATCTACCTCAATGCCATTTTTCTGCAATACCCCCATATCCTTTGATGCCAATAGTATCTAGAAATCCATCAATTTCTTTCTGATATTACTCACCAGCTGAGCCACCAGAGCCCTCTGGGATAGAGAATTTCAAAGATTTACTACCTTCTGAGTGAAGAAATTTTTCCTCAACTCAGTCCTAAATTGCTTGTCTCTTATTCTGAGACTGTGTTCCCTGGCACTAGACCTAAATCAAGGGAAAAATTCATTTTTGCATCTAACCTGTCTAGCCTTCTAGGAATTTTGTAAGTTTGAATGAGATTTCCTCTCATTCTTCTAAACTCCAGGATATATAGGAAAATCAGAGAAATCAGGGCAGGACTTGTACACTAGGTAAGGTCCTGGGGAATATGCTGAACAAGGAGACCTTGGAGTTCAGGTTCATAGATCCTTGAAAGTCGAGTCCCAGATAGGCAGGGTAGTGAAGAAGGTGTTTGATATGCTTGCATTCATTGGTCAGTGCATTGAATATAGGAGTTGGGAGATCATTTTGCAGCTGTACATGACACTGGTTAGGCCACTTTTGGAATACTGCATTCAGTTCTGGTCTCCCTGCTATAGGAAAGATATTGTGAAACTTGAAAGAGTTCAGAAAAGATTTACAAGGATGTTGCCAGGGTTGGAGGTTTGAGTTCTAGGGAAAGGCTGAATAGGCTGGGGCTTTTTTCCCTGGAGTGTCGGAGGCTGAGGGGCAACCTGACAGAGGTTTATAAAAACATGAGGGGCATGGATAGGGTGAATAGCCAAGGTCTTACCCCTGGGGTAGGGGAGTCCAAAGCTGGAGGCCATAGGTTTAAGGTGAAAGGGGAAGATTTTAAAGGGACCTAAGGGACAGCTTTTTCAAGCAGAGAGTGGTGTGTGTATAGAATGAGCTGCCAGAGGAGGTGATGGAGGCTGGTACAATTACAACATTTAAAAGGCATCTGGATGGATAAATGAATAGGAAGGGTTTAGAGGGATATGGACCAAATGCTGGCAAATGGGACTAGATTAATTTAGCATATCTGGTCGGAATGGGCGAGTTCAACCGAAAGGTCTGTTTCCATGCTGTACATCTCTGTGACTCTGGCTCTAATACAGACCCAGTTTCTTCAATCTCTCCTCAGAGAACAGTCCAACCATCCCAGGAATTAGACTGGAGAACGTCCACTGCAATTCTTCCATTGAAAATATATCCTTCTTTAATCAGGGGGATTAAAAATGCACAAAATACTCCACATATGGTCTCACAAAAGTTCTATATAATTGGCACAATGCATCTTTACTCAAATCCTTTGTGATAAAGGTCAACATATCATTTGTCTGCGCCTGCATGTTAGCTTTCAATACTTATGAGTAAGGAATCCTTTTGACAGCCGCATTTTCTAATCTCTCAACATTTGAGAAATACTCTGCGCCTTTACTCCCACCGAAGTGCACAACCTCATATATATCCACATATCACAGCCACACTCATACCTACCAATAAATATCATTTTTGCTCTGTAGTCCAAGGACACTTATCCAAATAAAGCAGCCCTACTGGCACAGGCTATAACCAGTCAGCTCAGCACATAACAGCCGTTGAATTGGGGACTTTTTGGCTTGTACAGCTCACTTACATGCTGCTGTGCCAACTAAGCTGTCAAGAGTGCCCTGACAACACTTTTTGTGTAATTCTAACTGAGGCATTTCCTTCAAATTTCACAGCAGCATCGTCTCCACTTTCTTTTCATATTCAAGAAAGAGACAAGCTTTAGCATTGGGAATTGAAGCATTTTCTGTGGGAGGTATCAAGCATTCCCAGGTGGAGTGTGAAATTGACAGGCACAGAGTGAGCCTCTCTCTGCTTTACCCAGCAATGCACTATAAAATTAAAACTAGGAAGAGCATTTCCTATGATATCAGTTTTCCACAGACATCAAGCCAGTTCACAATTGTGTTAAACAGTCTTTCTACCATTAAGATACCAACGTGTGGATGAGATGATACCTGCACTAATTATGTTCACTTTTGCAGTTTCTACAAAAAAAAGTTACACCTGGCCAACCCTACTTTTGTCTCAGTAGCAAATTTTGCTATCATTTTATGGCTAATATCTAAACCATACAATTATTACAGTCATGGCCTTATGTGGTAAATCAAAACTGGTTCTCAATCCTTCTCAAAGTTAAATGAGTTCCATGGATTCCATGGAATGAATTCTTTATAATGCCTTATACTATTTAATTTCTTTTCCATCTGGACTCCCAACATTAAAGTCTCATGTATTTGCACCTATTGATCTCTCTGTTCTTCCACCTTTTACGAGATATAATGTTTGTAGTATACTTTTTTCACTTTTTTTACAAAATATGCTGCCTCACAGTCTTTGGCTTTGAATTGCATCTGTCACCAAATTGTCTCCTTTGCTAATCTGTGTATATCCTGCAATCGTCCTCAAAGCTGTCATGTCTCTAATTGTACATCGTCAGGAAATATCAATACCATTTCCCTATGGTTGAAATCACTCCTATAAAAGGCAAACAAGGCCCACCACAGATCCCTAGGATGTATCATTATCAAACCAACATTCTGGCAATCCAAATAACTTCCACGTACCACATGTTCTCTGTTTTCTCTGCCCTTGCTCTATCTTGACTAATCACCTATTCTTCATATCATGCATCTTCGTTTTCATGTGTCTTTTGCACATCTTATGAAACACTTCTGAAAATTCACTTACATAATACATTCACTGTTTTCCCACCAATAGTGATTTCCTATGGAAAAATAATCAATTACATTTGTCAATCACAATGTGTCTTGATGGTGATGGATAAATAACAGTCACTCTAACATCAGGAATCCATAACCGTTTAACTGGGAGTAAAGTACTTTGAAGGCCATTAGAATGGGATAGAGATCTGCTCTTTTAAAAATGCTTGAAATTTTTATTTGAACTCATCATGGTGAAGGATACCACTGCTGGCTAATGAAGTATATTTCTAATATTTCATGTCCTATATTAATGTCACTCTCTTCCAGTTCAGATGTAAAGCACATAAAATCCCAATTAAAGCTCATCCTAGTCTACATAATTCTCACTACCATAATTTCAACCCAGAACCACAATTTTACCAGTTTCATATTTTCACATAACCTATCCATTTTTGATTATGATTGTCATGGTGTTAATTAATGTAAAACAGGAACACACCTTCATTAGTAAATGCATTGTATGGTGTGGTACTGAGTGCATTGAAAAGGCTACGAGATCCAGCATTGTTTCCTTACGCTCATGCAGGTCAGAAGCACATTCTTATCTTCCCAATCACTAAGTGGGATGTGCCTTAAATAGACCACAAATTCCCAGTTAAAGGAGGGATTGAAAACAAGTAGGTGCTTGAGGAATTACATTTCCATATAAGTCATATGGAGCTACCAAGATGAGGGAATATTTGACAGAATTTAATGGAACATATTTCACTTACAAAAAGACTGGCTTGAGAGTGCCCAACTTATTCATAGGTGTAAAATTCCAATAAAAACAAAAACGTTATGTTGTCTCCATGTCTTCCATTAAATTGCCATTTTTTTTCACTGTCACTAGGTGATAATCCTGAAATTGTCTCCTTAATAGCACTATGAGTGCACGTACGTCACAAGGTCTATAACAGTTCAAAAAGGGCAGTTCATTACCTCCCTTACAAGGGCAATTAGGGATGGGCATGGAATGCAGATCTTGCCGATGACACTATCACAAACTTTTTTTTTAATTACTGGTTTAATAGACCATTGCATAAGAAGTCCTAAGTCAGTCCCATTGGAAATGTATGTAAGCAATCTCTATTTAATTCCAAATTGCACATGTCTAGACTACAAGTCCATAGAATAACTGACATTGGAAATGGAACATGTCACACAAATACACTAGAGAGTGTTTTTCTAGGGTTGGTGCTGAAGTCTCAGTTCAATCAGTGTTGACCTATAGTGCTATGCTTGACCTTAAAGTGCATACATCTGATGTCAAGCAGCCAAAATGGTAACTGTTCCATTCACAACATCAATATCCCTCTGGGAGCTGAACACAGAACTAAACAATTATTTTTTAAGATGTTGTTTTAATAAAGCATGTTTCTGATGTCATGCACATTTTACTGTTGCTTTATAATGCAAGTGACCCATGCATAGGAGAAATTGAGCTAAAAATGCCACCCATCTACTGTATCTTGTTTAAAGTTATACTGTACGCTAATTGTACTTAGACAATTTAAAGCTTCTAACTCAATTAACATGAAGTACACAAGGTTAATATGAAAGGTATTGTTCCGATGGAATCCTGATTAACGTCTGACTGGTACCCAGGTAACTCTTTGTGTAGCCTCTTCCATTATTCATCTCATAGTTCAATTGAATGAAACCAAAAGAAAACACACTTTGCACAGAAGTGATCAGTCTAGTAAACCATACTTGATGCAATATTTAGTGAGGTGAGCATTCAAATACAATGACTGGGGAAAATTTTATACTTCAAGGAAGGATTCTACATAACAAAAATAGAAATGGTTTGATGTATTGAAATTTGATATCTGAATCAAGAATTATAGCAGAGAAGATTTCTCTCTTATTTTAGATAACTGTATACAAGGAAAAAAAATGTAATTTTGAAAATTGTTTTATTGAGATGTGACTTTGCAATATTAATAACCAAAGCACAAATCCAACAAAACAATCAGACCATGACAGTGAGAAATTCCTGCTGAAGATGGATTTTTCTTGTTTGTATTATTACCTTTGTTCAAAAGTAAATTACATCAAAAGTCATTTGATTGATTGGATGAACTGGTTCAATATTTTAATACGTACAGATTATCAGACTAGTTGAATCCAATTACACCAAATGTTGAATCTCTAAAGCAAGCTGTTTAGAAGAAGGTAATATAGCTCACAAGGTACAAGAACTGACCTAAAAGGAACGGTTCTAAATTTAAAGGATTCTTGTGACAGAAATCTTAGGTTTAGATGTTCAGCTATTTAGAAATCTTTGATGCCATTTTTTTTAACATTGTCTCCTTAACAACTGGACCATTTGCAGGTCTGGAACTTAATAATTAAGGAGTGGGCTTTACCGAGATCTATAGTGTTAGCACCCTTCCTCCAGGGAGCTAGACAAATGTAGGGCCAAATTGCCAGGATGACAGGTCCATTCTGTCAAAGAAAAGGTATCTAATTAAAGGAATCATAACATTTGTTGCAAGGACTCATCAGCACTTGAACTTTGGTTGCAGCAACAAACAAGAGTGGAGAGAAGAACTGATCCCCAGCTCTCCCACCCTTACCAGGAGACCTTTATGTGGACTCTGAGGGATTACCAGGAGGTGAGCTCTCCAAAGCAGGGGAGGAAGAGGGGAAACTCCTACAAATAAGAATGCATTACTGGAGGTAGCTGTGGAAGTCACCAGCAGAAATTTGGTTCCTCCAACCAGGACCTCAGGAAGGCATGACAGATGTGTGGCATGACATTTCAGGTGCAAAGCCCCATGTTCTGACTTTCCAAGTATTGTCCTATACAGCACTCTTCAGGACAAAGCACTTTTCTGTTCCACTCATTCCTCAATCAGGAGGCACCTAAAAGCCCCATCTGAGCCCACAGTTACATTCAGCCTTTTCCTATTGTCCTCTCTCACCCCAACAAATGGTGGCCTTTCCTCCTCGTCACACAAGCCATTTCAAAGACTCACATCTATATGCTTTCCCTGCTTGCAGAACACAAAGGTTCACAAATTGCCCTTATCAATCACTGATAAGGTTTTCCACAATGCACCATGGGAAAGATGTCTTGTTCCAGAGGGCTGCAGATGTCAGCAATGACTTACTGAGAAAACCTGAACCTCCTGAGGCATTGGTGCTCACACACATGAAGAAAGCTGACCCTGTGCCTATAGATTGTGTCTTGGAGATTGCTCAGGTTCCAGCAGGATTCAGTATTCATCTTCTCTGTTCTATGCAGGTAAGGAGTGGACTGGCAGCTAGTGCTACTGCTAGTGTTTCTCTGATTGCTGGTGTTGCTTCTGCTGTTGGCCTCATCAAATATGCAAGTTGCAGAAGAATAACAGATTGCGATGAAGGCTGATAGCAGGGTAAAGAGGCTGAAGGTAAATAAAATGCAAATGGGTAAATACCTTCTGAAAATGTAATAAACAAGCAGTGATAACAATCTCTGAGAGAAGTGTTTTGAGTAGGAGTCTTTCAATTGCCTATGGATGGAACTCTCCAGTTTTGCGGATTAAGGTGTTCCTGGTTGGTCAGTTTCAGTGAAGAAGCTCCTCATGTTGTGCACTTGGTGATCTGGCAGGCAACCGACAGGTTGAAAAATATCTGCCCTGACCTCCTAGAACTTTATTTACATGTCTGGCAGATCCAAGGTGATTTCCCATTCACCTTCAATGCCACTTCAGTTGACCCTGGAAAAGAGCGGGATGACGTTGGAATCCTATTCTGAAATCAGTATCAGAAGATTTAACTCCTTCTGTACACTAAAAGTTTGTTTGTAAATACTTTCCCTGAATTCCGAAGTTTGAACATTTGTCTCATCCAATTAAAACACCGAAACACTGTAAAATTAGTTATAAGTGCTGTTAATATAAACTGTGTACAAGGTAAGTTCTACTAAAGATTTATAAGTTATCAAGACCATAAGAAATAGGAACAGGGAGAGGCCAATCAGCCCCTCGAGCCAGCTTTGCCTTTAATTTTTTTATTGTAATTCTAAATAATGTACCTTCACTACCTTGTGCATTCTACATATTACCATCGTTAAAGGACCTGTTGTTCATCACATTGCATGTTATCTTACCTATGCCATTCATAAGGACGGAGGTTTCTGTTCAGATGACATTATCTACTTATGGAAATCTCTTTTTCACACTTGGCCACAGGGAAAAAGAGTTCAGAAAACTCCAAGTTGTAAGAATGCATGATGCACAATTGTAGTCTTCTTCAAGGATTAAAATTACAAAGAAAAGTTCATAATCTCCTTTTCATGATCCTATTTATCCACATTGATACAAAGAACATTCTATATCCTGAGGAGATCCCAGCTACACTATTAAAGATCTTTGCATCAGAAATAGCTGGCCCCTATTGAAATATTTTGTACTGTAATTGGGGTGGAATTGTTCATCACGTTGCATATGTTCCCACAAAGCCTCATGCATCTTTTGAAAGGGGATTTGGTCCAGTCGTTAAGTAACTATGACATTAGTATTTTCTTGAGAATGTGGAAAATTGCCAAGGTACGCATTAAACATGTACAGGTCCATGCCAGCTAATTACTGACCACCATCTTTCATCAATAGAGAAATGGACAAAAATGACATTTAGGTGACCTGCTAACAAATAACATTTCTACTGAAGCTCACTTCAAGCTCTACCAGAATTATTCATCTCTATACATATGTCTTCACTGTCTTGATCCCGACATAGGCACAAGAGCTGAATATCAAAGAAGTGAGAATATATTTCCTCACCATCAAAACAGCAATCACACACTCAAGCAGAAAAATGTCCTATTAAAAGGTAGGTGAATGTTAAGCAATTCAAGTGAGTGAAGCCATGCCTAACTATCAGGTAGAATGCTGCTGTGGCTGGTGGAGGCTATAGCAGGATCCACATGTCACCCAAGCACAGATTGGTAAGAGGCCAGTAACACATGTCAGCTTAATGACAAGCAATTATCACTTTGAATACGAGAATATCTGAACTGTTCCTTATAGTACCACTAGCAAAACTAGTATTTATTTAACACCTTTAAAATGGTAAACCATCCCAAGGCACTACACAGGAGTGTTATCAAACAGACTTTGACAGCAAGCCATACAAGGAGATATTCAGACATAAGTCTAAAAGTTCCATCAAAGAGAAAGGTTTTAGGGAGCATTCTCAACGAGGAGAATGAAGTAGAGAAGCAAAGAAGTTTAGCACTGGAATTCCTGAGTTTAGCGGTACTGATGAACAAAAATTTTAATGGGACCACCCAAACAACAGACTGGTAACAAAAGCAGGGTGGATTCTGGGTAATCTGCAACAAGTGGCTCATTGAGCTTAGTGGCAATATTACCCAATGTAAAGCACTTTCCTTGACTGGTACCTGCAGTTTTGGACTCAATATCCATCCTAAATATGTTAGCTACAGGATAGAATGCAGCAGTCACCAAGTTTGCCAGACAAGTACTTCAGAAGAGATCTCTAGCTTTTCTCATATTTTTAGGATTCTTTCCATTCTTGCAATGTCAAGAATGTCTTAATTTGTCTGATGGTGTGTACATGGAAGTTTTCGTGTAAGTCTTAGAATCCATATTTCAAAGGCCTCTAATGTCTTCAAAGATCTTTAGTTATCACCTAAGCTTCTAAGGCATATATGAAAGTTGGCAAACTGCAGCATAGTATGGTTTTTTCTGTTACCCTCTTGAGTTTTCTTATAGTTAACACATTCTTCAACTTCACAAAAGTATGTCTACTACCTTTATCCTTCTTTTAACTCTTGCATCACATCTGCCATTTACTGTTATCGTTTGTCTTCAATGGACACACTTATTGACTTGTTTCATTGTGGCACCATCCACTTCAATCTTCACTCTGGTTTCTTCTATTATAGTCCTCCTAACTACCATAGTTTCTTTGAGGTCCATACTTAATCCATTTACTAATCTTATAGATTTCTCTTATCTACAATATTTTGTATAGCCTTTTCTGATTCTTTAAGTAACACTATATAGTCAGTGTACCACAGGTTTGTTAAATTCTTGCCGCTGATTTTAACCCCATAAGTACTTCTAATTCTCTGCATATTCATTGCATATACACATTGAATAATTTCGGTAAGAGGACACAGCTTTGTTGTACTCCTTATTTCTGTTGAAACATGTCTGGTTGTTCCTCTTCCAGCCTGATGCTTATTACTGTCACATTCAGCAAAATGTCTATCAGCTTTTGATGATAAACATAATCAAATGATTTTTAAGAATTGTCTATGAAGCATAGGCAAATGTTCTTGTTTATTTCTACATGTTTATTGAAGATTGCTCTTGGGTTAAACATTCCTTCTTCTATTCTTACTTCAGGTCAAAATCCAATCTGCATTTCACTAACCTCACCTTCAGTAATGTTATTATTCCTATCCATTATGACTTTCAATGTCACTTTATTGAGATTACTCATTAAGCTTAAGTTTCTAAAATGATTGCACAAATAATCTCACAAGATAGGAAACCTTCTGAACCCATGGTTTTCAATGGAATGAGAACTCATGAGAATAGTAATGCGGAATATAATGACACTGTATCAGGCAGAAAAGCTTGATAACATTGACTTATTATGACTTACTAGGATAGTTACAGTTTGATCAGATTCTTGGAAGTTGAGAAACATAGGAATGTAGCAGGAATTGTAGCAAGTATAAGATACAAGAGATCAGTTCAAAGTTACTGGCCAATCTCGGATATAATGATCATGAATAAAATTGAAAGAAAGCCTTTTGAACTTGGTTCTTATACACATTCACACCTAAGACGAGATCAGTGAACAGGAAATAGATGTATTTCATGGTGACATCCTGAAGAAGTGTTATGATCAAGGTAAATATCAACCAGTGTGGTAATTGTAATTGGGAACATAAACAGTAAAATCAGTGGATGAACATCAAGGATACATGTCAGTCAATAAGGCCTTGGATCAAGAAATGAACGAGAAGAGAATGTTACAAGTTTGTCAAGAAAATGATCGGATGATAGCAAACGCTTCCATTAAGCAATCAAAAAGATGACTATACACTTGGAGAAGTTCAGGTGAGGTATTTAGAAATCAATAGATAATGTAATGGTGAAACAACAATTTAGAAACAGTGTAAAGAAAATACTTATCCCAGCATGGATATAACTTTAAATCATATCTCCTTGAACCAAAGTAAATAATTTAAATGTACAAATATAAATAAGGTAAGAAGAAAGATGTACATTTATACAGCACCCGCTATAAACATGAAACATTCCAAAGTATTTTAAAAGCAAAACAGCATTTTTGAAGTTTAGTCACTGTTGTAATGTGAAATATGGAACATCTAATCTGTGCACAGCAAGGTTCCATAAACAGTAACATTGTCAGATTATGTGCTTTTGTGATGTTTATTGAGAAATTAATATTAGTCAGAATAGCACCATTAATTGTTAAGGTCTTCTTGGGAATAACATCTGATTGTTAAAAATCTGATTGAAATTTGGCATCTCTGAAAATGCAGCACTCCTTCAGCACAGCACCAGCGTGTCAATCTAGCTTGTTGCGCTCAAGCCAAAGAGTCATAGAGTTATGCAGCATGGAAACAAACCCTTCAGCCCAGCCAGTCCATGCAGAACATAATCCCAAACTAAACTAGTCCCCCTGCCTGCCCCAGGCCCTTATCTCTCCAATACCTTTCCTATTTATGTACTTATCCAAATGTCTTCAAAATGTTGTACTTGTACCCACACCCACCACTTCCTCTGGAAGCTCATTCAACACGCGAACCACCCTCTGCGTAAAAAAAAGCCCCTCATATCTTTTTTAAATCTCTCTCATCTCGCCTGAAAAATGTGCCCTGTAGTTTTGAAATCCCCTATCCTAGGGGAAAGGACAACTACCATTAATTCTATCTCTACCCCTCATTATTTGATACAATCCTATGAGGTAGCCTCTCAAACTCCTACGCCCCGGTGAAAAAAAATCCCAGCCTATCCAGCCTTTCTTCACTTGGGGTAAAACTTGAACAAACTTCCCGACTACAGGTCATGTTCCTATTACCGGACATTTAACAGTGTTAGCGTCAGACTGCGTAACACGGACACCCCAGCTTAAATAAATTATAATATGAGGACAAATTCTAACCCAACAGCAACAGCAGTTCCAGGGTTTTTTTTTAAAGCTATCCCCGCCCTTGGGGGTTAGCAGGTTCCCGTTGGTTTTCTGTGGGGCGTTGGTTGCCACGAGTTATAATACATGCCAGTCAGATTGACATGCAACAGATCAGGGTTAGGCATTATACCACGGGCTTCGTTCTCTTTCGATGGTATGGACTCAGAACAAGGATATAAACGGCTCTTATGCTTTTCGTCTTTTTTTGTTTGTCATTGTCCACATCCCCTCCACCTGACAGTGAATGACTGTGACTGTCTCCTGTTCTGGAAAAAGCCGCTCCTTCTAACTCTCCAGAACTATAGCTGGGGCCTGTCCTTTACGCCCCATTTCTGCCATCACCAACCACATTCGGTTTGCCTCCTGGGCTGCTCCCCGCTCACACCTTTCCGAAGGTAACTCTGTGAAAGGATAGTCACTTCTGTACCTGCGGTTTGCTGGAGATTTCGAACAAGATGATAAACCGGGAAGGTTTTTGACCGGCATAAGACAAAAATAATTATTCGTCTCCTCAAGGCAGTACCAAAAGTAAAATACAACGAAGAAGCTAAACAGCTTCAGATGGATGAGAACCGAACAAAAAACAGACGCTAATCAGAAATTGGATCGAGCGAAGTAAAGAGTCAAGTGGGAAATGACAATGAAATAATGGATAATAATTGGAAGCTGCTCGGTGAAATAGCTCTTGGACACGTTTAAAATACACAAAATAACTATAACGATGAGAACAGCTACAGCACATTATATCCGAGCAGTCATCACTCATACATTTTAAATCAATCGAGGTGACATTTTACTGCAGGTTTCAGTGGATCTGTTGGAATTAAATGCCTTATACCCAGTGACCTTGAAGGTCTCTTGCCAGGAAACCACAAAAAATACGATTGAACAAATAGTGCAACATACAAACTGCAAACCACCTGAGGTCCCCACCCTCTGCAATGATTTATTCTCTGTTACCAGGGTGTCAATTGTAAGGGACGATGTTTTATCTGTAATCATCTTTAAGATATATTATGCTTTAAAAAAAAACCCAGCAAGATCCCGACAAGTGTAAATTCCGAGGCTATTAAATAGTGAACGACATGCCTTTTCTTCTCTTTATTAAAATGAATGTTCGTGACTTGTTTTCTCAAACCTGACTACAGATGTTGGAAAGTGTTGATGACTGAGTAACATGATGCTCTTTGGCTAACTGCACCTCAACAGCAGTCGGATCTCACATCTATCACAGATGCAATCAAATATGAACTTTACAACCAAAAATAAAACTCGTGAGACCACCCCGTCGGAGCCAGAATGAAGTCTCAGAAGTTCAGGTTAATTTGTCAGGATTAGATGAAGAGATCAGTGACACTGCAATTATTTGAAATTCCAATCTCTAAGTGGCACAGTCATCCAGAAATCAGCCACACGGCAGTAACAGGAACAACCATTCCAATAGTGACCATAATATCAGCAGTCACCATAACGACAAAAACAAAGCGCATGGTACTGTCATGTTATGGGGCGGGGCGGGGGGTGGGGGAAGCGGATGTATTGAAGCGATATCTTTAGAGGAAATACTTAGTTATCTTTCGAAATATTGCCTCAAAGCAACACGAGAATCTCGAACGAAAAGTCAAAGACAGGCCAGCGAACCCCTAATGGAAAGATTGTAAGAACAATGGAAATGATCAGCATAATTTTTGGAGTAGAAAATATAACTAAAACCAGATTATGATATCGCTGATATAGTTGAAATTGTGGGTACCCCACACAGACACAGATTACACTGGAGGACTGGTCGGATAGATTAATTGGCAGTCAAGTAAATTACTATATTAGAAAGATAGATAGATAGATACATAGATAGATAGATAGATAGATAGAATCTGCGAAACAAATGTCAAAGATAAAAGATTTTCTATGATATGATGCAAAGGGACAATAGCATATCTCATGTAACACAGTAGTAAATGTTCTTCTGTATATTTTTGATAAGAACATAAGATCCAACAAGATAAAAGACCATTCTCCTCCTGTCCCTAACTCACCCATCCTGACCCTCAATGTGCTGAAATCCCTATTTCCTTCCTGGAAGGATAATAGAGATAAGAACTTAAAGTGTTTTAAAATACTTAATGTATTCATCCATTTTTGAAAGTGGAAATTTATTCTGATATAATTGTAATTAATTTTTACTTATTTATATTTCTGACCTTTCAATCCACTGGGCAGCCCTATGTTAAAGCAAGATTTTGATTTTACTTAACTAAGGCACGTGGTATTTGCATACTCTAGTGAAACAATATTCTTTTTCATCTCTCCAAAATATAAAACTGTTTTATGTAAAACTGTATTTTCCAAAAAAAAACTCTAATAACAGCTCATTCGCATTGGAATAATTCTTACTGCTCTTCTTGCCCCTTCTCCAGTCCTTGCACACTTTAATTTTTTCCCCAACGGTGACCAGAATTGTACACAATGAATATTCAAAAAAAGCCTACTATGCGCAAGTCAGAAATGCATTAATATGCTTAGATAACAAGGTGTAGAGCTGGATGAACACGGCAGGCCAAGCAGCATCAGAGGAGCAAGAAAGCTGATGTTTCGGGTTTCAGCTGACGTTTCAGAAGAAGAGTCCAGACCCGAAACGTAAGCTTTCCTGCTCCTCTGATGCTGCTTGGCCTGCTGTGTTCATCCAGCTCTACACCTTGTTATCTTAGATTCTCCAGCATTGGCAGTTCCTACTGTCTCCGCATTAATACTTTTCACCTGTTTGGAGAAGTGCAACTCCAACAAAATTCAAAAGAACTCAAAATCATTTATGGCAAAGCAGCCTGTCACATTGGCACACCATTCACCATTTTAAACATCCATTCCCATAACCATGGGTTCACAGTTAAAGCAAGTGTCTACAATCTGTAAAATGCACTGCAGCAACTCTCCAAGGCTCCTTCAATAGTATCTTCAAAACATATTACCTATACCACCTAGGTGGATAAGAGTAACAAGTATGGGGTAAGTTCTCCTTCAACTTATCACTATCCTGACTTAGAAAAATATCATTATTCCTTCATCATCACTGAGTCAACATCACCTAATTCCATTTCTTACAGCACTAAGTAACTCCATCACCCAGACTGAAATGGTTCAAAAAGACATCACATCAGCATCTACTCAAAGGCAGTTAGGGATGGATAATAAATGTTGGCCTAGTAGAAAAACCCACATCCGACAGACGAATAGAAAATCATATAATTCCAGTCAATACATTGTAAGCTTCTGCATGTCCTTGGTATTTGCATTCTACTGTATGGGTCATTTTGTTATTTCTTGAATTGTATGTGATACGAACCACAATATATATGGACTGCAAGTGTGAAGGAGGTCTCAAGTCTGAGCACAAGTTGGGAGCTAAATTATATCCTGACTTCATAAAGTGGTTATAGAATCTGATTGACATCCCAGACTCATTGTGTTAAAAGGGAGGTTTCTAGAAAAATTTGGTGAATGCTACCCTCTGCCTCCTTCAATTTCCATGCTTCTTCTGTGCCTCACCCATTTGCTATAGTGTCCTCCTACACTGGACAAGTGCCCACTCCAAAACAACCAGTAGCCCTTCATATGCAAGTGGTGCTTGATAATGAAGCCGTCTTCCTCCACACATGTAATGAGTCAGATACATTAGCCAATAAATTATACCAAAGCCTTGACCTCACATTTCCATAATTTAGGCCCATTTTGGAATCTTTCTGTGATAATCCTGTTCCAGTTGTGTGCTTTTTACTCAATTTGTATATAGTATATTTGTTTCATTTTAAGTAAAACTGCTATTTTTACTGCATTGCCTATTTGGATAAATGATCCAAATCCCCTTTGATGACAATCTCCCTGTTATCAACAAATATAATCATTTTCTAATATTTGACAGAATGTGGAAAAGATTGTAGGTGGTATGAGAATAAGGTCTTCAAACTCAGTGCATATGGCCCAACTCAGGGGAGGTAAGCTTTAACAAGATGATGGTCAGTCTGCTAACTTTAATGGGATGTGGGTAGCACTGGCAGGGCCAGCGGTTGTTGAGAAGATAGTGGAAAGCAGCCTTCTTGAACTGTTGCAGTACCACCCACAGTACTCACTGAGATCTACTCTATGGTGCACATTACCCCCTACCACCAATCCCTCTTCCTCAAATCTGCATTTTCTGAATCCTTTCCCTGAATTTGTAATTGCTGGAAATATAGTATCAAAATGGAAAATATTGAAAATTGGCAGCAAGTTAATGGAACGTTAATGAAGGTTTTAGGACAAAAATCTTTATCAAAACTGGTAAATAAGCTACACAGCTCTTCTTTATAGCTCCAGGACACCGTCAGAAAGGGTGGAAAGAGGAAGTGTTGTCATGTTGACGTTTGATTGCTCGATCTTATGCGATAAACGGTCCCGACCAAATCGTTAACCTGTCAGTTGATCATCCACCAACTCTGCCCAACCAACGTGTTAAATTTACTCGGCAGACCTAACTGAAGCTTTAGAAACATGATAATGCCGTGTTTGTCCTTGTCTGCTTATTTGCCGGATGGCAGATAGTTGTTACACAGCTCCTCATTAGCGCTACCTCCCAAATAAATTGTTCTGATTATTTCATTAATTTATCCAGCTCAGAGACTCAGCACAGAACCCAAGTAGCATAAAGGTCAGCATTGAACTGGGTTATAAGTGAATCAAGCCCAATTGACACCTCCTTCAGCACTAACAGGATATTTTGCGTTGGTTGCTATTTTAAAAAAGCATGTGATAGCCGGGTGGGCAGATTGTTTATGTGGTTCAAGGACTGAAGCTCCGTAGAATTGATCGCCCATCCATCTGTCTGGTGGATCTGACCGCAGTAAGAGCGGTGCAAACTGCTTTAATCTGTGATTTCTCCTGTCGGTTTGCATGCTTCAGATTGGACGGCACCGCACCGGGGCCCATATTTGCAATAAAAGGGTCCTGGACATTACTGCGACATTCCACTGAGCCCCTCCAGACCTTCCTGTGAGACTGACCTGACCGGAGGTGGGGGAGAAAGGAGAGTCACCAGCAGTATCACTGTAGAAATAAAGACTGAAGGGCTTTTGTGGGGCAGTGGTAGGGCGGCACGGTGGTTCAGTGGGGACAGGGGCACGGGCTCGATTCACACGCTTTGGCGACTGTGTGGAGTTTGTGCGTTCTCCCCGTGTTTGCGGGAGTTTCCTCCGCGTGCTCCGGAAGATTGGCCATGGTAAATTGTCCCGAAGTGTCCGGGAATGTGCAGGCTAGGTGGATTAGCCATGGGAAATGAAGGGTTACAGGGATTGGGTGGGATGCCCTTCTGAGGGTTGGTGTAGACTCCACACTGCAGGGATTCTATGATTACAGTATCCATATCTCTCAGCCAGGAGGCCTGAGTTCCAGTCCCGCCTGCTCCAGAGGTGTGTCATAACAGGTTGTCTGAACGGGTTGCTTAAAAAAAATCTAGAAATAAAGTTTGCAAACATAAATGCAGTTGGCTTGAATTTTCCAACATGGTTTCACCAAGGGCAAATCTTGCTTAACAAATTTATTGGGGTTCTTTGAGGATATAGCCGGCAAGATGGATAATGGGAATCCAGTGGATGTGGAATATCTAGACTTCCAGAAGGCATATGACAAAGTACTGCAGAAAAGACTGATCCAGAACGTTAGATCCCAGGGGGGTGGGGTTAGGGGTAGAGTATTGGCTTGGTTAGAGCTTTCACTGACTGACTGAAAACAGAGTGTTGGGATAAATTGGTCCTTCTCTGGATGGCCAACTGTAACTAGTGGCGTGCCACAGGGTTCAGTTCTCAGACTATTTACTATATATATAAATGATCTGCAAGCAATGTTACTGTAACATAGCAAAATTCGTGAATAATATTAAAATAGGTGAGAAAGCAGGCTGTGATGAGGAGATAAAGAGTTTACAGAGGGATATTGATAGGCTAGGAGAATGGGCCAGAATCTGGCAGATGGAGTTTAATGTGGATAAGTCCAAGGTTATACATTTTGGCCAGAAAAATAAAAGGGGAAATTATTATTTAAATGGGAGGCAGATTCAAAGAGTGCGGAGGATCACAGAAAGTGAATATGCAGGTGCAGCATATAATAAGAAAGGCAAATGGAATCCTGGCATGTATTGCAAAAGAATTGGATTATAAAAGCAAAGAAGCTCCGTTACAATTAATGTGAGGAGTTGGTGAGACCTCACCTAGAGTATTGTGTCCCGTTTTGGTCTCTTTACTTGAGGAAGGATGTGGTTAGACTGGGCAAATTCAGAGGAGGTTCACCAGGATGACTCCTGGGATGAAAGGGCTGTCAGACAGACTCGAAGGGCCGAATGGCCTCCTTCTGCTCCTATCTTCTATGTAAGATTAACCATGACCGTGTTAAATAGCGGAGCAGGTTTTTGTGTACTCCTGCTCCTAATTCCCATTTTCCTATGAATGTGTTCAATCCTGTTTTTTTAACCGGTGCGTTGATCTTCAGGAATCTATTTAAATTGTTCCTTTCTGTTTGTTTTTAAATGAGGGTATTTATCAGGACTTCCCGCGTCTCCCTATAAATTGAGTAAAAGCTTCACACCATCCCCCACCCCCATCCCCATCCCCATCCCCATGTGGGTTGTCCACCCCTGGTCTCTCTCTCCTCCCTCCCAGCTGGCATGAAGCTGCCTGAAATAAATTGATAAGGAATCGTTCGCCTCCTTCAAATCGGTAAAGACAGAAAAGAGAGAGGATTCTCAAGAGGTGAACTCAGGAGACCTGTACCTTTAAGAGTGCATGGGAGCCCTGTGCTTCGCCTTTAAGCTGATTGGGGAAAGCGGAGCCTGAGGCTGTGCAGGAGGAAGTTGCGCAGACTTGAGGCAGTTCTGACATAAAAGCACAGATAGTGATTGAAAGTGATGTTAAAAAGGATTTAGCCTCCGCATTAAGTTGGACCAGAGCATTAACCCAAAGTCCTGGCCATCTGCCCTTGAAGGTGCGGGGAGGGAGGTCAGAAACAGGGAAAGCCTTCGAGGCAAAACACACACAGGCTGCAGCAAGCGTTAGTTTCAAAATCCGGATCGCATCTTGGCTGCAGGTTTGTTCTCTCTCCTATTCATTCTCTCAGTGTCTCTGTGACCCCCAAGCCGTCATCCTTCCCGCAGTAAATGTGTGTGTGTCTGTCTGTCTGTATGGGGGGCGGGGGGCTGTTTTGTGGGTGGGATGTAGTGTTGCTGGGTAAACCTCTGGGAGATGGCAGGAACGGGAGGTGGGGGGGTGGGTGTGAGAGCGGCTGGAGTCACTTTGCCAGCGGGTGATCTTTGCCTATTGTATGTTCTCAGGTCATTTCACATTACTCCCTTTTGTCTCCCTTTCTATTAGCTCTTGGTCATGAAAAAGCCCCCAGTGTGGAGAGGACGGGACAGCAGGAAGAGCTTGGATACCTCGCCGCTGAGCCACGGTTGGATTTGGGAGGATTTCGAGCGGTCGGTTTGAAGTTGAGGCGAGCGGCCAGAGGGAGTGAGTGAGAGACAGAGAGAGAGAGAGAGAAAGAGTCGGACAGAGGGAGGGAACTGAGTGTCCGTGGCCGGACAGGAGCCATGGAGTTGCTGGGATGGTCCGTTGCCCAGCTCAGGTGCCAGCTGTGCCCATGCTGAGTGCGGCGCCGTGCCCGCTGCGCCCTCGCCAGCCGCCCGACCCGGGGCTGTGTGTGTGTGTGCGCTCCGCCCGGGGCACCATGCGCTCCGGCCCAATGCTGCAACTGGCCGCCCTTGTCTACTCGCTGCTGCCGGCCCGGAGCCAGTACAACAGCTGCAAGTCGCTGGTGAACACCGATGAGGCCGGCCCTTCCTGGGAGTTTTACGCCTGTCAACCCCGAGCCATGGCCATGAAGCGGTACCTGAGGGTGAAGGTGGAGCCGCCAGGGGTGACCTGCGGAAACCCTCCGGAGCGGTTCTGTGCACTGGTAAGGAGAGCCACGGGGAGGCGCTGCCACTCGCTCCGCCAACAAAACCCAAGCCCTCACCTCACTAATCCGACCCGGGGTGGGGGAACTTCCATCCGGATATCTCTCTCAGTAACTGTGGAGGTTTCAGTTCGACCCGGTCAGGATCAGGAACGCAGGGAAGTTCACTCAGCAAGGCGTGTGTAGGGACAGAGAGATCAGACACTGAACCGTTACATGTGTCGGGGGGCGGGGAGAGAGAAGCTGGGGAAGGTGGGGTATAGAGACAGAGAGAGAGACGAGGAGAGAGACGGACAAAAGAGAGGGAGCTAGAGACGAGAGAGAAAGGGGGACATAGAGACGGGGGGAGAGAGAAAAGGAGACGGGGGGTGGGGGGGGGGCGAGAGACAGAGGGCGAGCCTTGTTGACTGCTCTGCCGGTTCTTTCACCAGGTGGGGAGAACGGGAGTCAATAAATGTGGAGCTGGAAAAGCAGAGCAGGACAGACAACATCCGAGGAGCAGGGAGGTCAACGTTTCGGACAGTGTCCTGGAGAAGGGTCCCGACCCGAAACGATGCTGTCTGACCTGCGATAATAAGGTGTAGAGCTGGATAAACACAGCAGGCCAAGCAGCATCAGAGGAGCCGGTAGCCTGATGTTTCGGGTCTAGACCTGCTGTGCTTTTCCAGTTCCACATTTCTTTTTGACTCTCGCTTCCAGCATCTGCAGTCCGTACTATCTCCAGGGAGAACGGGAGGCCAGTTTGTAAGAGAGCAACCCGGGATATTTCGGTGTTGTGCCGTCTCCGACCCGCCGCCGCGCATGGAGCGTCCACTACAATCTATAATTTTTATATTTTTTCCGTCGGCGCATGTTCTGTTCGGATTCCAGCAACTTAAAAGTTGTTTTAAAAAATTACACTTAGAAAAGGCAACTCCAGAGAAAATGTGAATGTTGTGCCCAAGGTTGTCTCCCTCCGCTGTAGCTGGGGATTAGTACAGACAGCATTCTGTCTGGTCTGCCCCGCACACAACCCCCCCCCCAACATCCACACACAGACACAGACACAGTGGGCCATGGGACTAGAAAGCCCCTGAGATGAGAACAAGCTCCGCTGAGCCGACCTGGACAGAACATTACTAGTATTATCTTTGCTCAAGCTTCCTACACTCCGGACAGCTGTGGGTTTTACTAAACTGGGACACACTTAGTTGCCCAGCCGAAATGAATGAATGAATGAATAAATGCACTTTGCAACATTAATAATTCAGTTACGAGCGAGTGCCGCTGGTTTGGGTTAATACACTCTGGACTAATAGACAGGCAGTTGTTCAGAATGGATTTGGAGAGACTAATGCATTTCGCTGGCGCTGTAGTTACACCATATACACTGTGTCCCGGATTAACGACAGAGCAGATTGTTAAAATCTCCGAATGTTATTTTTGATTTAATATACTCAGATTTACATAATGACCGTCGCGCACTGTAATGCCAGGCGATGGGAGGGAAATGGAAACATTTGGATTAAAAGCCGTGTGTTCGGATCCAGGGGCAGGTCAGTCAGTACTGCCGCTGAACTTTGCCTATTCGCCGCTTTAACAGTCTCAAAGAGACGGTAGAGGTGGGAGCGGTGAACATGAACTAAACCTTCTGATAAAATTCCTCAAAAATGGAATTCCTGACATCCCTCTCGGACTCGCCCTTTATGATCGAGGTCCTGTTTTTAACCGACGGGGTAACGGCATGCATTTTGATTCCATTTCAATTCAAAGCCCACTCTCCCCCGCTCCTTGTCTGGTTTAAACCATGCTTCGATTGGATGTAACTGGAGGGAAAATCTCACACTGACATTGAATTTGAGACGGTGTAAGCTGGGTAAAGTGTGACCAGCGTCCAGGTGCCATTTATCGGTCTCACTCAGCTACCCAAATCTCCGAAGAACTGTCACCAAATGTACAACTTTTCGTTGTTTGCAGTAAGAGCCCTGTTGAAGCACAGGCCTCTGGAGAACCAGGGACCGCACCCACTGGGTGCAAAATAACGGAACTGAAAACTCGAAAGATTTTTTTTGACTCCTCAAGCGAACATCGATCCTGCAAACAGGATTGGTGTCAGATTAATCCTGAATTTGGAGGATGGGTATAATGTGGCCGACACAGGGTCAAGGTTAAACCAATTTTAATGCATTCTGTCTCCCATCCTGCTGGTCTCGTCAAGTTGAATCCTGCATTCATTAAGCCCCTAAGCGCGCTGATTGTAAGGAGCCTTCTGTTAAAATTCTAATTCGCCGTGATGTTTCGGAAGCTCAAGGAAGTAGTATCGGGATCGAAAAAACTCGGCTTTTAGACAGCCTGATACAGAGGGAGCTGCAGCTTTAAACCATTTGATGTGGTCAGTAGGAGGTGGGAAGGGGACTGACTCTTAATGTTAGCCTGTCTCAGGAGGCATCTGGAGGATACAGATTTGAAAGCTTGTTTTATTTGTTCATGGCTAGCCGCTTGGCCATGGACAGATAACCTGAGGAAGCATGGATTAACTCGCACAGACAGGATGAAATATAAACTCCTGTAAATCGGGGAAATAAACTCCAGCCCCTCCAAAAGAAAAAAAGGAGTGGATCTGTACATAGTCCCAAATTGTAGTTTAATTTTACAGCTGTCGCCGGGGTTAAGTTCTTGTTTCTTTTCCCCCCGCACAACCGAGCTCCCACTTAATCGGTGCAAATTACAGGAACTAACGTGTAAGGTGCTGGTTACATTTCAATAATTTGGGAGCCGGGACGCAATGTTCCCGATGGGTGGGGAATCAGAAACCGTTCCCCAGCCCCAGCTACGTGTTCACGGTCAATGCTCAAGGGAAGGGAAGACATGACCACAGTCTGTGTGTGTGTTTCTGTGTGAATTTGTTCTTTGTTTTGTCTCTGATGGAGTTATTTTCCGAGGGACGAGTGGAAGCTCTCGCACAGCGCCCTGACAACTGTCCTTGACCCAGACTGGCTCAGGGCCTCTCTAATTTCTTCCTCTTGCCTCACCCGCATCCTCATGGCCCAGGCGCCCGGAGTTGAACATCTCTCGAACTGTTTCCCGTGTGAACTACGAAGTGATGCGAGGTTTTACAGCCAGGCCGAACCGATCTTCTCAAATTCTAAATTTCTAAAACGTCTTTTAGCATCTTTACAAGAATCAGGGTCAGCGGTTGTAGGTCTCCTGGGAATCTTTGTTCAGTGATTTTGTCTGTTGAGTTATTTGTCAACTATTCGATGTCGTAAAGTGTTTGGGAATGACCTGAGTGGTGAAAGGCACTATCCTAATGCAGGTCATTACTTACAGACCAATGCTATAAATAAACATGACATGATTCCATAATCCCACACTGTTCGGGGAAAAGAAAGATTCATTTTTATCAAACAAAGAACTACTGCTGCTGGAAATCTGAAACAAAAACAGAAACTCAGCAGGTCTGACAGAACGTTAACTCTGTTTCTCTCTCCACAGATGCAGCTAGACCTGCTGAGTTTTTCTAGCAATTTCTGTTTTGTTTCAGATTTCCAGCAGCAGTAGTTCTTTGTTTGATAAAAATGAATCTTTTTTTTCCCCACAGTGTAGGGTTCAGAGGCGATCGCGTGGATTGGACTGTCTGCCTGGAAACTCAGCAGGTCTGACAGAACGTTGACTCTGTTTCTCTCTCCACAGATGCTGCCAGACCTGCTGAGTTTCTCCAGCACTTTCAGTTTTCCTTGCATTTTTATGAACTCTCAAAAATTTCGGTTGGGTACAAGGCTACCGTGTAGAATTCACAAGACTTGGAGCACAACAATGAAACCCCAAAGCTCCAGCCAACAGTTGGCACAAGGGAGTTGGCAGCAGAGCTGGCGGTGCTCACCGTTCTGCTACAAATCCTGCTGCCGCAGGGTAAGGGTGCCCTTTCTGCTGTGCCCACAGTACCCGGTGGCACCGACTGAGGTAGCGGGAAACAAAATCCCGCAGCCATCTCCCTATACTGCCGAAGAAATGCACGTTGTGCCAGTCCGACCTGACCTAGTCCATGGGCAGGAGCATTTACACGGAGTGAACGCCCTGTTACAGTCCAGCCGAGCCCAGCAAACAGGGATCTAGCACCGAGCTGGGCTAATCCCTTTCTGTGCCTCATACTATCCCATTGGAGGAGGTCACCAGTTAGGGCAGAATCGCCGCAAGCTGCTCGCTCACGATTCAGTACGCTCAGGGCATCGGAAAATCCCGCCTATAGTGAGAGTTAGAGTGTGTGGGATTGTTCATTTTGGAGAGAATTGATCAGGGTGTCATAACTCAATGAAATAGACAAGGTCAGAGCAGTTGGTTCGCACAGAGACGGTCAGGTAGAATCCTTTCAAAAGCGAATCCGCCACTTTCTGTTTTTAGAGAGTTTGCTGCGGTTATCGGTAATAATCAGCGGGGCTCGGTAGAAGGAGTTTCGGGGACCTGTCACCTCGGCGTTAGGGGTGGGGCGGGGGCGCTGTTTGCCTCCTCATGTCCTTTCGTTGCTGCCGGTTCCAGTCTCGCCCCGTTTACCGACTTATCCGGCAGATTGCTCTATAGTCGGTGAACGTCTGAATATTCCGGCCATTTAGCGCCTCTGACAAACAAATGAAATGGCCCCATTGTACTCTGTGACTGAAAGGCTGTACTGCAGGGAGCTGTGTGTGAATGATAGAGGGAGTTACAGAGTAGGTAAAGGTGAGTTACAAAGTGAGTGAGTGAAGGTGAGTTACAATGTGGGTGAGGGTAAGCTACAGTGTGAGTGAAGGATAGGTGAGGGTGTGTGAGGGTGAGTGACAGTGAGTTTCAGAGTGAGTAAAAGTTTCAATGAGGGTGTGAGAATTATTTTCTAATTCCATACAGAGGTCAGTTTCAATTTTTTTTCTGTTTATACAAAGTAATACATGGAGACTCGCTGTTGTTCAGAGGGGGAGACATGGTGATCCTCGCCTCACACGCTGGGGGCTCCCGGAATCGGTCGGGCTGTGGCTGACGACAGATGGATCTGGGAAAAGTTTGTGTTTAGTATTAGACAGGATTTGAAGTGTCAATAAAACTCATTGATTTGAAGTACATTGACTGGACCGTGAGCGGGAACAGCCCTGCTGTGAGAGGGGAGGGGAAGTGGAGGAGGAGGTCTGGGGAAATGAGGAGGGTGGCCCATTGGGAGATTGAATTTGAAATGATCGCCAGTGTTGCGACCTATGGAGGTGTTGATAGTGTTGGAGCACTCCCTCACTGTGAAACAGTGAGTTTCAATAGTTTCCCGTGTTCCTCCCGACGGAAAATAAATATTCGCTGTTTTCCCACCACTCCCTCCTTCAAACGAAATAGTCTGTCAATTTATGAAGAGCTGGGAAGGGGTTCTAAAGGGGCTGGGGATTCAGGAGCTCGAGTCAGTACGAAGCAGCAACACAGGACAATGCAAGTGCCAGGGTCTGTGTGTGTTTCCCACAACTTTTCTGGTCAGTAATTAAAGGAGCGCCGAATGCTTTTTGTGGATCGCTAGCTGTGATTTGCTTTAGGTTAAAGTCCAGAGCACAGTGAAGGAGAGATACACGAGCAAGTATTTCCCTGTTCAGTCAGGGGCTGATGTCCATTCTGGATTGTACCCGGGGATCAAACTGATCACACGCAGTTGGGACGAGATGTTAAGATGGTCTGAGCCCGCACCAGAGGGGAACATAACTGCCCGCTGGTGAAGGTGCGGTTCTGATGCTGCATACCCTTTCTCAAAATGCAACTTTCCGGTTAAATGAGCACTGGCACTGCTCCTTTGGGGGTGCACGATTAACTCTCTCTCCTCCTGAGACCGATCATTCTGTCTCGCACTCAATTTGCTTCCTCCGTCCTCTGTCCCGCCCGCAGCTTAGCTCAGAGACTGATGTCAGGGAAGGGAAACTCAGACATGGTTCAGGTCGGCATCTGAATCCAGTTTGTCCCGATCTAACTTCCCAAGAGACAGCTACTATTTCCCGATGGTTTTCCGGAGCTCCCTGTTAAATCTGAAGCTTCTCCGCTCGGAGAGAGGTGCGGGAAAGCACCCTACAGCTTGGGGCTAGCTCACAGAGAGGAACATTTGTACAACTCCCTGTTGAATCGTGACCTTGGATTCAAACGACAGAATAACAAAAAAAAATCGATGAAATTTGAGTGAGAGGCGTTAGCAGCGCCTGAATTAGTAACTGGCTGTCCTGTTCAGGGGGCGTTTGCGGAATATTTAATATTTAATCAAAGTTCGGAGTCTCACTCCGTAAAGGGATACTTACCGAGGGCAGGGCAAGGAGAGGGGGAGACACAGACTTCCAGAGAAAACCGATTTCAGTCAGACCATGCTCAGGAAATACTAATTTACTAAGTCTTATATTTTCTACAAAGTGCATTCATGTGGCGCCCTTTAAATCATAAAAGTTCTGGTTAATTATATACAATCGCTTTTGTATTTAATAACGAGATAGCAGGAAGTCAAGGACACAGTTAAGTTTTTAAAAATCCAAAAGAACTGAGGATGTTGGAAATCAGAGACAAAGCAGAAATTGTAGCGAAAATTCTGTATGCCTGGCAGCATCTGCGGAGAGAAAGCAAAGTTAATGTGTCCAGTGACCCTTCTTCAGAACTGTATGTTAACACAGTTATGCATCCATTCGGGTTGCCTGATATTTGAGCTGGAAGTGGAGAACTCGTTTAATTTTGTTACCAGAAACTCTTCAGACATGGGAAAGGTGGACGGCAGCGCGAACAGTGTTCATAAATTTCCCGGGGAATGCTGTGTGTGAGCAGGCCGTGCCTTTTGCGATAATTAAACCCAAATCCGTGTAACGTGCAGCTGCCTAGCGTTAACCTTCGATTCCCTGTAACACTGTCTCCCGCCTCCGATGTCAATCTTCCCAAAAGTCCAGATCCATCGAGATTTACACTGTGGAGCTGGAGGTACACAGCAGGCCAGGCAGCGTCAGAGGAGCAGGAAAGCTGACGTTTCGGTTTGGGACCCTTCTTCAGAAATGGGGGAAGGAGAAGGGAGCTCTGAAATAAATAGAGGAAAGAGGGGTGGACCTAGGGTAAGGTAGGCGAAAGATGGATGCAAGTAGGGGTAGTGGGGATTGCTCAGTGGCAAAGGTGGAGTGGATAGGTGGGGAAGGAGAGGGACAGACAGCTCTTGCTATCAGCATTTAGAATTAGTCCTGGTTACGGTCAGGTAGCCCTCTTTCTGACTCATTCAGCACCGCCGCTCCTTTACGTCCAGTCGTTTAGTAAAAATCATCGAACTCAATATCTGAATATGAATACTATTCCATAAATATTTAACCATATTCTATTCCCAACCCCCTCCCCGTGCGAATGCAGACCGTTAAAACAGTCCATTGTGAACAGATTAGCAAAATCCACGAACCGATGATAACGTTGCTGAAGTTCCCCATATTCTCAAATAAAACTAAAATACTGCGGATGTTGGAAATCTGAAGTAAAAACCGCAAGTGCTGGAGAATCTCAGCAGATCTGACAGCATCTGCCGAGAGAGAATCAGAGTTAACGTTTCCCCAGCTCCTTCTGTTCTTATTCCCCCAAATTCTCTGCCACTGGGTGATCTGCTGTAGCTCATACAAAAACTGCCGATGCTGAAAATCAGAAAAACAAACGCAGAAATTGCTGAGAAAACTCAGCAGGTTTGGCAGCAGCCGTGTTTCCGTTTTCTCTCTCCACAAATGCTCCCAGACCTGCTGAGTTTCTCCAGCAATTTCTGGTTTTGTTGCAGTAACTCAACGCCTTTGTTAGAACAGCGACGTTAAAAGCGTTGGGTTTTTCTAATTAATTAGATGCAGCGGGTATTCATTTAAACATGTTCTACAACAAATCCGTTGGAAGGAGTTTTTTTTAGGTTATTAATACGGAGAAACGCTGTATACATTTTTAGTTTACCTGATTTGTCCGCCGTTCATTTTCTCGGTACATCTGTAAAGACATTGTTCAGAGTTTTCCAACTTCATGTTATCCAACTCCCCCTTTTTTGTGATTTATTAGTGGGTGTGGGTGTCACTGGCTGGGCGAGCGTTTATTGCCTGTCTCCAGCTACCCGACAGGAGGTGATGGTGAGCTGTCTTCTTGAACCTCTGCAGCTCACTTGGCTCGATAAATCCCCAATGACGTTGGGGAGGGAGTTTCTCAACGCACTATTCCAATTAAAGAGCCTTAGTTTTCCATTATTCCAGAGACAGCTTCAAAGTCTCAGTCATCACTGCTCAGGTATAAATTAAGTGTAGAAGTAGGCCATTCTGCCCATCTAGCCTGATCCACCATTGGGTAAGATCATGGCTGATCAATGCAGTGGTAACTACCCTCCCCTCTGACTTCCTTATTAGTCAAGAATCCATGCCCCAACATTCACACAAGGATCAGTTCCTCTTACATGGCAAATGCTACATTTCAAACACCTGACCCACTCCTCCTCATTTCCATCAGATTAATTTGTTTCATGGCCACATCCATGATTTCCTTCCAACTCGACCTAACCAATAAATATGCCTATTTTTTACAGTTGCAGGTTGTCTTACATCAACAATTGTTGATTTGATTTGATTTATTATTGTCACATGTACCTAAATGTGTTGAGAAATTTTGTTTTGCTTGCAGTACAGGCAAACCATACCATATAAAGTGTAAAAGGGTAATAGAACAGAGCAAGGAATACAATGTTACGGCTGTAGAGAAGATGCACAAACAGCAAGGTGAACATTAAATTTGAAATTTGAGAGGTCCATTCAGAAGAATAACAGCAGGGAAGAAGCTGTTCTTGAAGCTGTTGGTATATGTTTTTAAGCTTTTGAATCTTCTGTCTGCTGGAAGAGTTTGGAAGGGATTGTAACTGGAGTGGGAGGGGTCTTTGATTATGGTGGCCGCCTTTCCAGGTTGTTCTCCTTTTTACACCACTATGTACTCACTTGGCAGAACTCAGGCTTAACTGCAAACTACAAGGTATATATAACGGTGCAAGCAAGCTTGAGAGAAGAAGAGATTTTACTAGACAGATAGTTAATATGTTGTGTGGTAAAAATGAGACAATGTTCCTCTACATAAATATCTTTTCATATTTTCTTCAAATCAATATGCTATTTTTGTACTTTGCATCCTTCCACATACTTTCAGATTTAGGATTTTTTTAATGAGCGTAAAATGTTGTTAAAAATGCATCCTGCATACCATTTCTAAACTTCAAAGTTGTCAGATCTAAGAGAGTAACTTATGCTAATCATTGCTCTGTCAACTTCCCATGAAAATTTCCATTTTGTTTGAAGTTCATTATAAAAAAAACACTTTCATTTTCGTTTGCATCCAGTTAAAATATCCACAATTTGCTGTAGCACATTTGTAAACTGAAATCAAAAATTTCCAATCCAAAGTGTAAATGTTGAGAGGAACTCTTGAAATATTTGACTTGCAAATGGAAAATACTAATGGGACAAATAGAGAATTGCAGAAATAATGGCAGTTGTACAAGTCTATCATTGATGTGACAATGTCACAAAAGCCTCAGCTTCTCTCTCTTTTTTTAATAAAACCATAATTCCTGTGACCATCAAGAGATTCCAGCATCTGTTACCCTCCTAATGTACCTGCCAAATTTACTTTTCTTAATATGCAAGTATTCCATAATGTCTCAAATGCCATAATTAATCTGCGAAAACAGAACACCAGTAATAGCAATGGAAGGGAGGAAATGGTTCAAAAATATAAAGGTAACATCAATTGGAAATTTCAAAAATATTCAGCGGCAATTATTTCATTTCTATTCTCAACTATAGAATAAGTTGATTCTTTCAAGAATGCAGTCCCGAATTGTGCTAACCTTGCTTGTAGGTGCATTGAAAAAATGCAAATGCTACCTTTTTCAGTGTATTTCATGAATGCAAAACCCAGCCAGTCGAGTTTAAATTACCCACTATATTAGTAAGGATTTTCTCTAGGTTTTTGGAATTCCATCAGTTCATAATAGGATAAAACATCTCTACAATGAAGTTTAGTTCTTCTGTTAACCACCCATTAATGGAATTGTTTCTCTAACTCATCTTCACTCGTTACAGTCATGCTGACAGATTTCCCTCCAGATGCAGTCCATTCATACTGAGGCCTACATACCACAAAATCATATTCATAAAAGAATAATGGCTCATGTGTTCAATACATCGTAGCTGGAGTAGTTTTATACTATCAGGTTTCCTCTTAGTGTGTGACATTTAGGTAGAAAGTAATAAATTGGTCTGCTGCCAATCCACAATATGACTGCTGCCAAACAGGAATATAATATAAACTATCCTTACAAAGCATTCTCTGTTGCTAGCAATGTCAGTCAGGCTCCTGTTTAGAAGTATCAACCGACTTCTAGCCAGAATTTGCAGCATGAGCTTTTCTTTTCATTTGACTAATAGTTCAATCAATTTAATTTTTGATATGCTGGGATTTAAGTGAAAATCATTTTGCCACTTGAATATGTGCAAATAGTTCTTATTGTTTTCACTCCTTATGTCACACTGAATTTCCACCGCATCACATTTTAACATGCACATAGTCTCCTCAACTGAAAGTATTGATGAAGTATGAAGTGTGTAAATTCCGTGTGTTCAACATCATCTAAAGTATGATTGTAGCAAAGTCTCAGTTTGACCCCTCTGTCAGATCCTACCAGAATTTGACTACATAATCTTGGTTCACACTGTAGTATAACCAGACATGCCACGATTGGGATGAAATGTTAAATAAGTGCTTAGTGCTGTTTAAAAAAATTGGAAATGATTCCCTTCTCAGACAGATCTTCCTTTCATTGAGATGCTGTTAAATTTGAGCAGCCAGCTTACTAAGGCATAGAATGTTGGATTGTATGCAGAAAGTCAAAATTGTTTTACTAAGTCATTGAAGGCTTATAGCAGCAGAGGTACTTTCCAGAGCTGTACATATTGAGATACATAACGTACCGTGATAAAATGGAGAACAAGTCCAAAATTCCCCAAATGGTGAGAGTATCAAATATCTTGATCAGATGGCCATGAGAAGTGCCTTGAAGCACTGAGGTGTTTCCACAGGAGAAAGAAGAGAAAGAAAAGGGTACATTATAAAATTATTAGAATTGAGAAAACTAACCCAGTGGTTGTATTTTGTAATTTGGAAATTTTCCTTATCTCTTCCTATTGCCTGACTGAGTTAACCCATATTGAACTATGGTTCACCATTTTAGCAGCTCCCCAGACCCTCACCCAAGTGTTTTGTATTCCTTTGAAAATCTGTCTTATGTTTTAGTATCACAAGTCAAATCTGATCCTGGGGCCACCTTGTACCTACACTCATGCACATCTTCTGCTTCATATCAGACAATTACGATGCAGACTGATTTCCCCCTTTTGTTCCTCTCTTGGTAGATATTGAGGCCCATTTTAGCCTCCCCACAGCTCCAAAAGGAAGCCAAACCTTTGACCTTCTTAGCTTGCATATCTCACTGCTACACAAAGTGCTGTATTTAGCCATTAAACTACTGGAAAAGGGATGAATAAGGAATTTAAACCAAAGCCGCTGTCATTTAAAATCAACGCTGAGATCAGATTTCAGATATTAAAAAAGTACCAAGTTCCTTGCTTTGCATTTTTGTATTCCATGCATTTTGATTTTATTTGTTACATTTCATTTGTTACTTCAGAAAGAGTCACAGATAGCCCACATCAACACATGGAATTGAGACATACTGATCTGGAAATTTTAAAGGATGAGAGGTGATCTCATTGAAACAACTGACCTTAAAAATATACCCCCTAGTTTTAAACTCCCCTACCCTAGGAAAAGACCTTTGTCATTCACCTTATCTATGCCCTTCATGATTTTATAAACCTCAAAAAGATCACTCCTTAACCTCCTATGCTCTTGTGAAAGAAGTCCCAGCCTTTCCAGTCTCTTTTTATATCTCAACCCTCCATTTTCAGGAACATCCTGGTAAATCTTTTCTGAAGCCAGTCCGGTTTAATAATATCCTACCTATAACAAAGCCAAAGAAAGAAAGAGAAAAGTGAAGGGAGAACTTGTCCCAGGCTGGTATACTATAGGGATGAATAAATTATGAATAAATTAATAAAAATGCATATTTATCTAATTCAGCAGCATCCAAATAGCACAGAAGTAAAGGGAGAGGCCTCCTCATTCCTACCAAGAGCCAGCAACTACACTCCTCTCCTCCAAGTGTTCACAGACCAAAGACCCTTTGAATTAGTAATTTTAGTCCAAAGTCTCTAGATTCCTTCAAAAACAACCATGCATCACCTCCATTACCCCAGCATGGTCTAACAGCCTTGATCTCCATACAGCACCCCAGGCCACCAAAACATGGGAGGTTCTTTAGTTTTCTGTGCACCTGCCCAACCTACTCTTTGCCTTATCCTTGACAGCAATGCGATTAACTACTTAAGCACCACATTGCAATGCCCTCTCTCCCATGGGATCTTCAGCATCCACGATCTTGATTTGAAGTTTCATATGTAACATGGCACCTTTAACAATGCAACACTTCTTCGGTCCTGCACTGAAAGTACTGAGATTCTGGGGAGTTGAACCCACAACCTTCTGGCCCTCTCAGAATTAGTAAAACAATGTCAATTGGATAAAGGCCAGGGAGTAAAAGTAGTCAGGGAAGCAGCTGGTTTATATCTAGCTCAGTACTACAACAGGACATTGATGGTTTAGCAGAATTTAATAAAGAAGTACAAAGTGATGAACTTTGATGACAGGGATAGGCAAAATAAATGGCACTGTTCTTAAAATATGTATAGAAATAAAGGGTCCTGGGGATGTCCAGGTATAAATTTCTGAAGGTATCAACGTATCATGAGAGTATGGTTAACAAAGGATATGGAAGCTCGGGCTTTGTAAATAGAAAACAGGGAAGTTCTGAGGAAGGGTCACTCAACCAGAAACATTAACTCTGATTTCTCACCACAGATGGTGCCAGAGCTGTTGACTTTCCAGCAATTTCTATTTTTGTTTCTGATTTACACCATCCGCAGTTCTTTTGGAAGTTATGGTGAACTTGTGTAAAGCTCTGGCTGGGCCCCTGCTGGAGTACTGCATCCAGTTCTGGTCACCACTCTTTGTGAAGGTTCTTAAGGGGATACAGAGGAGATTTAGTAGATGGCTCCAGAGATTGGGGAGGGGAGGGGTTTGGGAGGGGGTTGGTGTGGTATTGACAAGTTTACTTTGTGGAGCTTGAATAGAGTAGGTAAGGGTAGACTATTACTATTTGCTTGTGGTGCAAGACTAAGGGATACAGGTTTTTGGTTTTGCGTAAGTGCTGCAGACAAAGGCATTTGATGAAGAACATTTTTATGCAGAAAGTAGTATTGACCTGACAAGGGTAGAAGCAGAGACCATGAATGATGTCAAAATAAGACTGTAGGGGTGCTTCAAGGAAATAAATGAGAAGGACTGTGAGGATAAGAGCAGAGGAATGGGTCATAGAATCCCTACAGCTCAGAAAGAGGCCAATCGGCAACTGTAGAATTCATATTCTGAAGCAAAGACAATAAGTCAATAGGCTGGAAAAGACAATATCACATTCTCAGGTCACATCCAAGGAACTACAAATTGCTTTATGTAATAAAGTTTCTGTCCTGTTTATAAAAATGTCATTGATGCATTTGTAAGCAAGCTTTAAAACAAAACCTCAAAACTAAACAATGTTTTTTCAATGTTCTCATTTCAGGGCAATCCCTACATGTGCTTTAGTGAATGTGATGCTTCGAACCCAGACCTGGCTCACCCACCCAAACTAATGTTTGATCAGGAGAATAATGGACCTGTAACTTATTGGCAAAGTATCACTTGGAGCAAATACCCTGAACCTCTCCTGGCCAACATCACCCTCTCCTGGAATAAGAGCATACAACTCACTGAGAATATAGTTATTACTTTTGAGGCAGGTCGACCCACCACCATGATATTGGAGAAGTCCCTAAACTATGGAAGGACATGGCAGCCTTACCAGTACTATGCGGAGGATTGCATGGAGGCTTTCAGAATGGAGGCCAAAAATGTCCGGGATCTCTCACCCGTCACTGCCCTACAGATTATCTGCACAGAAGACTACTCCAAGTGGGTGGGCTTTGAAAATGAGAAGAATTTGCACTTTGAGGTCAAGGAACGCTTTGCCATTTTTGCAGGCCCACTCCTCCGGAACATGGAGGCTCTGTACAAGAGGATGGACATTAACAAGGGGCTAAGGGACTTTTTCACCTTAACAGACCTTCGAATTAGGCTGATCAAACCTGCAACTGGAGGGACATTCGTTCAGAGGAAATATCTAAATAAATACTTCTATGCTATTTCGAATGTTGAAATCATGGGCAGGTAAGATTATTGTTGGAATAGTATTTTTTTTAAAGTCTCATTTGCTTTTTTATCAGAATGGATTGTATGAAACATCAGTGAAACTGATGTTACTAATTCTGGAGTGTTGCAGTCTTCAGGCTCTGGGGCAAAAGCAAACAAAAAAGGTGAAGCTTTTGGATGTAAGCCAGAGCTAACCAGTCCACTGACATTTGGACAAGTTGTGACTGGACTGTCTTAGAGCGGTTCATTACAAATCTAAATGCCCAAGTTAGCACAAAAAAAGAACCAACAGGTTCAAAGGTTAGTTTTCGGTCTTGTCTCCGTGAACTGTGAGGAGGATCTAAATGAATCAAATTTGGGAAAAAAAAGTTCACTTTGTCTAAGGTAATAAACCCAGCAAAGTTGGACAGGTGAGGAACTGAAAGTAATCTATTTCAAAGACTTTTTCTGGTGTGCAAACATTATTTTTAAAAGTGTCCTTTGCTATTTTTCTACTCTCTTCATTCTGATCTTTGAATGTGCCTTTTGTTTCTGTTCAAAAGCTGGACTGTTCTAGCCACAGCTAACTTCAATATCATAGTGTTTTTATAGCGCAGAAAGAGACCTCTCGTCCCATCGTGTCTGTACTGGTCATCAAGAATCAATCAATTCTATTCCCATTTTCCAGCAATTGGCCCATCAACTTGTATGCTGAGGCATTTCAGGTGCTTACCTAAATACTTCACAAATGTCTTGAAGGATCCCCCCCAAGCCACCCTTTTAGGCAGAGAGTTCCATACACTCACCACCTTCTGGGTGAAACAAATTCTCCTCAAATCCACTCCAAACCTCTTGTTCCTTATGTTAAAACTGTTTTTCCTGGTTAATGTCCTTCTACTGAGGGGGAAATTTCACTCTAATCAACCAATCTGTGCCATGAATGTATTAGTTACTGGACAGGAAGCTTTCTGTCTTTATTGAAATTATTACACAAAGCAATGTGCCGTTCTTGCCATCATCAACTGACTTTTAAGATGGTTAGCCTGCCACCCAGTCTGTAGAAATGACACTCATCAGTAATGAGCAAGATTGTCTTTGACTCTTCATAAGTACAGAAGGAGTTTTGCATTGAGACCCGAGCAGGGCCATCCAGGTGCCCAAGCTTGTCCTAAACCTATTGAGCAAGGACCTATCTCAATGTGATAACTCATACAAATAATTCAAATTCAACAGATGGGGTTTTTCACAGGAAACCTGTTAGTGACTTCGTATTTCCATTCCTTGATCCAAAGGATGTGCGCTGATGGATCTGGCTCAGGACAGTTGCTCTGTATGGCTTGCCACAAGGTGGGTTGAATAGGTTTTCATCAATTGGCTAATTTGTGGCAGAGCAATGTTTGCAAGGACTGGACGACGGAGGACAGGTGTTGAGTGAAAAGTTCTAGTTACAAAACACGTTGCACTTGTTGCATTCAGTAGAGTATTAAAAAAATGGGCGTGTGATCACTTGTTCCAGACAGGTACACAGTATTTTGCTGCAAAGTATTACAGGACAAATGCTGAGGTCCAGAGCGCTGTGGCAGCAGCACCCCATGTTGATCTGGCAAGTTTGTTTCCTGGGATTCTTTGTAGTTTTGACTTTGTTGCAGTTTTCTTCAGAAGTTCCCAGAAGAATAAAATCCCATCAAGAGTCATTCTCATTGTGTTAGGTTGGGATCAAACTGCAGACTGGGGCCGTCACATTTACATAGGCACTTCTTATTTGGCAGCTGGCATTGTGGAGTTTAAATACATGAGAGAAGATTTTAGGGGGATTCAACATGAGGTGCCATTAGGTGCAGTAGCCTATTAGCTCTAAAGGATGGGGATAGGGTGGCACAACAGATCTCGTTAATACAGATGAACTTGTGGCTCATGGTTGTTGCCAGGTTGTTTGAATATAAGGTGAATGGAAATCAGCCTAGCACAGAGCCCTGTGGAAGTCCATGACCAGTCTATTCCAAGTTTACAGTAGACAAACATACCCAAAATGTTGACTGCTCCTTTCCTTCAGATGCTGCCTGGCCTGCTGTGATCTTCCAGCCTCCTGTTTGTCTACCTTGGATTCCAGCAGCTGCAGTTTTTGGTCTCTATTCCAACTATACCCCCCTCACCCGAGACAGACTCAGAATTGATTTTTTTATTTATTTGTCACGTGTACTAAGTTTAGGAATACGTAAGTACTGCGAAAAGTGCACAAAGTCACTATTTGCTGGCACCCACTTGGTTACAAAAAACAGAATTAAAAGATTTAACAGAGCCAAAAGGTAAGTAAGAAAAAAAAAGTCCAGATCTCAGAGTCCCAAGTCCCATCTCCACAATGGTGCAGGCCCCGCTCCAATCGCTAGGACACCCAGGAGGCTTCCGCCGCCGCCATGGGAAAGGCCCGCTCTCACCGCCGACTGCTGCCCCCTCACAGACCCCGCTCTCACCGCCCACTGCCCCCCCACCGGCCCCGCTCTCACTGCCACTGTCTCACAAGCCCCACTCTCACCATCACTGCCTCACCGGCCCCACTCTCACCACCACTGTCTCACTGGCCCCGATCTCGCCACCGAACCGGCTCCACTCTTGATCCACTGCCATCACTCCGGCCCACCCTCGATCCACCGTCGCTGTAGGAGATGGCCTGTGTGTTCAGCTCCCACTATGTGGTTCTCGGTTGTGACCTGCCTGCTTAGGTAGGTAGCCAAAAGGGCGGAAATTGGGGGGGAATAGAATTACTAGACAGAGGAGAGTGAAGAAGAAGAGAAAAAGAAAGGAAAAGGAAAGCCAACCGGAGAGCAGAGTAAAGCTCCGAATGAAGCGAATTACCCTGCCACCGCCTTGCTAAGTGGATCCTTTCTTTGCTTGTTGCAAATACGTTTTAACAATTGAGCCTGATTAGAACAATTTGGGACAGTTTTAGGAGCAGGTTCATGTGCAGCGATGAGGTTCAGTAGTGCAATGCCTGTCTTTAGGTTCTTCTGGGTACCATTGGAGGGGGTGTGGTTAGTGGTAGTGGATTAAACATTGGCCTTTGATAAAGCGAAGTATTTTTTGCAAAACGTTTAAGAATTTTTAGATATTCGTAAAATCAGAATGGGGAGCCAGTGAATGTGGTGTATTTGGATTTTCAGAAGGCTTTTTATATAATTCCACATGGTAAATTAGTAGATAAAAATTGGAGTAATTGGGGCCCATATTGTGGATTCTTTTACAGGCAGAAAGTAGAGTGTAGGTCATTTTCTGGTTGGAGGCTGTGACCAGTGGCACACTGTAAGGATAGTGTTTGAGCTCCAGCTTTCCCACAATCTATGTCAATGATTTGGATGTGGGAACCCATTTTATTATTTCCAAGTTTGCCGATGGTATAACATTGGGTGGGAAAATGTGTTGTGAGGAGAATGCAAAGAGATACAGAGGATTTCAGACAGACTGAGTGAAAAGGCAAGAACAAGGCAGATGGAATATTACATGGAAATTATATTTAAATGGTGAAATAATAAATCTGGAATTACAATCAAGCCTAATGGAGACTGTGTAACCGTTGTCAATTATCACAAAACACATCTGATTCACTAATCCTTTTAAGGAAGGAAATCTGTCTTTCTTTCCTGGCCTGGCCTACATGTGACTCTAGACCCACAGCAATGTGATTGACTCTTCATGGCTGTCTGGGTAACTAAGGAGTGGCAGTAAATGCTGGCCTGGCCAGTGTCGCCAACACCTGTGAATGAATTAAAGTAAGGACTCAGATGCCCTTGCAGTTGCTGAATCTTTTATTCTGTCACATGTGATGACTTTTGTTTCTTGAGGAATGGAGCCTACCTTCTGGCAGAGAAAGAGAGTCATAAAGGTGTCACTAAACATGGGCCTTTCTATGCTTGAGCAGTTTGACTGGAATTCCATCCCTCTGTTTGCTGAGCAGTCTATGGCTTTCTCAAGCTCCAGGGATGAGATGTTGTTCACTGAACACATCATGGCAGTAATCTGCAGGTCAGGCTCAAAAATGGGCTGAGAAATGTCTGACTCACACTAGTACAGCTCAAAGCAGTGTCCAGCCCAATGGGAAATCTGTTTATGTCTCTGGTGACTATACCACTGTCTGCCAATTTCAGGAGCCAGCATCTTTGATGATTGTCAGACCTAGCCCTCTTGATCCCTTAATGCATAGCTCATAGCTTTCCATTGTCACAGGCAGGATGGATTTCTTGACAGAAGTTGATGCATTGTTTATTTTCACTGTACCTCCTTGTCTTTTGCACAGCTGTCTTAGCTACTGTCAGGTCCTGTAGTGTTTTAGCTGTTGCATTCATGTTATGCATCATGTAGGCTTTATATTTTGCATCAATGATGGATGTCACCTCAGCTCAGCAGGTCTTAAGCCAGTCCTTGTTGTGGTTCCACCATTACCAAATTATTCTTCTGCTGCTTCACAGGTGATTGAACAGAGTGACTAGCAAGCTTCATCAGAATCAACATCAGCACTTCCTGGTAAAACTTTGGGAACAGCACTCTGCTGACAGCGCAAAGTGCTGGTATTTGGCAACATTACTTGTGTAAGGGATATTACCGCATGGTATGCCATCCCATTTGGAACTGTGGAAGGTTTGGGGTCTATTTGCCTGCTGCTGACATAAGAGTGGTTGTTGTTGCAGTCTACCACTTTAGTAGATGTAGGTGTGGAGAGCACTGGGCAGATCATGCCTCTCAAGATGATCTGGTCTGGTTGGTGCCAATGTCCAGACTTTGGGTGACTCTATGATACATTACGGTGGTGTATGCCCTGAAAGAAGGTATGGATGATGCAGACGTCACTCAGGACATAAACCTCAAGAAAGCACTGTCCAATATTGTTGATCTTGCCTTGTTAACTGAGGCACATTGGCCTTAAATCATTCTTAGTCCTAGCATGTTAATTGCAGTCACCCAGGATGCCCTTTGCTAATCGAATCACAGAAATACTCTTTGAGCTGCTGATGTACAGAGTTGATGCACAGACACGTATGAAGTTGACTGCTCTTATGTCAGATGACCGCCACAGGGAGATGAAGCACTCCGTGATTGATACTGGTGACTCAATTGATTGTGTCAGCTGGTAGTTCACTACAAAGCCTCTGCCATATTCATCGTGGTTTTCGGTGTTCACTTCATGCTAGCAGAAAATATGATTAGACTCACAAATAGAACCCGTGTTAGCTAATCCAGCTTCTTGTGGACCAATAAGGTGGCCACCAACCTCACATATCTCACACTCAGTCAAGTCCATCTTGCTCACACTTGTTGTGGAGTGTCAGTTATTGTTCTTGCTCATAGTCTTCACCCTACAGCTTCTGAACCAAAAGATTACCTTCTTTTGCTGGACTAACAATTAATAACAATCATTGGAAGATAGAAAGCATCACAAAACTGAAAATGTTTTGTCCAGGCAATTGCCATCCAGATTTATTTACACCCAATTTATGGAAACAGAGACATAGGTACAAGACTACACACCATGATCAGTAACACACCTGACGTACAGTTAGGTTCACTGTTTCAATATGTCTTTATTCTTCTGGCGTGCAGTTAGAAAGATAGTCTCTAATTACATACGTAAGACTCACTGATGCACATACAGCAACTTCCGTACAATCAATTGAAATTAATCAGCTTTAAAATACTTTACATTACAGAGATATTTGCTTTTTTCAAATCCAAACATTTTAAAATCAGGCAATCCATCCAGCTTGATTACGTCAAAGAAAGAAACAGTGGCATGCCAGCCAATGGCAATGCCTATCTTAAACCACAATTTATTAGCAACACATAACTGTTGACATAAAATTCAAAGCACATCCATTCACAGATTAAGACAAGATTACAGTTGGATGAATTCAATCGCCAGAGGGCTCAGATGAATATTCACAACAAAATGTTCTTAATCAATCCAGCATTGATGAGGACTATCTGCATTGCAGGCAGTTGTATAGATTCACTTTCCACAGAACAAAAGAGATTTCAAAAAGGTGCAATGGACACAGCAGGCTTGTGCCAATTTTTAAACAATGACTTAGCCTAACTATTTAAAAGTAGACACAAGACACAGTTTATTTACATTAGAATCTGATGCAAATTGAACCTGTTTAGCCTAACTAATTTCTAGTTCATACAGGCCCACGGTGCAAGATTGACACTGATTAACACAAAATAGATAATCCTACTCACAGTAGCCACATGATGGTTAGTCTGGGTCATATAAAACGTCACAGTGAGGGTGGGGCGTGGGGTTGCATTTCTGTAATTGTTGCAGCAGTATGGGACATAGCTATATAATGCATACAATCTATGAATACAACTATGTCTATTGTTGAGCAAGAGCAAAGGATGTTTTCACTGCACTATGTCTGAACCAACTGTACTTGACATTGATAATCCAAAACAGACCATTTTGTTCCCAATACTAATGTGCCACACCTTGATAAGCCGATACATTTTAAAAATATGTTTTGTTTTTATTTACAAGACAAAGTAATAGAGAATGGAGTTCATGTCAAAATGCATCACTTACTCTTGACATCACCATGGTGAAGAGACACATGGTTGTTCTTTATTCCTGTAACAATGGCTATGCTTCTTTTAAAATCAGAATCAAAAGACTGCAGTGACTTTGCAATGGACCTCTATCACTGACCCTTATGTTAATACAAGTCTGAATCTTGGTAGGTGTCACATTTATAAAGCATTGATTTGATATCTGCAATAATTATACCCGTCATCCTGTCATTGCTTCTGTCCTTGGTAAGTTTTGCTCCTTTGATATTTGCTGCAAGCACTGTATATGCCAGCAATCAGAATGTTTTGAGACGTGGAATTGGTGCAGATGGAGAGATTATGTAGGCTGTGATTGGAATCATTGCCTGTGCCTACACTGAACAGAGAGGTGAGAGAAGAGAAGAAAGGGGAGAAAAGATGGCCGATGACTGGAAGGGGAACCTGACCTTTGTCTTCGCATACAAAGGGACCATGTGATTGAGAGGCAACAGAGAACCAGTGGTGGAGGTGGAAGGAGCCTTCAGGAAGGGAAAGAGAGAACATTGAGGAGTGAGCTGGTGGTATAGGCAAGAGTAGGTTGAGGGGAATGGGTAAGAAAGAAAGCTGGCACAGAAATAAATCATGGAGTTAAGCAAGGAAGGATGAAAAACCAAATTGCTGGAAAAGCTCAGTGGGTCTGACAGCATCTGTGAAGGATAAAAACAGAGTTAACGTTTCGGGTCCGGTGACCCTTCCTCAGAACCGGACCCGAAACGTTAACTCTGTTTTTTCCTTCACAGATGCTGCCAGACCTGCTGAGCTTTTTCAGCAACTTTGTTTTTGCTCCTGATTTACAGCATCCGCAATTCTTTTGGTTTTATTTAAGGAAGGATGAAATTTCAGCTTTTAAATAGAGACTTACTATATTCCAATGCAGATCTGCAAAAAATGACCATGCGAAAGACAGATTTTGTCTGGTTCATTCTATTCTGACAGACTCTATAGTATTATCTCCTACTTAAGTAACATTTCTATAATCCTGGGGGAGGCAATGGCCTAGTGGTATTATCGCTATACTGTTAATCCAAAGACCCAGATAATGGTCTGGGGACCTGAGTTTGAATCCCACCATAGCAGATGGTGGAATTTGAATTCAATAAAAATATCTGGAATTATGAATCTATTGTCGATTGTCAGGAGAAACCCATCTGGTTCACAAATGCCCTTTAGGGAAGGAAACTGCCATGCTTACATGTGACTCCAGACACACACAGCAATGTAGCTGACTCTTAACTGCCCTGTGGGCAATTAGGGATGGGCAATAAATGCTGCCTGGCCAGTGATGCCCTCATCCCGTGAATGAATAAAGAACAAAGGATAGAAGGAGTCACCAGTTGTCCACAAGTGACGGTGGGTATCTCTCTCTATTTGAGCGAGATAGTTGGTTATTACATTTGAGAGGAACATACCACAGCAAGTATGGGGCAGGAAAGGAGGGAGGTTCCCAGTCCATAATAAAACTGCTGCGGATGCTGAAAATCTGAAAGAGCTGGAGAAACTCAGCAGGTCTAGCGGCATCCGTGGAGAGAGAAACAGAGTTAATATTTCGAGTCCAGTGATCAGTTTGTGTTGGTTTAGTGGATTTCAGGAGAAAAGCTAGCAAAACCTCATTAAAAAAACTCCATGACTTGAGTAAAACATATGGGACAGGTCTCGCGATGGTTGTCGCAGCAGAATAGACAGAGCTTACAGGAAGATGCACAAGCCCCGACTCGCGGGGTTTGCCTGGGGAAACTGAATTTCCGATGGACAATTACTCGGCATCTGCAACTGTCCAAAGAGAACCCCAACTCAAAGCTACAGTTGGAGATTTCAGATCATTCCAACTGCCCTGCCTGGCAGTTTACTAGCAGTGATTGCAGTCTTGTAACTTGCTCTAACACCTGGCTAAAACTATAAAACTGAGAACTGCCCAACTCCTACTCACCGGCCACCACAGACTCTCCATCCTGATCCAGTAACTACACCACACCCTTGACCTGACCCCTGCTTCCCTCCAGATCTAACACCCTGACACCCCCCAGCTGCCCTGAATCCAATGGTCCTCTCAATGGCCTGTGACTCTCCAGCACCCTTCAGATTCGACACCCTCCAGATATTCAGATTGGATCTGACACCCTCTGACTGCTATCCGCTAATGATCCAACACTCACCTGACCTGACCCTGACACTGTCGGACCTGACACACACCCCACTCTGATTCTCCGTGGGACATGAACCCCACCCCACATGAACGTGACACGAGCCACACCCACCCTTAACCCATAGCACTGACTTGACCCCTGAAGCAGCCCCAACTTCCCTCGACCTATCCCAAGTTCTCATCCACTTTCCTGCCATCCCCGCCCACTTTGCTGCCCTGCCTTCACCCACCTGGCACCTGTAAACTTTCACCCAGCTGACCCCATGACCCCAATTGTCCTGACAGTCATTAACCTCCTACCACCCACCTGGCACCAGTACCCCTCAACCACCACTATACCCTCTAAAATGGCCTGCCAGTCTACACGCCCCCTCCCCACCAGCCATCTGTACTACTTACCCTCCTGGAAACATACCCCCTAGCTGTACCTCCTGCTGGAAAAAGAGTGTGGTTGCGGCACCAGTTCTTTCTGTGGCTGGCTGTAAGGACTCATGGCAAGCAATTTTTAGTCTGATCTGGGTTGAAATATAGATTCTAACCCGGATCAGAAAGTTTGGGTCAGTATATTTAAAGTGAGTCAGCTGTTGGAATAGATCCAACTGAAGACAACCAAATCTAAAATGGTCACCTATGTTGGTGTGTTATTTTGTGGTCAGTTATCTGAGTTTGGGTGGTACCTGGCGTTACAGGCTGCTGTTTCACTCAGCCTTGATGCTGCACAGGGAAGTGAAGCCATGTTTTCATGACCTCAAAGGGCCTTAGAATGTCCTTGTAGGCAGTAGCAAACACCATAGAGATGAGCACAGACCGGTAAATATAATGAAACGTCTGTAGATATACCATAGGCTTTTATTATTCTTTCTGTTTATAATTATTCCAGCTGATATTATCACTGGATAGATCAGATCCCTGACTGAAACCTGGGTTGATAGATCAAATTTTGTTCTGTTTTGGTTTTAGCAGAGAGGTCTCTCACTCAAACATAAACTACAGGTTTTGCCCTAGCAACAAAAGAATTCAAAAGCGATTCAACAGATATCGCATCTGGGGGTCAGTAAACGGGGAGGGCGTTGCATGGATTTTACGTTATGGAGGTTGGAAGTCATTTTAATAATTACCTATGAATTACAGCAGGTTTTAATTCCTCTAACTTTTTCTGGCTAACTATTAAGTGAAGTATGCTGGAACCATCAGAAGTCTCTGATTCTTAACTCAGAATTGGAGACATTTTGTGGGTTCCACATGCTGGGTAGTTAACCATTTGAACATTTCAATTTCCAGAACAATTCCTAGGGAGTTAGTTGCATCAGGAACTCTGCACAGTCCTGATACACATCACGTCACAATGCTGCCAGGACAGCTATCTTCCAATGCAATGGACCATAACACCTGTGCTCATCATCTTGTATAAACAATGTTTACCTGCTGGAAGCTGCTTGGGATGACAAAGGTTTTAATATCATAGAGTCACAAAAGCATAGAGATGTACAGCACAGAATCAGACCCTTCAGTCCAACTCATCCATGCCGACCAGATATCCTAAATAAATCTAGTCCTATTTGCTAGCATTTGGCCCATATCCCTCTAAACCTTTTCTATTCATATACCCGTCCAGATGCCTTTTAAATATGGTAATTGTACCAGCTTCCACCACTTCCTTTGGTAGCTTGTTCCATGCATGTATCACCCTCTGCATGAAGAACTTGTCCCTTAGGTCTCTTTTAAATCTTTCCCCTCTCACCTTACGCCTATGCCCTCTAGTTTTGGACTTCCTCACCCTGAGGAAAAGACCTTGTGCATTTACCCTATCCATGCCCCTCATGATTTTATAAACCTCTATAATGTCACCACTCAGCCTCCACTGCTCCAGGGCCCCAGCCTATTCAGCCTCTCCCTATAGCTCAAACCCTCCAACCCTGGCAATATTCTTATAAATCTTTCCTGAACCCTTTTAAGTTTCACAACATCTTTCCTATAGCAGGGAGACCAGAATTGCATACAGTATTCCAAAAGTGGCTTATCCAATGTCCTGTACTCCCTTCATTTCTTTTTGATCATTCATTTTCCTGTCCAGTAAATGCTTGAGATCAATCATCTGTAATGTAAATTCAATTAGGCTGAGGATTCGTAACCCAAGGTATCAAAATATATATTCTTTCAAGCACTCATTTTGAGATTTGGGGAGCTTCCTTTTGGCTTAAGTACCTACTTTTATATTCTCACAGATTCATTAATTAGGAGATGCAGCCAGATCGGAACAATATTTCTGTATTTGTGTTGACAAATGGGGTATTTAGACTCTCACAGAAACAGAATTAGAATCATACATCAACATCCTCAATAATAATCAAATCACCATTAAATCCCCATTCCTTGCTTCCGCCATATTTAAATTGGCACAAGACAACAGCATAAATTAGCAACAAAAAACGTCGTTTTCAAAATAACTGACATGCTTCAACATACAAAAAGCCATTACCCTGAACATACTTCCATAAACTGGTGAGGTCTCAGCTAATGTGGTGCCATTGCATATGCAAAAACCTGGAACATTTTAACCATTCGCTTACTACCCTTTTTACTCCATTTCAGTTCTCAATCTCAGATTTAAATTTAACTATTAACACAATGGTCATTACAGTAGGATTCACTACATTATTTCCGCATATAATAGCTCCTGATCTTGCGCAACCTTATAATAGAGATTTGCAAGGAATATTTTACCTCAGTGTTTTAAAGTATTCTCAGATCCCAATTGGCTGTGTGACTTTTTCTGATGGGTTTAAACTTATTTTTTTGCCCCTTGCAGCTTCCTTCTCCCCTTGTAGCCTTATTCCCTCCCCAGAGCCCTCTTAGAACCCTTTACTGCCCCACAAGGCTGTTACAGCTGCCTCTTTCCCTCCCCCCACACCTATTCTCCGTAGCAGCCTCCCATTAGACTGAGCTTGCAGCATAGACCAAATGCAAATCTCGATCATAGTGTCAGCACAAAAAGCTCCCCTGATCCTTGCATTGGCTAAAGATGGTCCCCTGGTGACTCCCTCACTGCTATCACTTACTTTCCTAATTCTCATTGCTCCTATATTTACAGGTATCTTCTCTCCTGTCTTTGTTATTGATAGGTTTACTAACAAGCCTGTCAAGAGCAAGCATGGGATAGAATTGGCCTATGATTGGAGCAGTGGCTCCTCATCATTTCCTTCCATTCTGTGTTCTCTGACTGGATGCCCCATGAGTGAACTTTCCTGGGACATTTAGGGATGGATGAGCCCTCTGCTCCTGTGTATTTTGAGCATGAGCCCCATCTCATGCTTCCTATTGTTCAAGCTACTTAAGTTAGTAGTTTTGCAAAGTTTTCTTTTCGTCTAGCTTCTTAATTTTAATGTACTGAATACTGTGGTATTAGTAGCCTTCTGTTCTGACAGGTTGGTGGATTTCAATTCCATTCCCAAAACGATGTTCGAGTCCATCTTGGCAATGCCTACTATCTGCTGCAGCCCCACACAGAGCGTTGTAGAGAGAAATGTCATTTTTTCTGATTAGCAGAAAATGTTATTGGAAATACTTCCACCCCCACTCATTCATAGGGTTTCTTATTCATAGGGTTCCACCATGGAGAGAATAATCTTTCCACAACCCTTATTTCACCAATCAGAAAGTGACATCTTCTAATCTGCCGGCATCATGTTTAAAAATTCAATATTCTGATGTCAGAAATATTCCCAATGCTGGAGTATGGTCAGTGCAGCTTGGCTCACTGCAAGATACACCCTGAGAAAGAAGGGCAGTCGATCGCCTCCCAGGCTTTATCCAATCAACCAACACCAATGGGCACAACACAATGGAAGAAAGAACGACTTACTTGTGAAAAGCAAGGTCTAATCTATCACTCACTCTGTACTCTGTAACATTGGTTTGTCTGTTGACCCACACCAGATGCCAGACATTCGATATTTTTAGCATTCTTCAAGATGTGAGCACCGCAGGTAAAACTGCCATGTATTGCCTGTCCCTAGATACCCTTGAAAAGGTAATGCTGGACAGCCTTCTCATACTGGTGTTGTCCCCATGATGGTAGTACCCAGATTGCTATTATATAGTGAGTTTCAGTGTACTGATGCAGCCACAAGGAATCTTAGCAACATGCACTAATAGGTAACATAATGATCCAGGGTTTGTTAGAACCAAAGGCACTGAAATCCACTAATAGAACAATCTGCAGAATATCTGATAGCAAAAAGGTGTGAAACAGGGGTACAAACTTTGGGCAACCCCTGACAAGTTCACATAATTACTTTTACACAACGGAATAATGGAATAGAGAGCACCAGACATCACAGTGCAAAAGCTATTCAAAAGTAAGTAATTGGTTGTGGAACACTTTGGGACACGCTATGGCCTTATAAAAATGCAAGATCATTCTATAAAGATATACCCATAGTTTTACCAGGTTTAATTTGTGTGTTGATACTAAAACACATTTGCAGATATATTTTAATATTTTATAGTGCTCAGTTTGTCACCTTAAATTTGTGACCTGCTTTTGACCTGCAACTATTTGTATGTCAACCTTGTGATGTACAAATCCTATTAGAAATAAGCATGACCTAGTCAACATCCTGGTTATGGGCCAATAAGTGGCAGGTAGCTTTCGTGCTAGACAACGGCCATCTCCAAACAGGGAGAATCTAACCATCAGCCCTGAGATTCAATGGCGTTATCACCACTGAATCCTGCACTATGAACATTCTGAGAGTTACCATTGACTAGAAACTGAGCTGGACAAGTCAAACAACTACTGTGGCTATTAGAGCAAATCAGAGACTAGGAATTCTACAATGGGTAATTCATCTCCTGTATCCCCAAAGCTGTCCACCATTAACAAGGCACAAGTAAGGAGTGTGTGAATATTTTCCACTTGCCTGGTTGAATGCAGCTCCAGCAACATTCAAGAAGCTGGAGCCCATGCAGTGTGTTTGATTGGCACCTCTCTAACATCTTCACTTTCACTTTCTCTACTATTGGTGCACAGCAGCAGCATTGCAGAATATCTGTAGAAATACACTGCAGAAATTCACCAAAGCTTCTTGGAAATCTCCTGCATCTTCACTACCTAGAAGGACAAGGAGTAGATACTTACTTGCCACCTGCAAGTTCCTCTGCAAGCCACACACCATCAGAAGTTTGAAATATATTGCTATTCATTCACTATTGCTGGGTCAAAATCCTGGAACTCCTTCCCTAATAGCATTGTGACTGTTACTATACCCAAAGAACTAGAGCTATTCAGGACCATCACCTTCTGAAGGGCAATTAGGGATGGGCAATAAACGCTGGAATAAAAATGCAGCATCCTTATGTGGGAGATGAATTAGGAAAGCATACATCATGATTGTATTGGTTCTTTTGGATGTGCTGGTGTTGGCAATTCTAATAGCCCTTCCACATTTCATTCTTTCTTATTTTGAGTCCATGTCAAAAGAACAAATTGCAAGCAAGAATAACAAAAAATTCTGGCTAAAACCTTCCAGAATCATTTGTTTATATTGTCCTCATGATGTAGCTGTATGGAAACAAAGTGCTTTTCTCAAAGAAACAAACAATAGCTGAAAGACAATTTTACTCAAGCAAGGGCTGTGTTTTCATGGTTGAATAGACATGCTGCCCAGATTGCCACATAATGAAAGATCATGTGGACAAGACATTAGAAAACTGCTACCTCATGAAGCCAGCATGAGTAGTTCTGAAAGAGAGGGGCAAAGGGAGAAAGTTGCTGTGATAAATGAACATCTTTTTTAGCATTACATATTTGAATATGGCAGTCAAGCTTGCTCATTATTTCACAGATTTACAGAGAAGAAATACTAATTGAATCAAAGAATAGGAATTGTAATGAGCAAACTAGCTCATTTCATCTAGATGGTTATTGCCTGCAGTGTGAATTGTATGCACAAACCCACATACATGAGCAGCTCAATGGAGACCATTTAAAACCCATACCATGTGCGTGAAGACATTTTCATGCTGTCAGTTTTAGTTAGAATCAACCCCAGATCCCAGCAATGTGCAAAAATCTTTTGAAGGTGTTAACAAGTTAACAAAGCCATTAATAAAACATATGGATTTCTGGGGCTTTTGAAGTTATTGCGAAGTGTACAGTACAGGAGCCAGGAAGTTATAATGAACCAACATAAACTAATAGTTCAGCCTGGGTTAAACTATCGTATCCAATTCCCGGCATTGTTGTGATCCTAGGTGATAGTACTGTTAGACAAGTCAGATCCCAGAATTAAATCTGGCTTGATAGATTTTTTAAAATTTCTGTTAACATTGCAGTTATTCACTGAAACATAACACAGGCTACAGGGTCTCTTTAACAAAAGAACACAATTTATTACACAACAGGTGAAAACAAAAATAATGCAACATATCCAGATATAACACACATATAGAAGTATCTTAAAAGACCCAACAAAACAAAGTTTCAACCAATTTACCAACATCATCATTCTCTACAGTGATTTAAATCTAGAAAAAACTACCTCTCTATATCAAATCTTTAAGTTCAACTTAACAGATTCTTTCCATTTTCTGTCCTGTGAAATTGCACACAATCCTCACAGAACTGAAGAGTTTAGACTTTACCAGCTTCTAATAACCTGCAGATTTCTAACAAAACACTCTTGGTCTAGAAGTTGCATAAACTAATCTACTGAAGTAATTCATTCCCTTAACTGCTCTGAAAAATCTCCTTTCTAGGAAATAGACTATTCTTGCTGCTGACTCCAGTCAGGTCTACTCCAAGCTACTCTAAAAACATTCTGCATTTCCAAACAAGAAGTCGATCTTAACTGAGAACAAGCTAATGGCCTTCAATGTTTATTGAGCCTGTCATAAACTACCATGGTATAAACAATTTCCAGTAACACTCCAACAGTACTAATCCCCTGCTCTCTGACAAGTACTGGATTTGGCACTGTTCTGGCAGGACCATTCACAAAAGTAACCAAAACCCAAATGTCACTATTTTAAAATGCAAACTCTAGCAAGAATATCTATATAATATATATATGTGTATAAATGACATACATTTCATCACAGCACTGCACTTTAAGAATCTTTTGAAAGCTTTAGAGATGGTAGAGAAGACATTCACTGGGATGGTTTCAGAGATCAATTACATAGATGGACTGGAGAAAGAGGTGATGCTCTCCTTGAAGTAGAGAAGGCAAAAGTGGGAAACAATAAAGGTGTCTAAAATTCTGAACTGTTTGGATGGAGTGGGTTTATAGGCAGCTGTACTGTTTGAGCAATTGACAAAAGGACCAGAGGCAATCTGAGGAGAAGTTTATTTACACAATGACTGGTTAGAAGTTAGAATGCAAAGTCTGATGGGGTGGTGAAAATTACATTGAATCTACTTTCAAAGATGATGTTATAAAGTGGAGATTGACCCCCCACTCTGATAACTAAAACTGAAACACCCAGAGAGGAGTGCCTCGCCCTATAATCTGTTAAAAGGAGTGTGAAAAGGGGTATGATCTGGTTTCTTCAGCAACTTCTACTGATCAAACAAAATAAACCTCTGACACACACTTTACAAACTTTACAAACACTTTACAAAGTAACAATTTATTTATCTAACTCTAACAGTGAACAAATTAACTAAGTTATTAAACCAAACAAACCCCTTCTAACTGCTAACTATTCCTGAATAAAACAAAATTCTAATGGTATGCTGTTCCAATAAATACAATTTCTACTTATATAATACCCAAGTAATAAAAGTAGAATTTAGTCTCTCAAAATTACAGCCAGGTCACACGTCTTCCGGAATGTTCTGTGCGTTCTCCATTGAATGTTCTGACAGGAATGCCTTCCCCGTCGAAATCTTCTGTCAGGAATATTAACTAGTCGTGCCCTAGGTACCTTTGATTTAGATGGTGCTTTCTCTAAAACTTAGAGAAGACTGTGAGACCTAGCAATTCTCTCTTGAGAGCTGAGAGCTGTTAACTTTTGCAGATGGCAGTTTACTGTCCTGTCTTTGCCTGACTGCCCCTTCTTTTTTACCTTTGATGACATATCAATATTCCTTACAATAGGATTGGTCCTATGTTATCAAAACCATCAGATTTAATTTAATTGGTTTTTGGTATCTGGGTGCCCAGCTCAAATTAATTGTGTAAATTCAAAACTTGTCTTGATAACGAAACAAAACTGTTGCTTGGCCTGCTGACTGTACAGCCTTTTGATACAAATGTTTCAATGCAAGTGCTCTGTGCACCTGCAAACCCACAAGCTGCTGCCCACAGACATCCTTTTTGAATCTCTAAGCATAGAAAAAGCACATCATCTTTTAAAGGGACCGCACACTGCTTCCCCCTCTAACATTTTACAAAAATCAATATCTTACAGCACCAAATTCTAACATCTACCTTCCAATCCACAAACACTCTACCCAACTTCACAACAATGAATAGGCTAATTATTTGAAGGAGAAGAAAATGTAGGATTATGGAGGAAAGTGGGGTGTGAAATCACCTGGATTGCTCTTCAAAAGAAGCAGTGAAGACGCAATGGTATTCTAAATCCTGGCACCCATTCCATACACAGCATTAAAACCTCAAATAATTTCTTTTGGCAGAGGGAGCAAGACAAGGGATCTCTATGAATGATAAGACACTAGGAGGTTTTAAGGAACAGAAGGATCTTGGGGAGCTCGTTTATAAACTCCTGAAAGTGGGGGAACAGGTTAATAAGGTAGAAGGCATAAGGGACGTTTGCCTTTATCAGTCATGGCATAGATTATAAGAGCAAGGAGGTCATGTTGAAGCTATACGAAATTTTTGTTAGGTCACAGCTGGAGTACTGTGTGCTGTTCAGATCACACTATAGGAAAGATGTGATTGCACTGGAGGAGGTGTGGGGAAAATTCACCAGGATGTTGCCTTGGATAGAGCATTTCAACTATGAAGAAAGGGTGGATAAGCGCGGGTTATTTTCTTTGGAGCAGATCAGGCTGAGGGAAGACCTAATAGAGGTGTATACGATTATGAGAGGTATGGACAAGGTGGATAGAAAACAGAGATAGTAGGAACTGCAGATGCTGGAGAATCCGAGACAACAAGGTGCAGGGCTGGATGAACACAGCAGGCCAAGCAGCATCATAGGAGCAGAGAGGCTGATGTTTTGGGCCTAGACCCTTCATCAGAAAAGGGGGAGGGGAAGGGGGTTTTGAAATAAATAGG